>NW_027103388.1:0-341066 GCF_902728285.1 Clytia hemisphaerica
AAAAAGTGACACGGACGATGAAACTTTTGAATGAAATGGACAATAAACTCAAACATCCCTTAATTTCTATATTGCAGAGCATACGTAAATTTTCATTTTGATGTTATTCACTATAAATTTTATCAAATCGCTACTTTTAAAACGAAAACATCTAATTTGGAGGACTTTTTGCACATTCTGGTCTGTAAAATAGACAATAGTTGTTAAGACATTCTGAAAGCTTGTAGAGATGCTTTCAGTTATATTTTACACTATCATATGAAATATCTGAAGGTCTCTGAAGGCTAATGACAAATGCAAGCCATCTAGCTGAGGGCCCTGAGGAGATATATAATCATTTTTGAAATTAATGAAATGACAGTGAAATTGAATGGTCTGTAAAATATCAGCTAATTTTCCTTAATGCAAGAACTTTCCCAAAAACGCTCCTGGAGCACTATGTTGATGAAAAAGCACTTTTGGACGGTTTACGGAATAAAAAATTCTGAAAAAAAACTTTTTTGCTCCATTTTGGACGAAAAAGAAGATTTTTGGAAGAAAATTTCACATTCTGGTCTGTAAAATACACATTTTTTATGGAAATGACCTGAAAATTTTCAGGAATATTATTTGATATCTTTGCTACCTATGTATAAAATTTCATTACTATATCGTTAGTAGTTTTGAAGAAATTAACCAAATTAGTGACCTACCCCAGGAGTTAGGTTTGATCGAAATTTCTTCTACCTACCCCCCTTCTACCCCCTACCCGGCAAGGTTGCCACCTAGTTAGCCCTGAAACCATCCTGAATCTCAAAATATAGGTATGTTGGAACTCAAAAACAGTGCCAAACCTTTTTCACCGCCAAGGTGGGGGTACATGCCCCATATTGCCTGGACTAGTTGGGTCTCGTAGGAAGTTGTTGTCTCTCCAAACGTTGAAGCATCTTTGTAGGGTTTTTCTCTTATTTGTTAGTTCTGTGTTCCACCATGGTTTTGTTTTAATAAAATGAAAGTCTGAGAGTTTTACATTGTTGTAAGTTTCAGTTGCGCAGTTGTTTAGAGTGTTATGCAGGTGCGTTATCTCTTCAGTAATATTTCTGTTGGAATTTTCTGAGTGATGTAGGTGTGTTGAAACAGCTGCATTGAATTTATTTAGGAAAATGTCATTTTTCCACAAGTAATTTGGGATAATACTTGGGTCATTAATTTGATTATTGAATCCAGATGACAAGTCTGCTTGCATAATGCATTCTAGTGGAAGGTGGTCGCTTGTGTTAACGATTAGTGTAAAACGCAGGTAACAGGTCACAGGTCGCAGGTCACAGGTCAGTGATGACAGGTTGACTCTAATCAATGTCATTGCAGAGGAAAATGTTTGGAAAACACAAAGAATTATCAAAAACATAATTCTCAAGCAATTTCATCCATGTAAAACCATTTCAAACATCAAAATTTAACCATGTGCTTTTATCGATCTTTCGCAGTTTGCGCCGTGTATAACGCAGACCAGAAAATATTTGAAACCATATTATACGTATAATAGGTATATTACATATTGTAATGTTTGTAATGTTATATGATGGTTACATATAATAAAACACATCGCTCTAAAACTACCTTCTCAGAGAACTCACGAGCTTCTGATTGGTGTAATTTTATATCCAGCCATATTGTTATCATCATATTCGGTATGCTAAATATTTTTGGTGTTTTTCTCTTGTAAGACATGATATTTTGTGATTCTGTCAATATTTTTGTCAAAAATTGTCATTAAGTCATTAAAATAACAATTGACTGATTAATTAGTTTCATCCTTCTAAAAACAACTCTCTTAGGGACCTCACAAGCTTCTGATTGGTGCCGTTTTATTACCATTCACACTATCAACATCACATTCTGTATTATAAATATTTTTCGTGTTTTTGTCTTTTCTTGCATCAGATTTTATGATTCTGTTAATATTCATAATATTTTTGTCAAAAATTGTCATTAAGACATTAAAATAATAACTGAATAATTAATTAGTTCCCTCCTTCTAAAACCACTCTCTTAGGGACCTTGGGGACCTTGCAAGCTTCTGTTTGGTGCCATTTTTTATCCATTCACACCATCCACACCATCCACATCACATTTTGTATAGTAAATATTTTTCGTGCTTTTGTCTTGTTAGGCATCATATTTTATGATTTTGTCATTATTTTTGTAAGTAAGTGTCACTAGGTTGTTATTCTATTCAATTGTCATTTTATAATATCTAAATAACATGTATTACTTTTTTGTAATTTAATGCGTTATGTATTGATGTTATGTTATGATCTTATTATCTTTTTTTCCGGTCTACACTTTGTTGACCTGTGACCTGTGACCTGTTGACTGCGACCTGTGACCTGTGACCTGCGTTTTACACTAACCGCTTGTGTTAAGGTAATGCTGCCGTAATACGTTAGTGTTTGTCACTTTATTTAATATGTTGTTTGAAAGTAGTATATGATCAATGTATGATTTATTTGGTAAGGTAGCATGATGGTAGGTGTAGGATGGACTAGTGCCATTTGTGATGTCGATAGGTGTTAAGTTGTTGTACTCTCTTACAAATTCATTTAACGGCTCGGTGAGTGAGTTTTGTTTACCAAGTCTTTCTGATGGATGGGTTGATGGGCATGATTGAAAGTCACCTAGTATCATAAATTCTGAACTGTTCTCAAATTGTTTAATAATTCCACCTATGTTTGATAGCTGTGATAGATATGTATCTTTGTATGTTGGGTTGTTTGAAACTGACTGTAAATAGACTCCAATTACGATTAAGTCAGTGTAACTTGTTCTGGGGTAGGTAGGGTACGTTTTATCATCATAGCTGTCCCGCCGAAAGGTCGACCTGACAGGCCTTGCTGTGCAGGTTTGAAGAAGATATAGAAGTCTTTTTGGTAGTTGTGAATTAA
The DNA here is from genome assembly GCF_902728285.1 of Clytia hemisphaerica. Classification (NCBI taxonomy): domain Eukaryota; kingdom Metazoa; phylum Cnidaria; class Hydrozoa; order Leptothecata; family Clytiidae; genus Clytia; species Clytia hemisphaerica. Next base: position 2,925 of record NW_027103388.1, read on the forward strand.
TACTTTTTCAGCTTCAGTTATCCATGTTTCAGATAGAAAAATAATGTCATAGGTAGAAGATAAAAGGTTAATATTGTCAGCTGGAGCTTAAAGCCAGCTGGCCACCCCATCAGAAAGTGGTTCAACCAAGACCAATATCACATAACGATCGATGATTAAAACTTACGCAAATGCTGAAACATGCTGAAATTATACCTTACATAACGATCGATGATTAAACCTACGCAAATGCTGAAACATGCTGATATTATACCTTATATAACAATCGACGATCAAACCGCAACAAACATACAAATGAGATTCATACGGCCCAAGGCCAATATCTGTTACTTAATATAAAACTAACGACATTCCGTTGACAGCTATAAAAGCTGCAACTTAAACGATGAAAGACAGAGATTGAAAGAGACACGAATAGAGTATAACCTATTTTATAAGATATTTCATGAAACTAAATGCTGTCAAATTATTATAAGTTGAAATTAAGAATATAATTTATTCGATGGTACAAAACCATATACAGTCTTAAATTACTGCTCTTTCCGCTGAGCCGTCTCCCCCTTTGTTAGCCCAGTTTACAATATATTTGGAGTTTGCCTTTAGACCATGGCAATTTAGTGATTGAGTATTTAAAGAGTCTTGTTGGTCTGGGCATGCAAATCTGTTGGTATGTGTAAAATTTGGGTGTTGGTTGTTGAATTGGAAGGCAGCGGGATGTGGAAGGAGGATCTGATTGTGTTGTCTTACATTGGCAGGAAATTGGATTTGTTGGTTGTCTATTAGGTGCAGTTGTTTGTCATCTGTTTGGTGCAGTTGTTGGTTGTCAAATTGATGTTGTCCAAGGTCAGTTTGATGGTGTCGTTGATTGTTGGTTTGATGGTGTCGTTGATTGTTGGTTTGGTGGTGTCGTTGATTACCGGTTTGATGGTGGTGTCGCTGATTGTCTATTTGATATGGTTGTCGGTTTATCGGTTTGTAGTAGTTTGTTTGGTGGTTTTGGTTTGGTTGTTTATCGTAGTGACGAGGGTTGGGATGGGGTTTCCTGGGGTTATCCTGTTGGTTTTGGTCTTGTTCTTTGTGGAATTGGTGGTTTCTGTGGTTGTAGATTGGCTCATGGGTTTGGTGCCTTTTGTTGTGGGGATGTGATTTCCTCTTGAACTTTTCTTTATAGGGCTTAATTACTAAGCCATGATGCTAAATGTCTGGGTTGAAAGCTTTTTTTTCTCGGTTGAGTCAATATCAACTTTAAACGATTGATTGCTTTTGTTTTGTTTGATTGGAGTGATTTCAACAATTTTCAGTTCAATGTCATTTGCTATTATATCCCTAACCTCCTCTACTGAGAGGTTAGAAGTGAAGCCTCCGACGAACAGGGAGTATGGTCTTGGTTTGCCAGTTATACGGTTATGATCGGGTATTCGGTTTCCAAAGATAACGGGGTTCTGTTGTTTCTCTGATTGGTTGAAGGTGTTTTCCACATGTGGATTACTCTGTGTTTGAATTGGTTGGGATGAGTGGTTTGGAGGGGCGTTTTCATGGTCTCTGGAAGTGTTGATCCATTTTCTGTATAAGTTCAATAACATAGCTTTTTAGTTCCTTATTATCTTTTTCAACAACTTCCGCTGTTTTTGTTAACTTTGCAATTTGTTAAAGTAGTTCTTTGCTATTTGTTTCAACCACGTTTTGGAATTGAGTTTCTGGTTGTTGGCGGTAGTGACGCTGGACGGTTTAAGGATGTCATGGGCAAGTCTGTTTACAATAGTTTTCTCTGCTAAACTTAGTCCAATGATGTAGATGTCATTTACTGTTGTCTCTGACTTCTGTCTCTGTTTGAGGTGTTGGGTGAGACTTTTTGTGGAGTTGACTACTTTGTTGAAGCCATGGTTGGAGAGAGTTACTGTGTCAAATTTGTCCATAAACATGTGAAAGAGTTGGTCTTTGAGTGTGTAGATTGTTTCATTGTCAAAGTAGGATTCGAGAAGTTTTGTCAGGTCATCTTTTGGAGTACGGTATAATATATCTAAGCTTGCAAGAAAAGGTACTGATGGTTTTTGTTTGTTTGCAGATATTTCTACTACCAGGTCGGTAACGTTTAAAAAGTTTTCGTCTTGTGCTTCCGCCAAATTGATTGTAGACGGTAGGAATGTGTGTGCGTGATGTATTGCTGCTTCAACATCAGCCATGAATAACTTTTCATATTTGGGTGCGTATCGTCCTCCCATGCTGGTACCATTGTTTTGTATGTAATGGGAATTCAAAAACTGGAAATTGCTGTGTTTCAAAACGTGTTCGAGTAGTACTTTGATGGCAAAAGGGGAAGGTGCATTTGGGTGAAGCAGGTGCGGAGATTGTTTGTAATGTCGGGAGGTGGCTTCCAGTCCATCACCATCAGGTATGTTGGTATATAACGAGATGACGTCGGCAGCAATTATGGTGATATTGGAAGGTAGTGGGCCGAATGAATCGAGGATAGTGAGCATATGTTTTGTGTTTTTTATGTGTGAAGGTAGGTGTTCAACAAGTGGCTGTAGATGGAAGGGCAATGTAGCGGGAAATGTTGTCGGTGGGACCATCAAAGCCAGAGACAAATACCTTATGTATTTTTGGTAAGCCATAGAACATGGGTGTGCGTGATGGATCATGAGGTTTGAGATATTTGGCAGTGTGGTCGTTGATGTGATGTTTACTATGAAGGAAGTTGATAAGTATTTTTGGTGTCATGTGTGATGTGGGGTGTTGGATCGAATTCAGATATACTATACGTGTTTCTGTCGTTGAGGTGCTCTTCAAGAATCTTGTTGATGTATTGATCTTTATCCATGACGACTATGCCACCACTTATGTCGGCCTTCTTTATTATGAGGTCCCGGTTATTTTTTAATTTGAAAAAAGATAGGAGGAAATGGTAGTGCTCAGCATGACGGTCTTGTTCGAATGGGACCAGAGGCGTATTATCGAGTTGTTGGAAAAAATTGTTGACAGTTGGGTGGTTGCTGAGAGGGGGATTCCATGCGGTAGGGCCTTTTTTGGTAGTTTTGCGGGTGGTTGTTGGTCTTGGTTTTCTTGGTGGGCGTTATTGATTTGGCTCATTAGGTTAAGTTGGTTGAAGTATAGGGAGGTGTCAATTCTTCTTTTCAAGCCTTTAATAACCTCTGTTGGATTTGACTGTCTTTTGAATGATGGAATATTGGGTGAGAAGTTGAGTCCTTTGGCCAAGATGTTGATTTCATATTTTGAGAGTTGGTAGGTGGAGAGGTTGTGTATTAGGGTGTTGTTGAAGGTGTTGGTGTGTTCCTAGATGATCGATTTTCTGATGGGATTTTCTGGATTATGGTGATGCCAGTGATGAGAGTGTGGAAATAGGTTAGGGAAATGATATCTTCTTGGGTGGTAGTTTTTTGGTCTTTGCATGGTGGCTGAATGAACAGAAAGTGATGTCAAAAACTAGCCTGGATTTAGAGGATGTAGAAGAGTAAGTTGAAAGGTGGCTGAGTAAACAAAAGTGATATCAAAAGCTAACTTGGATGTGGAGGACCAGGTTGAAAAGTGATTGGATGAACCAAAAGTGGTGTCAAAAACTAACTTGAGTGTGGAGGAACAAGTAGGAAGTTGCCACCATATCCTCACATATGGGTTGAATGGATATATAATAGCGATAGAAGGATGTATTTTAAACAGAAGGACCAGAGTTTGTGGTTTGGGAATATTTGAAATATTGGAAGAGATAAAGAAAATTTTAAAATTTAGTAAGATTAGAGGGAAATGAAATGTTATATGTCCCAGCAGACTTCAATGTTTAAAATGAGTAGGTTGTCATTCTGTTGTGGCAAATAGAAAGTTTAGTGTTATAAAGTGTGAAATGTTAAATCATGATAGTGATAATAAGACTATTATAAGGCAAATTATTAACAAATTTGTTGGTAATACTAAAAACTTGTAACAAAAAAAACCATTTGTAGGAACCCATCTGTGAATAGAGTTTATCATTGTTGAGTTTTAGGTGTGCCGTTCAGGTAGCAATGGGATTGGTGGTGTACGTCATGATAGTACCATAGAGACCCACCGGAAATGGTCAAAACTTTTTTTCTTTTCTTTTCATTGAGTTGCGACGAATAGATAACGTGTGCAGCTAACTCCGGTGCACAGCCGTTTCCAAAGAAAAAGATGATTAGTTGGAACGCCTGTCTATCACTGATGGATTGAGCTCTAAAAGCTCTTTTTATATGTTGTGTGTCTATGTGTCTATTGGGAAGAAGGCGTCCCCATCTATTGTGTTAACAATTGACTGCCTGTGTTGGCGTGAGAAGGATCTTTGGATATATTGGTTTTTCATGTTGGTGTGGGCGTGTGAGTTTGCAAATGTAGGATAGTCCATTCTATAATAAAGGAGATGGTGTTGTAACTTTAAACGTTGATTTGATGAGGAATAGTTACTTCAACGAGAGGAGTGAAGTTTTTCAGACTTTTTATGTATATGGAATGTTTATTCTGGTTGAAAAGTGGATGTATGGAATGAGTGGCATAACAGGCAAGATGAATGCCAAAGCAATCTGAGCGATTAAGGTATCGCAAACCCTTATGGTGTGATGAATTTCAGTGCTGAAAAATTGTATTAGAAATTTTTAGAACTTATGGTCAAACTTAGAGTCAAACTTAGAGAAATGTGGTGGTAGGTTTTAGTTTGAAGAAACGTGTTTGAGCTTGAGATTCCGCATTAAGAGGAAATATGGTGTCTTGTGAGGTCTTAATATGTTCGGATGTATTGAACATTAGTGTGTGTACAAAGTTTCAAGATAATGAAGGGTTGGAACTATGTGAAAATATATTAGAAGATTAAAATATTAAATATGGCAAAAAGAGATTATAAGATGGTCAGTAGTTAGTGTTCAGAAATGTTTATAAAGATATTTGCGGGCTTATTCATTGACTTTGTTCTGTATTTCGACGGTTATTCCTTGTAACATATGGTTTTTATGGCGGAGCGTATTGTGGAAAGGATGTGGCCAGCAGGTTTGAGTCATTGGGGTTGTTGTCAGATGTGGTACTATCGGACGAGTTACATATCATGATCAAAGAGTTTGAAGGTTTAAATAAATGGTGTCACGAAAAAATGAGGTTCTTTAGCATTCATGTATCTTTTGATACGTTTTGGAGATGGTGGTGTGATGTTTGTAGTTGGGATGGCTTGTTGTATGGTGGTGGTTTTGGTGATTGGTCTTTTGTTGGTGGATGATCAGAGGTTTTTCATAGTGGTTTGTTGTTGCAGACGTTTGAGTGGGCGTTTGATCATTGGCCAATTCTTTGGTGTTGGGGGTCTTGGTAATTTTCTATTTTTGGTAATAGCTCGTCTTGATTGGTGTATTGAAGATAAAATTTTCTTGGGCGTAGGTGGTACTAGAGTTGTTTATGTTGTAGTTGGTATGGTGATCTTGAGGATATCTTCGTCACTGATCGTGAAGTTGAATTCAGAATTTTGTGAGTTGGGCATGAGGGTGTGCTTGAGGTACTTGATTTCGGTTGTTTCGGTTGCCACCGTAGAGCGTCTTGATTGATTTGTTGATGTTGTAGTTGGTGTGGTGATCTTGAAAATATCTTTGTCACTGATAGTGAAATTGAATTCGGAATCTTGCGAGTTGGATATCTGAGGGTAATAAGAATGATTCATGAGGGTATTCATGAGAGTTTTTGACTTTCAATAAATGTTTTATTCGTTTAATTTGAGATGATGGTATTGCGTATTTTATAAGGAAAATTTGGAGTATTGGGTTTTAAATAAGATTTTAAATAAATTTTCACGTTTTGCCAGAATTTAGAATAAAATTAGACGTTTTGCCTAAATTTTTGTCAACAATTAATCAAGTAAATTTGAGATGATGACATTGCGTATTTTCCAGGGAAAATTTGGAATATTGGGTTTTAAATAAATTTTAAGTAAAATTTTGACGTTTTGCCTGAATTTATAATAAAATTTAACGTATTGCCTAAATTTTTGTTAAAAATTAATCAAGTTAATTTGGGATGATGACATTGCGTATTTTCCAGGGAAAATTTGAAATATTGCGTTTTAAATAAATTTTAGGTAAAATTTTGACGTTTTGCCTGAATTTATAATAAAATTTAACGTATTGCTTAAATTTTTGTTAAAAATTAATCAAGTTAATTTGGGATGATGACATTGCGTATTTTCCAGGGAAAATTTGGAATATTGCGTTTTAAATAAATTTTAAGTAAAATTTGGAATATTGCGTTTTAAATAAATTTTAAGTAAAATTTTGACGTTTTGCCTGCCTGAATTTATAATAAAATTAAACGTATTGCCTAAATTTTTGTTAAAAATTAATCAAGCTAATTTGGGATGATGACATTGCGTATTTTCCAGGGAAAATTTGGAGTAGTGCGTTTTAAATAAATTTTAAGTAAAATTTTGACGTTTTGCCAGAATTTAGAATTTAGAATAAAATTTGACGTTTTGCCTAAATTTTTGTTAAAAATTAATCAAGTAAATTTGAGATGATGACATTGCGTATTTTCCAGGGAAATTTAAATTTAAATAAATTTTAAGGAAAATTTTGATGTTTTGGCTGAATTTAGAATAAAATGTAGCATTTTGCCCTAAATTCCTGTCAAAATTAATCAGGTTTATTTGAGATGTAGGAAAATTTGGAGTATCGCTTTTTAAATAAATTTTAAATGAATTTTGAAAAAAAATTTGATGTTTTGCCTGAACTTAACGTTTTGCCTAAATTTTATTCACAATTAAAAACAAGTTAATTTGAGATGATGTTATTGCGTATTTATAAAGTATTGTGTTTTAAATAAATTTAAATAAAATTTTCACGTTTTGCCTAAAGTTTTGTTAATTTGAGATGATGTCATTGCGTATTTACAAGGGAAACTCTGAGTATTGCGTTGTAGATGAAATTTTAAGTGAAATTTTAGTGTTTTGCCTGAATTTAGAATAAAATTTTACGTTTTGCCTAAATTAATCAGGTTGATTTGAGGTGATGTCTTTGTGTATCCCGCGCGGAAAATTTGGAGTACTGCATTTAAAGGGTGCTGATCTTTCACAAAGTCAATTATGTGTGTCGGTAGGATATCTTTCCTTGAATTTTCCCAAGCCCACGAACCGTACATAAAAAAACAAATCCATGCTTCCAAAGATCATGAGTTATTGAAGAAAGTTGATCAGCAAGCACAGGATCAGTAGCCAATTTTGCTGACAATTCTTTGTCCAATGCTGAAAAGTATCTATGCTAAATAAAAATGTGTTTTCTTTTATTTTGATTTTTGGCTTTTCATGTTTCACTTATGGTAAATAAAATGTTGAAATTAAGGAGAGTGCGTCTAAATTTCTGCAAAAATCTAAAATAAATTTTTTTCATATTCTTGAAAAATAAAAATCATATAAAAAGATAAATATATAGTTAATTAACTCATTCCAACTTTTTTCAAATACCAATAGAATTGGTCAGGACATTTGAGCTCACATACTTTTTCATTAAAGTTTTATTCAAAAGAAGAGGAGGATATAAAGAGTAAAATAATGAAATAATTTCTCCAAAGTTACCTTGTAGGAGCAGACGTCAGTCATTTGTTTATTGCAAAACCGGGTAAAATGATTGTAAATGGACTCCCGTGTTTTTGCACCAACATCTGTGATTGAATTCAAGACACTGGTTAAAGAAAAATTGTTGTTGTTGTTGTTGTTGCTATGATCATTCTCTTCCTCTTCTCCATTACCTTCATCTCCATCTGACAAAGGTACCGTTTCCCCCTTAAACACCGACTTGACACATTTTGATTCTCCTTCTTGAACCTCCACCTTATACATATGTCCGCTTACTTCTTTTACAGTACCAACAATGTTCAGCTTATCAAATGAAAATGTTTTGTAAGTGTATTTATTCAGATTGGGGTTTCGAAAGAGCACACGATGTCCTATTTTGAAAATGCTGTTCTTGTGCGATTTCATGGATTGTTTAAAATTACGGTGAATTGCATGTATATTCAGTATTTTCTAAAGCAGAATAACATAACCATTCAGAAATCTTTGCCAACGAATAAAGGCAAGATTGAAAATTCACTGTCTCAAAGTTATCTGTGGAGCATAAATCTGTATCATCAAAGTTGGACTCTGTTTGTTGATTTTGTCTTTGAGACAGGAAATCACTTGAGATGGAGGCACTAGCACAAGATTGAAGCAGGTCACTCAATGACATCATCTGTTCTTCTGAGCTCACGGGTGGAACTTCCTCTTCAGGCATATCTTCTTCTTCTTCATCGTCTTCATCATAGTGTTCGTCACTTCCTCCACTGGTCCTGGAATAGAAAAAATTATTTAATAAAAAATAACCATATTTCTTGACCTATTTGACATTTTTTGAAATGTTCATTACTTTTGATTCAACAAATTATCTACTCATTTGATTATAACGCTGAATGGAGACGACTATATCCTATATCCTGCATAAAACAAAATGATTCAAATAAATTAAAATTAATCACTTTGATTTAATACCAGCCTGCATACACCAGTCATAGTCTTCTGGAGCAACACAGTGTTTAAGTTGTCCAGGCTCTCGATTGTGGTACACACGGAAGGGTACATCATTGATGGTGTGATGGTACACATTATTACAATTCGAAGCAATTCCTGGAAGAAGAAGTGGCCAAAGCTTTCCTTGCTCTTCCTTTCCAGGTAAGACACTCAGGATTCGCCTCAATTGATGTTTGACCGTTTGTTGAGGTTTTCCACTTGCCCTTGACTTTGTGGATGTCTGGGTCTACCGTGTTTGATTCTGACTTCTCGACTTTCAAAAAATTCTTTGATGATATTGCTGACAAATTCTTTGCCATTGTCACTTTGCATATACTCAGGAAACCCTTCCTTCTCACATAGCAGCTTGACAGCTAAGTAAACCCCATCAATTATTTCTCAAAGGGAAAAGCCAACCATACTTTGAGAAGCAGCACTTGACGGAAAGGATGTAAGAAAACCGCCAGGGATTCAAAATCATGTGTTGTTTCTTTTTTGAAGCCATCTGAATCAAATCCATTTGGAGTTTTTGATGAGGGAAATGTGTACGGATGGGAATTGGGGGTGCTTTCACCTGTGGCAGCTGCATGGTTGCTTGGCATGTTGGACAGCTGGACAAGAATTCTTCAACACATTTTCTGATTCCATAGAAATGGTAATTTTTAATAATTTGGCTTGACCACCAGAATTACAACTTTGAAGTCGACCTGCAACATCAATGTTGTTGTGAATACTTCTTAACACAGCAGGAACCTTAAAAGAAGAGTAAGTGGTGCTTAGATAATACACGGGCTACACCCAGTGAAACATAAATTTCAAAAACCTACAAGCACTGTTTCCGTATGAGTAGGGGTTAATATTTTTCTAACCCATCAAGTGCCACTGGCACATGGCTCCGAATGGGGTTCTAAGTCCCCCCAGAATCTAGAATTCTAGAATCCCCCTAAGTTTTAGGTCCCCCCACTTTTCAGTAAGGTTCAGGTCCCAGTTGAAATCTAAAGGCTCAGGTCCCTGCAAAATGTACTTTCAAGGTTCAGGTCCCAGCAAAGAAAAATCGCCATCAAATCAAAATTAAAACATTTTAAAGTGCTTCGCTCGCAACAATAGAATGTCAACAAAGCAAAACATACGAATCGCTTCGCAACAATGGAATGTCTTCTTTTTGTGGTGTGTGTACCACCCCGTCTCGCACGCAGCTAAAAATAAAACGGTAGAATATTTAAAAATTTCATAATTTGATAAACTCATTAGAGAATCAAGAGAAATTCAATCACGCTTGAAAAACGCTCCACGTAGATCTGATCAGAACATTACACAGTAATTTACAAAGCACATGCTAAGGGGAAACACCCGGGCTGCAATCCGTTTACTTGAGGCATCAGAATCGAAAGGGGTCTTGAATCTCGACCAGGATGTAAAAGGTATTCTTGGCGATCTTCACCCTATCGGCACAGAACCGGAACTGGAGGCTTTAAGAACTGAGGGTTTTATAGAGATTGATCCTATTATTTTCGAACAAATCAACAGCTCTGCCATTCTATCAGCTGCCCTTAAAACCAAGGGCGCAGCCGGCCCTTCAGGGCATGGATGCAAATGGCTGGCGGAGGATTTTCGCTTCTCGAAATTATGGCAAAACCGGAGAGAACTTGTCTCGCAAATATGCTGAAGATCTTATGTCGTCAATCTATTGACCCAGACTCAGATATAAGAGATATAGAATCGTTTTTAGCTTGATAAGAACCCTGCGGTTAGACCCATTGGCATTGGTGAGGTATTAAGACGGATCTTTGGAAAGGCTCTGATCTCTGTAATTAAGGATGATATAATGAAGGCTGCTGGCTCCTTACAGGTATGTGCTGGGCAACAAGCAGGCTGCGAAGCTGCTGTCCACGCAATGAACTTTATTTTCAACGAGGAGAACACTGATGAAATAATGTTAGGGGATGCTTCAAACGCATTTAACTCGATAAATCGAAAAGCTTTCCTAAATAACATTAAAAGACTATGCCCTGCTCTCGCAACTTATGTCAATAATTGCTATTCCAGGAAGTCTCGTTTATTTGTTGATGGAGGTATGGAGATCCAGTCGGAAGAAGGAACCACCCAGGGTGACCCCATGGCAATGACAACGTATGCCATTGGTCTGCTTCCTCTCCAAGAACTCTTACAAGAACATATACAGGAAAAAGTAAAAAGTGTTGCTTTTGCAGATGACTTAGCCGGGCAGGAAAACTAGAGGAACTCTTACGCTGGTGGAACTCAATTGTCCATTTCGGTCGTCCACTCTTTGGTTACCATCCAAAGGCGTCAAAGTCTTGGCTTATTGTAAAGAGGGAGGACCAAGCAAAAGCAGAAGAGATCTTTTCAGGGACTAATGTTAAGATCACATGTCGAGGCAGAAAGTATATTTAGGTGGCACGATTGGTGACGATGCCTTTAGGAAGGAATATTTCAAGGAACGTGTGTCTGAGTGGGTAAAGCAGATTGAGACCCTAAGTGACATTGCAAAATCTCAGCCACAATGCGCCTACAGTGCATTTGTCGGAGGTTTCATGCATAAATTTACGTATCATCTTAGAGTTTTGGATGGCATTGAGGACTGGCTTACCCCTCTTGATAATGCAATAGATAATCTTTTTATACCAGCTATTACTGAAGGACATCGATGCAGCCATATCGAACGTAGATTACTTGCATTACCGGTACGCTAAGGTGGACTAGGCATTCCTATTCTTTCAGAATCTGCCAGACAGGAATTTGAAAATTCTGTGAAAGTCGAACAAGAACTGAGAACATCGTTACACATGCCATTCTGAAGGATAGAGAGCTAAAACGCAGACAATCTTTCAACGATATCAGAGCTGGTCTATCCCCAGAGGAAAAGAAAAGTAATCTTGCTCAGGTCAAAGGAGCATCTAATTGGCTCCGAACCTAGAGCCAATCACTGGAGAACACCTTCCTCAGGTGAGTTAAGGAAAGTCCAAAACCTATTTCCCGATTTTTCCACCGCTTCCCATTGTTCCTTAACTCTCGTATATAGCTCAAAAGAAGCGTATTAATGACAGGATTCCGGAAAATGCTGGGCCGAAAATTCAAATTAAGCCAATCTCAAGATATCGGCCAAAAACTGATTTTAGGCCCAGCACTTTCCGAAATCCTCTCCTTGATACGCTTCTTTTGAGCTATATACGAGAGTTAAGGAACAATGGGAAGCGGTGGAAAAATCGGGAAATAGGTTTTGGACTTTCCTTAACTCACCTGAGTCATTCAGGAGCCATTGAGGAAAACGGTGCTTCTTAGTATTGGAGCACTTCGGGTATACACAATACATTTTGATCACTTAATCATCACCAAAAAACACATCTTTGCAAAGCTTATTGTGTAAGAAAAGCTAACATTTTTTCGCTAAACTTGAACTTTCACTTTCGTTTTGTTGTTTACATTTTTGCGCGGGAAAGTTATATTACGAGTGTAGAGGCCAGCTCTGGTTCGAACAGTCTAGAATCCGCGCTCTTCTCCTAAAAAAAAATCTTTGCTTGGAGTTGATTTGCGGGTTTATGGAGAATCAGTATCGGCTTCAGAACTCCCAATGAGCCCTGGTTGTGTTGGTTTCAGTCAGACGGAGACGCCATTCTGTTTTCAGAGGAATTTTTCGATATCTCTACAGGAACTAGCAGTAAGTTTTATGTTCTTTAAATATGTTGTTAGGGGTTTTTAGACCAATATAGTCTGATTTCCTAAAGATCACAAACAAGCGAGGGGTCCCTTTAAGTTATATATATGTTGAGTTGAATATTAATTTATGTAATACAGACCTGTTTCAAAATCAAAAAATATCCAAATCCCTAATAATTTTGATATCTGATATAAAATATTGATATCTATTTTACCTTTTATTTTTGATCCAATGCACACGGTTTAGAAATTTCGGGCTTTATAGTATATCATAACAAAGTTATTCTTATTAGAATGATGAATATTCTATAAGGGATGAACTTTAATATACTTTGAATATATTTTTAAATATATAATTGATTAAAACCTAAGAATACACTTAAAAACTTCGGCAATAGCATTATTACAGTACATTATAATTACATAACTCGAACTCCTTAAATCAAATATCTCGTCAACTGTAACAATCCTTTTGGTACCTTCAGAACGACACGGAGGTATTTTCAGTCGGTCTTTATAACTTTAATGTCTCCATAACTCAAAGATTTGTAATTTCTCTTTCGCCTGTATAGGTGATGATAAACCCGCAAGCGGCGGCGGGAGATCTCTGACAAGAGAAACTTAAATCCGAGGGGAAACGAGGGAACCCGCAGGAAAACCTAATAAACCCGCAGGCGGTGGCAGGAGATCTTTGACAAGAGAAACATAAATCCGAGGGGAATCGAGGAAATCCGCAGAAGAACCTAATAAACCCGCAGGCGGCGGCGGGAGATCTCTGACAAGAGAAACTTAAATCCGAGGGGAAACGAGGGAACCCGCAGGAAAACCTAATAAACCCGCAGGCGGCGGCGGGAGATCTCTGACAAGAGAAACTTAAATCCGAGGGGAAACGAGGGAACTCGCAGGAAAACCTAATAAACCTGCAGGCGGCGGCGGGAGATCTCTGACAAGAGAAACATAAATCCGAGGGGAAACGAGGGAACTCGCAGGAAAACCTAATAAACCCGCAGGCGGCGGCGGGAGATCTCTGACAAGAGAAACTTAAATCCGAGGGGAAACGAGGGAACCCGCAGGAAAACCTAATAAACCTGCAGGCGGCGGCGGGAGATCTCTAACAAGAGAAAAATAAATCCGAGGGGAATCGAGAGAACTCGCAGGAAACAGCGGGGAATAAGCAAAAATCTGTGGTATACTCATCAAAAGTACTCTTCCACTAGCACTTCCACTTCCACTTTCTGACTTGAATGCAACGAAATTCAAATCCAGCCTCTTAGGAAACATGGAATATCAATTCCCATCAAGTTTCAGTCTGTTATTTATAACCCCATTGACTTAAAATATCCTACCGGGTCTGCGAGAAGGGGGTGTATGTTACAAAAATTTAATCAGATGAAAGAGTTTAAAATGGACTTACCATCAAGATGGGATGCGCACCCGTTCCTCCCACACTATTTTTCTGGTGATCGCATCTACCTGACTATTTCATTTGTTCCCAGAGGGGTCTGAAGAAACAAAATTTCTCTTTTAGAATATCTACCTTGCTACTTTCGACCCTTCCAAATGGTAACCAAATGCCTGGATCTTTCTCTGAAGCTCGGTCACTGTTGGAAACTTTTCTCATCCCATTGGAACGATACGACGTACCTTGCTAATGATAGAATCAATAACGTGGAATTCACATCAGATTCCAGTGGTTTTAAAGGCAATGTATTCACTAAATCATCTGATGTTTTAAAAAACCACCATGGTTGGCAAGAGGTGAGTAAATTATACAGCATTAATCTCATTTTCTTTTGTTTTTGATTCTATTTAAAGATTGGAAAATACTTGGGATCTTTGTATCCCTTTGCTGAGAAATTGTCCTATCCCCATCCACTCAGTTTCAAACAACTCGTGACATATTGATGGCACCCATTCTTTTGAACCAATGAATAGAATATGTGCTAGTTCTCTTCAAAAAAGAGTGTATACATCTCTACGGACACCAGTTCCTTTTTTTGCTGGCGCCAACAGATGAAGATGGCAGTCTGAGCTTCGCTGAAACCTAAACCACGCTTTGCTAGCCAGCACCTTAGCATTTTCATGATCTTAAAGTCAATAATATGTTTGGTACTGGCTAATTTGAAAATTGTACTTTTGGGCTACATTAGTTTGAATTAGAAAATTTTCGGTCGTCGTAAAGTTTTACGAACATCCCAACTCGAAACTAGCAACTCCCCAACTCCCCAACTCACCAACTAGAACATTACCTAGACTCTATTCGTCCTAGGGGGGACTGTTTCTGTTCGGAGGTCAGATTACTGGTAATAGCTCTTGAAATAATATAGCTTTTTCCATGAAATTTTCTGTAAATTCCTAACTTTTATTTAGCTTAAAAAAAATTTCACACCTAAAAATTTTCACACATTGAGCATGATTATATTTCTGACAGTAAGGTGTCACAACAATTGACACTTTTCCAATGCAAATTTATTTTATATGTCAAATATATCATTTAAACTGTAATTTATCGAATATTTAGGATAAATAAGCATTTTAGACTCGGCAACTTTATTCTAAAGCCTTTGTTAGAATACAATAGCTATTCAAAGAACAAAGGAAATTTTCGGTTTTTGCTCACTTTGAGCATAATGAGTGACGTCGTCAAAAAGAATTTTTGTCAAAAGTTGCCTTATGTGACAAGGATCTTGTGTGCTTTCATCCAAAAAGACCCACTAACCGCGCTTAAAAGCCTAGGTTGAATATGGTTAAGGGAAAGAACTTGATGATATTTACAATACCTGAATTTTCCTTTTTGTGTTTGAACGATGAATGAGAAGCCAAGGATACCGCAATCCTCTTCGTAAGAACCACCAACATAATATCTGAAAAGTTAGCTAAACATGATTAACATACACCTACCAAACATCTTGTGAATAAAAAGAAGGTGTTGTGACTAGTGTTGGTTGCGCTTATCTCTCACTAAAAAACAAGTCTAGGTGGTATAAGTCGACAGTCTAAAGTCAATGCAATCATTGAGTATAAAGCCCCGAAAGGGCTAGAGAGGAATCTCTAACCTTTCACAAACAAGAAAATTTGTGCCACATTTAGAAATGGTGAATTGAATCTAGCCATTTCTTTGTTTTCGGGCAACATATTTTTCAAAATCTAGTGATAAATTTTTCAAAATCTAGCGTTCGTGTGAAAACCACGCGAGTCACGTGATTTAGATGGGAAGTAAGTGGCTTTATTTTCCGTCCAAAAGGTTCAGAAATAGCCCCTTTGGGGTCTCAATGAATGCGCGTGCTTTTGATGTCAATTCATATTCAGATATTTTTTGTAACTTTTTCCAACCCTATTCAAGCATGAATTTAAAACTGCCAACTTCCATTGATCTTTTGGTCGTCTTTTACGTCGAATGAACAACAAAGCAGAAAGGCGGCTGTCTACGTCGGGGGGGGGGGGAGGGGTGTAGTGCACTGAAGGGTCTTCTTTTAACTGGATACGCTGTAAGGCTAAGGGTGTGTTTTGGGACTGCTGAATTGCAAGTCTGACAGTAAAAATCTGATGTATCTTTCGACTCGCATTCATTTTGATTTGTTTTACAACATTCTGCCAGTATGTCAGGTTCATTTTTTGGGGGGGGGGGGGGGGGGCTTAAGCAAACTAAGATATGCACCCAAACTAAACTGTACGGGCGAGAAACGTTCGGTAAAATGCCTGTAAGGGTAATTTTTCACTGCTCAAGAGCTGCACTGTAAGTTTCCGATTTTGAAAGCCAATTTTTTGTCGGCACATGCCGTCGTTTGGAAATCGAGTCCCCCCCCGAGTTCTACGTTAGAGATTGAAAATAACAGACAAGATATACATACCCTAGTTGCTCTCTCGTCGTCAAGTAATCGAACACTTGTTCTGACATCATATCCTGCAAAGTGAAGTGAATGTTTGAAATCATTTCTATAAAAACGAGAGAGACAAATTTTGATTAAATTTGAATTATCTACCTACTCTTAGGTGCCAAATAAACGGGGGGGGGGTGGAAAATGGACTTTAAAAAAACCCTAAAAAGGGTCAAAATAGACTAAATTTAGGCTTTTTAAAGTAAAACAAGGAACTTTCCTCTTGGTATCTGGTAATTTTTTTTAAAAATCAATAAACGGGGGGGGGGGTCCTAATAAGGTCCGGGGGTGTTGGAAAAAATCGAAAAATTAACAAGCGGGGGGGGGGGGGCGTTTATTTGGCACCTAAGAGTATAAGCTTTTTTTCCTTTTTCAGTGGCCCTTGCGGGAGACAGTGGCCAAACAGTTGCTGATCTGCCTAAAAGCTCAGTCGTTATTTCCATAGTAAGCTATTTAAAATATTATTTATCGTCAGGGATATGGCAGAACTATCATATAGCTTTAACAAAATTCCCGACTTATGAAATGTTAAATTCTTTATAAACGTAAAAACACGTAAAATGGGGGTATTTAAATCATAATCAAAATAAGTCATGAAGAAAAACAAAAAAAGAAAACTGGCCAGAAAAGATGGTTTAAATTCCAAGTTTAAAAAATACCAACTCCATTCAATTTTTTATGAAAATCAAGAGATTTCTTTGAACTAAGCAGTTTAAAATGGGGAACAGGTTTATTTTGAGAAAGCTATTTCCTAGACCTATGAAAGTAGTAATACAATACAAACTTAACTTTCAGCAAAAGTGCATTGCCTTTATAAATGAAATCAATACCTTATTGATTGATCAAAACGGATTAATTAATAGAGTAATGGTGATCATAATGTCCTTATTATGACAGTCATGTGTTAAGAGTATTGCATTATTATGATAATCACATGTTAAGAGCATTTCACTGATAACTAGGCTGGGTACGTTTACACATCCCTCAGATTTGGCATATCATGCAAGGAAGAGTTTTGTTAGTTCTTCTTTAGTTTTGCGAAAGTTTTCGTACACAAAATCATTCCCCCTAAATTCCATGCCAGAGATCTTTCAAGTCACTTTACACATGGAACATCAAAGACAACATTCGTAACACGGAAGCCCATTTGTGCTATTAAAACTGACCTTCTTTATTTTAACGACAAGACAAAAAAGTTGACGATGAACTTGAAAAGAAAAATTGCTACATTTGGTCGTCAAAAAAATGACGACGGAACTCCAAATATTCAATAAATACAGTCGAGTCTCTAACTCGAACACGCACGGGGGACGCCAATTTGTTCGAGTTAAAGGAGATTTTGAGTATATCGGTATCGTTTTTGAAGGTTACGAAAATGATAACTTACGGATAATATTTGACACAAAGTTCGGTGACGCATGGTGATTGGCCCCATCTGAAAATAAATAGGAACCATTAAACAAAATCTATGAAACTGATACAGAAACTAGCCTTTACGTTTTGACAGCTTTCAAAAACATACAACCATTTCAGAAGGGACGTTACCTTATGTCAAACTATTTTTAACTGTACCCGGGGTGGTACTAAAGCAAAGAATATGTACGTGCCGACGGTCGTTTTTTTTTTTAATAATGATATAATAACGTGTGTTTCAAGTGGCGTGCTCCAAAAAATTCAAAAGCTTTTAGGCAGCTGGAGAATTGTTTCCACGAAGGGCCACTATGAACAGAACAAGAGTGAATACCGAAACTGAAACTAGAACGACAGGGCATAAAGAATGAATCGAAAAAAAATTTAAAAAGATATATTTATATATATAATTATTGGAAAAAAATATAACCTTTCCAACAAGAAAAGTTAAAATAGTCTCTAAGGGTCAGGATCTTCCCTTTTGAAAAAGGTACCAAATTATGAAAAAGCAAAAAATCACTCTAAATGTTTGCAAAACTTTTGATAAATTGCCCAAAGGTCATTTTTAATTCGCGGATTTCGGGTAGCTTATTCGTCAAAATTTAGTTTCTATTGAAAAAGGATCGGTTTACAGAAGTCTGGTCAATGAGAATTCCGTCAAATTACCGACAGAATGATATCTTAGAATTTAAGGGGAAATTGATATAAACTCATCAGAAAAGGTTGAACTTTCAACTATCAGAAGCAGTGGATAAAAGAACAAATGAAATGATCAGGCCGGGTTTATTGTACTAAATGTTCTATGGAAAAATTAAAACAATCAGAATTAAACCTTGACGGTACCATATAAAGGCATTGAGATCTTTTTGTTTGTTAAAAAAATCAGATGAATACACAAATTGATTAAGCAAGCGACTAGCTAAATATTTCCGGTCTCAACATAGAGGTATTGAAGATTTAAGCTGATTAGTCTTTCTATTCAAAATATCCAACTTTGACGGAAGTTTAAGAAGTAGGGAATACCAAATGGACGTCGAGGGATTATAAAATATGATAAAAAGTACCCAAAGACGTTCTATTGACGTTCATTTAATGGCGTTATAATGAACTAAAAATATGCCTATATGCATGGTCTGACGAGTATTGAGTGCAGAACAATGGCAAAATGAATAATTACCTATATTTAGAAAAAAGTTCCCTTACGGACTTGCGTAATTGGTATAAATTTTTACGAGCGCTCGAAAATTTTCACTTAACAAGAAACATAGAAGAAGCAAGCAAGTTGGTGACTTAACTCAGAGTAAATAATTTTGCTGCTTGGGAGCATCAATTCAAAATGATGAGAGGGTTTTTATTGATCCTTTTCCTTGTGAGTTTGCAGCAGATATCCATCTTTGGTAAGTAAGTTAGCCGACAAACCTGGCGATGAAAACCCGTTTGTTTTTTTAGCGTAATGACTTCACGTCAAACGAAAACGAAAGTCTATAAAACTTCATCGAGATTGTTAAAAGTGCGACTCGAAATTCCATTTTATAAGCGTCGAAAAGACTTACTTTATAGCAATGTTTTATTTTACAATTGACACCATGCTAGCCCAGAAAAAAGTACATCCTATCCTAGACTAAGTCTATTTCTATTTATCTACAATTCTTATACTTGTTAATTAGCGAAAGTATAGCGATAGGATTTCGCGGTGGTTGTCGGTGTGGAAAAAACCCGGAGGGGTCACTCGATTTCGAAACAACGGTATGTGCCGCACAAAATTTGCTTTTCAAAATTGTACCCTTACAGTGCAGTTCAATATGGCTGAAAAGCTACCCTTTCAATGCATTTTCTCTTGATTTACCCAAACCTTATAGTGCACTATACTTCTCAGCTGTAAATCTGCGTAGTAGAAGAAGCTTGGGAAATTTTATGTTTCAAATAAAAACTGAGAAAATTATTCTTGTCAGCTGTAGTTATCAAACAATAAAAAACTTTTTCAAACAAACGAGAAGTAAAAGCCTTTCTTTTTAAAAATTATTTTGAAATTGTTTTAAAATTTGACCCTTGCAGTGCAATCTCACAAAAACACACCCTTGATCGGGTGAAACAAGGCATGTCCCAAAAATATTTTGCGTGACGCACACCGCTTCCCATTATTCATTAACTTTCATATACAGCTCAAAAGAATCGTATCATTATCAACGAGAGGATTCCAAAAAGTGCTGGGTCAAAAATTTACATCAAGCCAATCTCAAGATATCGGCCAAAAACTGATTTTGACGTTATAAAATACATAAAAAAAACACGTCAAAAAGAAAATATTAATCAAAGCTACAATCAAAGCTAAATTTTGACTGGAGATGTAAATTAACGTTTCTAAAAATTTCATGAAAAAACATCTGAAAATTAATGATGACGTCAGCAATTTTTGACGTATTTTAATTTTTCCTGACAGCAAATGACGTCATTCAAATTTTCTGAAAATTTTTAAACAAATATTTCAGAATCATTAATTTACAACTCCAGTCAAAATTTGGTGTTGATTGCATTAATAAAATTGAAGTTATCGCTGTTTTTGAATAATGACGTCATTTGAATCTTACTTATGACGTGTTTTTTCGATGTTTTTTATAACGTCAAAATCAATTTTTGACCGATATCTGGAGATTGGCTTAATGCAAATTTTTGACCCAGCACTTTTCGAAATCCTCTCGTTGATATGATTCTTTTGAGCTATATATGAACGTTAAGGAATCATTGGAAGCGGTGGGCGTCACGCAAAATATATTTGGGACATGCCTTGTTTCACCCGAGTGCCTTACAGTGCATTTTGGGAGGCTGACAAACCCCGCCATTAAGCGCGGCACACGACGTAGGCCAGATCATATGAGTGCCCCCCCCCCCCGGGGGGAAACTTAGAAAACGAAGGCAGTTGGAAACTTCTAGAACATTCTTGAAGATTGTGAAGTATGGACTCACTCGCTAGGCTAAGATAAAATTTAATGATTCCAGCCCACAAGTGCTGCACAGAAGCCAAGGTCGACTACCACTATACCACGGCACCTTTATGCTCGTCTATTTTAATGACATATTTCAGCATGCTGTCAGAATTGCTTTGGTTGTTTGTATTTTTATCATAGTTTTGGTGTTTTAAGAGTATTAAAGAGGTTTATATTTCTTTTAGCATATACTATTTTATGGTTGTGTAGTTAGTAAATTAGTCTGCTAAAGTGCATGCCACGCGTGTCCAGCGTGCTATGCGTGCCAGCGTGCCATGGGTGCAAGCGTACCCTCGCGCTTTGGCGTGCCAAAGTGCCAAAAAAGTTATGCTTTTGCTTTCACTTTAGCTTCTCTCAAACAACCCTAGCACCTTCGCAATCATCATTTGAAAACTGCCCTGGCTTTTTTTATAAATATTCTAGCCATGGATGTAATAAGTAACTTTAATTAAATTTTTTTACTCAATCCAGTAACAACCGCTGCTCCAGTAACAACGGCTGCTCCAGTAACAACGGCCGCTCCAGTAACAACCGCCGCCCCAATAACTACCGCCGCTCCAGTAACAACAGCTGCTCCAGTAATAACGGCCGCTCGAGTAACAACTGCTGCTCCAGTAACAACCGCCGGTCCAGTAACGACTGCTGCTTCAGTAACAACGGCCGGCCACAACGCTGCTCCAGTAACAACCGCCGGTCCAGTAACAACCGCTGCTCCAGTAACAACTGCTGCTCCAGTAACAACCGCCGGTCCAGTAACAACTGCTGCTCCAGTAACAACGGCCGGTCCAGTAACAACTGCTGCTCCAGTAACAACCGCCGGTCCAGTAACAACCGCTGCTCCAGTAACAACTGCTGCTCCAGTAACAACCGCCAGTCCAGTAACAACTGCTGCTCCAGTAAAAACGACCGGTCCAGTAACAACTGCTGCTCCAGTAACAACCGCCGGTCCAGTAACAACCGCTGCTCCAGTAACAACTGCTCCAAGCCGTCAGCCGGTAACAACTGCTGCTCCAGTAACAACTGCTGCTCCATAACAAACGCCTAACAACAGTAACAACTGCTGCTCCAGTAACAACCGCCGGTCCAGTAACAACTGCTGCTCCAGTAACAACGGCCGGTCCAGTAACAACTGCTGCTCCAGTAACAACCGCCGGTCCAGTAACAACCGCTGCTCCAGTAACAACTGCTGCTCCAGTACAAACTCCGTACAACTGCTGCTCCAGTAAACAAGCCACGTCCAGTAACAACTGCTCCCAAACAACGCCGGTCCAGTAAACGCGCTCCAGTAACACGCCGGTCCAGTAAACAACTGCTGCTTCTCCAGTAAACAAACCGGCCGGTCCAGTAACAACCGCTGCTCCAGTAACAACTGCTGCTCCAGTAACAACCGCCGCTGCCAGTAAAAAACTGCTCCAGTAAAACCGCCGCCAACAAACTGCTGCTCCAGTAAAAACCAAACCGCTGCTCAGAAACAACGCTCTCCAGTAACAACCGCCGGTCCCAGTAAAGTAACAAACTGCTGTCCATAACAAAGTAACAACCAGTAACAACCGCCGGTCCATAACACCGCTCCAGTAACAACTGCTGCCCATAAACCGCCGGTCAGTAACAACGCTGCTCCAGTAACAACGTGCTCATCAAAACAACCGCCGCTCCAGTACAACTGCCGGTCCAGTAACAATGCTGCTCCCTTAAACAACCGTCCATAACAACTGCCCCAGTAACAACGGTCGGTCAGTAACCTGCTGCTCCAGTAACAACAACCGCCGGTCCAGTAACAACCGCTGCTCCAGTAACAACGGCCGGTCCAGTAACAACTGCTGCTCCCTTAACAACCGCCGGTCCAGTAACAACTGCTGCTCCAGTAACAACCGCCGGTCCAGTAACAACGGTCGGTCCAGTAACAATCAGTAACCGCCGGTCCAGAACAACCGCTGCTGCTCCAGTAACACGCCGGTAGTAACAACTGCTGTCCAGTAACACGGCTGGTCCAGTAACAACTGCTGCTACAACCGCCGGTCCAGTGTAACAACCGCTGTCCAGAACAACTGCTGCTCCAGTAACAACCGCCCAGTACAACTGCTGCTTTCCAGTAACAACGGCTCCAGTAACAACTGCTGCTTCCCTTAACAAACCGCCGCTGCTGCTCCAGTAACAACGCCGGTCAGCAACTGCCCAGTAACAACGGCCGTCCATAACAACTGCTGCTCCAGTAACAAACTGCCGGGTCCAGTAACAACCCGCTGCTCCAGTAACAACGGCCTCAGTAACAACTGCTGCCTCCAGAAACAACCGCCGGTCCAGTAACAACGCCGGTCCAGTAACAACCGCTCCAGTTACACCGCCGGTCCAGTAACAACTGCTGCTCCAGTAACACAACTTGCTCCAGTCTCCAGTAACAACCGCTGCTCCAGTAACAACTGTCCCAGTAACACCCGTAAAACAACTGGCTCCAGTAACAACGCCGGTCCTGTAACAACTGCTGCTCCAGCCGGTCAACCAACAGTAACAACGCCGGTCCCAGTAACAAACTGCTGCTCCAGTAACAACGGCCGTAACAAAGGCCGGTCCAGTAACAACTGCTGCTCCAGTAACAACCGCCGGTCCAGTAACAACTGCTGCTCCAGTAACAACTGCTGCTCCAGTAACAACGCCCGTCCAGTAACAACTGCTGGTGCTCCAGTAACAACGGTCCAGGTCCAGTAACAACTGCTCTGTAACTGCGCTCCAGTAAACAACCGCCGGTCCAGTAACAACTGCTGCTCCAGTAACAACGGCCGGTCCAGTAACAACTGCTGCTCCAGTAACAACGGCCGGTCCAGTAACAACCGCTGCTCCAGTAACAACAACAACTGCTGCTCCAGTAACAAACGCGGTCCAGTAACAACGCTGCCCCAGTAACAACTGCTGCTCCAGTAAAACCGCGGTCAGTAACAACCTGCTCTCCAGTAACAACTGCTGCTCGTAACAACCGCCGGTCCAGTACAACTGCTGCTCAAACTCCTGCTCCAGTAACAACCGCCGGTCCAGTAACAACCGCTGCTCCAGTAACAACTGCTGCTCCATTAACAACCGCCGTCCACAACTGCGCTCCAGTAACAACGGCCGGTCCAGTAACAACTGCTGCTAACAACTGCTGCCAGTAACCCGCTAACAACCGCCGGTCCAGTAACAACTGCTGCTCCCAGTAACAACCTGCTCCAGTACAACGCCGGTCCAGTAACAACTGCTGCTCCAGTAACAAACCAGCCCCAGTAACAACGTCCAGTAACAACAACTGCTCCCAGTAACAACCGCCGGTCCAGCTAACAACCTGCTGCTGCTCCAGTAACAACGCGCCGTAACAACCGTCCAGTAACAAACTGCTTGCTCCAACTAACAACCGCAGTCCAGTAACAACTGCTGCTCCAGTAACAACCGCCGGTCCAGTAAACAACGGTCGTCCAGTAACAACTGTAACTCCAGTAACACCGCTGCTCCAGTAACAACCGCTGCTCCAGTAACAACTGCTGCTCCAGTAACAACCGCCGGTCCAGTAACAACTGCTGCTCCAGTAACAACGGCTGGTCCAGTAACAACTGCTGTCCAGAACAACCGGGTCCAGTAACAACGCTGCTCCAGTAACAACTGCTGCTCCAGTAACAACCGCCCAGTCCGTAAACAACTCTGCTGCTCCAGTAACACGCCGGTCCAGTAACAACTGCTGCCCCCTCCATAACAAACGCCGGTCAGAAAAAACTGCTGCTCCAGTAACAACCGCCGGTCCAGTAAACAAACGCTGCCCAACGGCCGCTCCAGTACAACTGCTGCTCTAACACCGCCGGTCCAGTAACAACTGCTGCTCCAGTAACAACCGCCGGTCCAGTAACAACCGCTGCTCCAGTAACAACGGCCGGTCCAGTAACAACTGCTGCTCCAGTAAAACTGCGGTCCAAACAACCGCTGCTCCAGTAACAACGGCCGGTCCAGTAACAACTGCTGCTCCCTTAACAACCCGGTCCAAGTAACAACGCGCTCCAGTAACAACCGCCGGTCCAGTAAACAAACTGCTGCTCCAAGTAACAACAACTGCTGCTCCAGTAACAACCTCCAGTGCTCCAGTAACAAAAACAACTGCTGCTCCAGTACAACACTGCCGGGCCGCTCCAGTAACAAACTTCCAGTAACACGCTGCTCCAGTAACAACGGCCGCTCCAGTAACAACTGCTGCTCCAGTACAACCCAGTAACAACGCTCCAGTAACAACGGCCGCTCCAGTAACAACAGCCGCTCCAGTAACAACCGCTGCTTCAGTAACAACCACCGCTCCAATAACAACCGCCGCTCCAGTAACAACGGCCGCTCCAGTAACAACGGCCGCTCCAGTAACAACGGCGCTCCAGTCCAAAAAACACCGCCTCAAATAACAACAGCCGCTCCAGTAACAACGGCTGCTCCAGTAACAACGGCTGCTCCAGTGACAACTGCTTCTCCAGTAACAACTGCCGCTCCACCAACAACTACTGCCTATTCACCATTAAGTAAGTTCGTACCTATACTTTTAAAAAGTGTTTTTCAGGGATGTAAATTTTTTTTGCAAAAATCTGATTCAGGTATATTTTACCTACGATGATAGATACTCTACTTTCTTGCAAAAAAATCGAAAAAACTAACGATGCAATTTTTCACAAAGTCCAAAAACCCATTTTTAGCCGTTTTATGGCCAAATTTAACCAAAACTTTTTGTTTTTTTCGAAAATCGGACTACGTTACATTCGAGGGTTTATAGTCATGCAGCTACGTGCCATCCAAAAATCGGAAAATTTGAATGAGCAAATCTTGAGAAAAGCTCATAACTAAAGCACAAACCCACGAACGAACATGGGTCAATTTATAGGACCTCCACTGGGAGGTCCAGTCACTTTTTATGGACCTTCCAAACTCATTCCTTTTTCATCACTTCCAGCTACACCAGATGGTAACCTCAATAACTTTTGATAGAATTTGAATTAAGTAGCGATTTTGTGCTCGTTGAAAAGACAACTAGGAGTGGAATATTGTTATAAAAGTAAAAACTCATCAACACTACTCCAAGTAAATAATTCTAAAAAGGAAGCAAAGAATTTTAGTTTGAGGAATAAATATTAAGATTTAATGAGATAAATATTAAATGATAGCCCTTTCCCCATTATGTTTAAGCGTTCAATTGGGGTGAATGGTCTACATGGAGTTCATGTTCTGGAATTACAAAGACAAGACAGCGTCATTGCTATATTGATACATCGATGACAATAACAACTACTACAACACGACAAACGACCACAACAACAACACCAAAGTCGACGACGACCGCTCCAACAACAACAACAACTGCCACTCCAACAACAACCACCGCTTCCACAACGGCTAGTCCTACTACCACTGCTGGCTCAACAACAACAGGCCCTACACGACAATCGACCACAACATCGGTTCATCCAGCTAATTATCTTTGTCAAGGTTTTTCTCAGGACTCATCTATTAATGGATGCAGTAAGTTAATACCCAATCAATCTTCAGTATTTTAAGGAACTTTACACACGATTTATAAGAATTTACCAATAAAGTGTCTTTTTTAAGTATAGGTGAAAGGATACGGTCGTTGAAAACTTTAATTACTTAGTCAGCTCGATTATAATTTTGACAAAAATTCGTATATGTGGTATGGTACGTTTACCTATGGTTTAATTTTCAATAAAACATTTGAAAGTTTTGTCGATTGTTTATTTTACAACTTTTATGATTTTTGACCGTGACGTCAATCTCTGCTCCGAAATTCCTTTTTGCCAGGTCTTAGCAAAGAACGCCTTTAACTTATTTCTAAATATTTTGAGGTTGACATTGACACTTTCTTTTTACAGCTAATAACATCAGATTTACAGACTGTGTCGTTAACCTTGGATTTGTCCTCGATGAATCTGGTTCTATAAGCTACGAAGAATTTGAAAACATGGTCATTTTTGTGAAAACGTTTGCTCAACTTTTCAAAACATCAAACATTTCACTTATAACATATAATAGTGATTCCAAGTTGCATTTTGGTTTTAACGATTTTGCTTCATTGGAACGAGCTGAGCTGTTGGAATATCTTTCCAACGTGTCTAGAAGAGGTGAGAAAGGTTATTAATTTTTCGAAAAGTTATCACCCTGGACATTCTTATTCATGTCCCCCCGCTTATTGATTTTTGGGAAAATGTTTGTGAAAGTTCCCGTTTGTGCCCTAATTCTGCGGTACGAGATTGAGTTTTAACAAGCTCCTAATTAATTTGGTTGGTCGTTAACCAGTAATAAAACAATTTTGTTACTTTTTCTAAAGAACGCGTCGCTTTCATTATTTCAAATGACCAATCATTAAAGTATCTTATAAAAACTACATCTCATCTGAATTCTGCTTTATTAGCCTCCTGCTTTTCGAAAGTTTTCCACCCAGGACATTTCTAACCCCCCCCCCCCCCGCTTAGTGGAAGCTCTCTAATTAATAGCTCTCTATATAATTCTACTATTCGATAAGCTCCCGTTTTCGATCAAATTGAAAGTCACCGTCAAATTTCCTTAAGAAACTCTCATAAACTACGCTCTACTATTCGACATTCTATTATTCGATAAGCTCCCGTTTTCGATGAAAATTTGAAGTCCCTTGAAGGTTTTTCGCTCTCTTATTCGATTTCTAGCGTGTAAAAGGGCCTTTAGGACGGAGTTCGAAATTCAAATTTTCGATTTTTTTGCGTTTGAATTAATTCGAAATTCGATTCCTCAAAACTTTTCAAAACAGGCAAATATCGAAAGTTTTCTTCCGAAGAACTTAGGTTTTCAGCAAGAACTTAGACATTTGTCCTGATTCGCGTTCAAACCAATTGAGTCTCGCTTATATTTTTCTTTCTCAGCTCTATAATTTGATATTCACCTTGTGTTTATCGGATTAGGGAGACTTCCTACTATTCGATACGCTCCCGCATTCGATGAAAATCCGATACCCCTTGAAAATCGAATTAGAGAGCGTCAACTGTATTTATCTTATCTCGGAATCGCTCGACAGAGGGTTCCAAACGGCAGAGTTGAGTTTTGGCAAGGGTTAAGTAGCCAAAAAAATACACCAAGCGAATTCCACGAAAACACAATGTTGACGTTCATGTTTTGAACCAACCAACCAACCAACCAACCAACCAACCAACCAACCAACCAACCAACCAACCAACCAACCAACCAACCAACCAACCAACCAACCAACCAACCAACCAACCAACCAACCAACCAACCAACCAACCAACCAACCAATTTAAAACAAACTATATTTTCTTATTTTGTAAAACAGGAGGAGGTACACACACCTATCGTGCATTGGAAATGGCAAGAACAAGAATGTTTACTCCAAATTCTGATAATAATGTACGTTCAATTTAAAATGTTTTTTTCTGATTATCAAATATCGAGTCACGTAGAATGAAGGATATCTTTTGTAAAGATTTCAGCACCCGGGATGTTTCATAAAAAGTGTTCCCAAGTTTAATTGGCTCTTGGAAAAACAACATCTGCTCTTTGTTTGAATTTGGTCCTGCATTCTTTACAAAGGGGACATCCATAGTATCCTGGAAAAGCAAATGCAACTTTTTTCTAATTTATTGCTCCTCGATTTTCGGAACAGACATTTCATACTCCTTCCTAGATTTTTTACGAAATTCCCTCTCCTGAAAATAAAGAACAGATATTATGAAAAATTCCACCACTACCTGCGCTCATGTGCATCATTTTTTGCAAGATCAAGCAACTTCATTGTTTTATGACGCCTGTTATTTTGTTCTATTTTAAGTATGAATCTGGTGTATATTCATTTATTATATGAATTTCAGAATTTTTAGCCAACTTGGTTTCGCAAAGATAACTCGGGTTTTGTTAACTTGGCCTTTTGTAATTCGGGTGTTCTGGCCCCCAAACATGTTCGTTTTTTGAAATGTTCGTTATTTTTATGGCTATACACGTTTTCTTTCTAAGAACGTTCCCAGGGCGTAATTTGAGTAGAATTTCCAGGGGGTCTAAATGAGTGTTTGCAAATTTTACCATTTTCCAAAGAGTATCCATCCAGGAAACGTTCTTTGGCTTGATAGGTTTCGTCCACTCCCGTGTATGGTAATTTAATGGAATGTCCCAAAATTAATGATGAAAATTGGCCAACAAATTAAGAATCATAATAAAATTCGGGAGTAGATTCTAACAATACTATTTTGAGAGCATTTTTAACTGTAGATTTACCAATCAGGTGCCAGTAAGGCTGAATACTTTTACAAAAATGCAACTATATGCTTCAGATATGTATTACATGTTAAATTTAGGTTGAATATCCATGAAGAGGTGAAACATCATTCTTATGTAAAAAAATTTGCATCAAATGTAATATCTAGTGTTTCTTTATTTCTATTCTAAAGGTACTAATTGTAATGACGGACGGGGTTAGTGTCAACAGACATTTATTGATCAACGAGTCAAATGCTTTACATCAAAACGGTGTAGATGTCATCCCAATCGGGATTGGTTCACATGTGAATAATACAGAATTGAACATCATGGCAACGAATCCTTCGCATATGTTCAATGCCAATAACACAATTGATTTGAAAGGAATTGTATTATCTGTTGCACAGACCATTAAAAGTACGACGACAACAACTACAACAACAACAACAACAACCGTTGCACCTCCAGAGGTTGTAGATTTACAATGCAATCCAGATGGATTTAAAGCTGGATTCCTTTTGACCAACTTCGAAGACAGTTATTACAATGTCACAAAAATCCACTTCGGTGATAGTTCATGTATTACAAACGACATCAACGGAAACATTAATATTCAACGACAGACCGTCAATGGAACAGTTTGGGTGGACTCGAATTTCAATGACTGTGGATTCCGAAGCTACGAAGACGGGTTTAAAATGGTACATGAGCAAACTGTTCGCATCCGAAGCAGTTTCTTGCAAAACTCGGCAACATTTCAGAGAGATTTCGACACAACATACATCATGAAATGTGTATTCGATCGTAGACTAAATGAAACATTGAGCATCTTTGTCACTGATAGAGCAAATGAAACAAAGGGTACGTTTCTTTGAAAACTTGAAATCGAGATCTTTCGTTACTTTAGCTTTTTTTATGAAAACCAGTGAATTCTGCTCTGCTGTGCCTATTATTTTTTTTTCTCATCTTCTTGTTCATACTTTTAGGGCAAAACTAAGGTATTTTAGGTTTAATTCCATAGAACATGTACTAAGCACCGAGATAGAAATGTTAAATCTTTCTCATCGATTATTTCAGAGGACGACTCCGTGTACAAGTTAGGCTTCAAAGCAACAGAGGTGACAGAATTTGGTACAGGGAAAGAAGTCGAGGGACTTATTCGTATTGGAGACCGACTCAAAATGGAGATTAATATGGTTAACACTATTCCATCGGTGAAAACATCACCTCAAATTTGCTACGCAACTAAGTTAGATGGAACTGGAAGAAAGGAATTTATTAAAAACAGGTGAGTTTATGAAATTTCACTTTTGGAACATATTGGGCTGTTTTAAAAATTGGCAAAGTAGATAATATCGTTGGAAAATAGTCGATAAAGAAACTTCAGAATGATGTGATTTTGACTGAGACTATTTTCCTTTAAATCTTCATTTAATATCCGTGCTCATTTTTTCAAGAATGATTTTTTGATAGAATATACTTTTTGAAGCTAATTCAAGAGCTGCCACGAATAGAGCGTAACCTTCATTTTTCGCCAAAACCAAACCATTCCAATTTAGATGCTCAGTTGATTTTGGCACAAGAATCCTATCACCAAGCAATGCTATCCACATATTTGAATGGGAGTTGGTTGTAGGTCGATTTTTCGATGATTCTGATGGTATCAAAATCATTTGTGAAGTGT
The DNA here is from genome assembly GCF_902728285.1 of Clytia hemisphaerica. Classification (NCBI taxonomy): domain Eukaryota; kingdom Metazoa; phylum Cnidaria; class Hydrozoa; order Leptothecata; family Clytiidae; genus Clytia; species Clytia hemisphaerica. The sequence goes on from NW_027103388.1 coordinate 33,339, forward strand.
CCATCTGTAACAATGCACCATATGGAGATTTGAATGAAGAGTGTAAAAGATGTGGACAAACAACTAACAAACGTAAACGAAGGAATATCGACGACGAAAAAGAGAAAATTACAAAAGAAACAGCTACCCGTACATTCTATATTATAGACAAAGGTACCTCCAATTTTCTTAATTTTTTTTAGAAACCAAAAAACAGTAGAGTATACTAAAAACATCTCCATGGCAAAATCTCCAAAATTTAAAGCCGAACTGTGTCTAAAAACGGATTGCACTGTGACACCCCTTTGTCACAGACCCGCTGGGGCCCCAGCCCCACTGGAAAATGTGGCGAGAATTTTGTCCCCGGTGGGAAAAATACCCTAGAATTTCACGGAATTTCAACCCACTGAGAAATTGACTTTGATTTTAACCCCATTCGAAATTCATTGTTTAGAAATTGCACTCCAAAACTATCCGGACTGGATTTCTTTACCTTGGAACAATATAATTTTTAACCCCATTGATATTTCATTCGAAATTTTTATCCCCGCTGTAGGAAAAAGTTTCACCGGGGCTTTGAGACAGTGGTGTAGTGTCTTAGAATGAAATGGAATCCACCTACTAATTTATCTTCTTAAAAAATTCTGCAGATGTCCATTTGAGTCTTTTTTTTCAAAATCTGCTGAACTAAACCTTTACACCAGTCCTTAAATATAGGGATTTTATAATGATGCTTTAACAAGACAAAATCAACCCATCGTATGGTTATCATTTTCGAAATAAAAAACACTGTTTCTATATTCCCTCTCTATCTCCCCTTTTTATATCCTATTGTTATAGACACTCCGCCACCAACATCGGCACCAGGCACTGGTTTCGCCGAAAAGCCTGAAGGTATTACGGTCATCATTTTATCGGCCTTGTTAATACTGCTTTGTGTTGTTTTGGTCAAAAAAATGTTCTTTGGTACCAAGCGACGGAATGAGAAAAACAAAACTGACGTGATTGAGTTGGAACGTGGGACTAATGAGTGATTGTTCTTTGGCAAAAGAAAACTGAAGGCCAGTATCATCAGAGTATGAACAATAAAATGTTATTCAATTTCTACACCATTTTAAGGCGCTTTAATAAAACGTAATTTTTTCGTAAGCACATTTTATAAACAGTCTAATTTATTTCAAATAACCCAGTATAGTTTCTTTGACTTCAGAGTTTTCTATATTTTCCTCGCCTCAGAAAATATGAAGAAAAATCTAAACCGTGCGAAAACTATTACGTAAAAGACGATCCTTTTTAGCTTGAACTTGCTCTAAACAAACTCCTAGAAGTCTGCATTTTCAAAATATTGACGCCTTTTGACAAAGTGAAATTGTACGAAAAGTTTTGAAAATATTATGTAATTTAAAATAGAGGGGGTTTAGGGACGAGTGGAAATTAAGATAAAACTTGTTAGTGTGGTAATTTAGTTTGTATTGTTGTATTTAAATTTATCATTTCAAAAGTTATTTCACTGTTAGGCTTAAATTGAAAATGCACTTTTCTTGTAAGAACCATGAAACTTTTTTCAGACTTGCCTTTTATTATCTCACCAGCCAATTGAACCTTAAATTGCTCGTGTTTCTAGAATGATTTGAGATTCGTGAAAAGGGTTTTATTTACCAAGTTCCTGCAAAGGGTTGCAGACAGTTAAGAGCTGAGAACCCAATATGGGACAAATTTTTATCGGCCACTGGCTACTACAACACTAGCTCCTTGACAGGACCAGTAGGTCATTCTAGCCAAATTCACATTCAAGTCTGGAAGTCTGGAAGCCAGTATAAAAAAAAACTAATGTCTGTATGCCAAAAAGGCGAGCTGTCTTTTTATTTTGGGCCATAACTTTTCAACCAGTTGTCGTATGATAAAAAGTTTGGTAACGTTGGAAAGATATTTAAATGCGCTTATAAATTCCACAAATAACTTTTTCAAAGTTTTACCAAGAAAGTGAAGAAAAACGAGGAAGAGAATGTCTATGCCCGAATGAACTGTCTATATGGGTTATATCAAATGGTCCAAGGGTCGCAGTGCTTCTAAATAGCTACCGGCGGAATCCAGACAAAAATGAGCGTGATGCGTAACGTACCCTTTTCTATGGAACGGCCGTATAGCACTTTTCGATTTTGAGATAGAGCGCCGCTCCCTAAAATCCTTTGAAGTCAATAAAAATAAAATTCTGTAGACTTTATTTACAGCATCTATATTTGGGATTGAAAACATTAAGAAAAACATTTACTGAAATGTGAGGATGCGTACGAAAAAGAATTTATATACCTGATAGTAGTTCTCAATGACGGTATTCGGATCCTTCTTATTGAAACCAAGATGGCGGATGACGGTTCGTCCTTTTGGTAAATTTAGTATTCGTATCTAATAGCAAGTCAAATAATAGAATGGGTAAAATGAGTATAAGAAATTTTATTTTCTCAGATTATCTAACGAAGACAGATTTGAACAAGGTTTTTTTGGTTTCGAATTTCATTGGCTTTCTTTAGCAAGTTTTTGAAACTACTAATCTAGTAATCTCCGTATAGCAATGTCTTTTTCAAATAGATGGCATGTAATCTGAAAAATCACATTTCCCAAATTCTGACCTTTGTCTCGTTGCTGTTTGAATCTTTATTAAACTTTTCTTCTGATTTTGGTAATTTTCTAAACAAAAAGAAAATTGTTAAGATTAAAGACTAGCCACAAAATGATACCAAGTCATGCTTGAAGATTATAAACACGTTACTCTAAAATAAAAAGAGGTAAAGAATCCTCCTTAGATTTTCAGACTGGAAATTAAACTATATTGCATTTTCAATATTTTAACCGAAGCAATTGTTTTCTTTAACTATATTGGAGTTTCAATATTTTAAAGAATTGTTTTCTTTAAAATATAATTCTACCACACAAAAAGACAGATACATGTTTTTTATAAGCATACAAAAAATCAAAAAACTGGCTCGGAGATGTTTAGATCGAGAGGACGACAAGGCTGAAAAATGCTTGAAGGATGGTAACATCCTGATCGAAATTTTAGGAAAATTCCAAAAATCCGTAAAATCACAGCTAAAAATAATTGAAGAAAAGGTCTACTGACCTTTTTGAAAAGAAAAGACACATACAAACTTTCCGGAACAACGCGATTTAAGTTTTAAATAATAACTTTGGCTTAATCATATATCAATTTATGTATAAATCGTTACTAAAATTGTAAAAATATTCTTAAAAACTACAAAATCTTCATATGAATCATAATTTGGAACTTTGAAATAAATACTCATATTTTTTCTATGTCATAAAAAAGATTACTATATCAAACCCATGTGATTAGAACTTTGATTAATGGAATTCTTAAAAAAAGATTCAACCACTATACGCTAGCAACTCAAAATCGCAAAAATCTTTAGATCAAATCTAAATGCATGTGCATGTGTTTCCGTTTCTAATCCATGACTGTTTAACCACAAACTTTTCCTCTGTTAATAACATTAATCACGTGATCATGAGAATTTAGACTGGACTTTTGTAGGCAGTGACTCCGGATCAGAGGCTAACGGGAGCAACAAAACGATATTCTCCTGCACTTTCTCTTTAAACCGTACGTACGTAACCAACAGACATCGAAACATTCAACTGTCATACTTGAGTTGAACATAGTCATGGAATCCACATTGTTGTTGAAAATCTTTGATGTCGGTGATACAACGATCGTATCGCTCTCCTACAAACAGACATGTTTACCAATAGATATATTTCAGTCAATAAATCGTCCAAAAGGTAAAGAGGAGTTGTAATATTCAAGCGCCAGAAAACCACTTGCAGATGCGGACCATGGTACTCAAATATATTGTAAAGAATAACTAGAATTCGAAAAATATTCTAATTGCTTGATTAAAGTTGTAAGAAGTCATTGAATTGATGAACAATGCATTGGATTTGAACAGCAAACTTTCTGTTCATTTTAATGCATATTTGGAATAAGCAGGAAAAAAGTTAGCCTTCTAAATCACAAGCTTAGCCTCTTAGATCGAATACTCTGCGAATAACTTATAAAGCAGACAAACAAAGGTCTGAACAACTTACTTAAATCAACAGGGACAGGTTCATATCCTTTAATCACAACATCATCAGGACAAGACACTTTTTGTGGAGCTTCGTCAGCTTCGTCAGCTTCTGACGATGAATTTCCACTTTCACTTTCGTTTTCACTTTCCTCATTACCATCACCACAATCATCTGATTCTTCACCATCACCATCACCATCATCGGACAAGTTGTCGTGATGCCCAATGACCTGAAACACCAATCGCATTTACTGAGTAGGTTTTCTTAATCTCAAACAGTTGAATCCCTTTAGCCTCAGGAATAATTGATCAGCATAAAATGCATGTTAAGCAGTTCTTCTGTTATTTGGGAAATTTTGTGTTTTTCTTTTAAGATAGCGTTCCCGTCTACTTCAGTGGACTCAGCATTGTAAAAATTTATCAAAAAAGCCAGGGGAAGACAGTTGAAAAGATTCAGTCGCCGTAAAGATGGATGTGAAGAGGCTGGAGATTAATCCACGCCAACCCATCCTCGGCAATTTTGTTTACTATTCATTAGATACCTGGCAGGACAGCTTCTTCACATTATCTTTATCCACAAAGTATCGTTGGTAAAACTCTTCTATTTCACATTTTGTGATGGTCAATGCTATTTCGCACTATAAGCAATTAACAAAATGATATTGGCGGGCTATTCCAGAAATAGTCTATACCCCTATGTTGAGGAGGTATGGCGTTCTGGGTGGTTTGGAATAAATAAAAAAATCCAGGTTGCTGGTTTTTGGAAAATCCATGAAGATGGAGCAAAAATTGAGAAAGAAATCCAAGGCGCCCTGAAAAAATTGAAAAATCCAGGGGGGGGGGCACTTTCCAAAAAAGACCTCCTCAACATATGGGGTACAAATTTATTCTGAATTAGCCCATTTACAATTTTTGTGACTTACGTCTTAATCAATTTTTTTTCAATCCCTACACTCTCACCAGTCTTTTTTCACATTCTCATATTTTTTCGTGGTAACACAGTAATATTACGTCACCATTGTGTATCAGATCGATGCAGTGAAATTTTTTGTGCCATGCCGCTGTATCAAAAACTATTTTGAAGATGAAAAATAATTGAAATACCTTCCTTTCGATCAAGTCAAATAAATAGAGCCCTTCTCTGATCGTATGCCAATTCCTATCCACTTCGTCGGATAAGCAAAGATCAGCCGTCTGACTTTTCTTGATGTAGGCTTGCACCTGCAAAGAAAAAATGGTAGCAATGAGATACAATTATCACGATCCTCTGAGCGTACATGGACATAAAAATCTCGATTTCGTTCGGTGCCCAATTTTTTGATTTGAATCAGTAGTAAATGGAAATCTAAGGAATCATACTGCATGCCTTAGTGCTTAATTAGAAACTAGTTTCGAGTTTTAGGAGGCTTTAGCACAGGGCTGCAACGTGGTTATAACAAAGGCATATTATAAAAGACTCTCGCTTAATCGAACTTATTATTCGAATCTTTCTATAATTTTAACTTGTTTCCAGTCCCTGAACAAAGATTCCCCGTTCGATTCGAACTAGAGAGTCAGCTGTACGTACATATCCATCGTATTCTTCTGGAGTGAAATTCTTCAGTTTGTCTTGATAGAACAAAATAAACTCTTCAATCTTCTGATCCACTTCCTCCGCACTGAAATTTCAAATGAAAAAGTTAAATGGTTATACTTTCCTCTAAATGATCTTGATAATATCCAATATCATATTACTCTTGTCTCCCGAATAGACGGAGGGGGGGGGTCCGAATAAGCAGGGGGTAGGAAAATTTTCTAAATTCTAATAAGCGGGGGGATGGAATAAGAGGGGGGATATTTTGAAGACAGAATTTTTGTAACTGACATCAATTTCAACAATAAAAAAGAAACTTTAGCAAATGAACACGTAAAATAAGAACCAATACTAACAAAAAGGAAAATTTTAACAAGTTTAAGGTCTATCTACACTGTAATAAAATATTGAATTATTCGAACTTAATCAGCGGGGGGGGGGGTCTTATTAAGAGCGGAGGGTGGATTTTTTTCTCTTAACAATTAGCGGGGGGAGACGTCTATTCGGGAGACAAGAGTAAACATTAGAACCGCAGCTTAAAAAGCTTTTTTCATCACTGTCTCCTTAAAGAGGAAATGTAAAACCCTATTTTCTTAGTCCTATAAAACAGTTCCCTTATGGTTTTATCTCTCAACAAATGCTTAAAATATTGAAACCTCTACTTAAGGGNCATTATCATATTAATATGAGGAACATAACTCAGTAAAAATTTCTTCCAGAAAAGGGGTGGGACAATTGGCCGTCACGAGTTTTATGATTTGTTGGATTTTTGTGTTGGCTACCATGGAAATGATGGATATTTTTGACTTCAAAACTTAAAATGCCAATAATTCCTGGAATTTTTATCGAAATGAGCTCAAATTTTGTACATAGGTAGGGTTCATGAATATCTTTCATTTCCATAAAAACTTTTTCCCTAAAAATTGATGACGTCAGCATTTTTTGAGGTAAAAAGAAAATTGCTGTTTTGTCAGGTCTTCAATTTTTTGAGAATTTTTTTTGGAAACGAGAGATATTTATAAACCCTACCTTGGTACCAAATTTGAGCTCATTTGAATAAATATTCCAGAAGTTATTAGCAGTTTAAATTTTTGCTGACGTCAGCAAAAAGTGTTTTTCCTTAATTTAACCAAAATGGCTGAAACACAATTTTTGGCCCAGGACTTTTTGAAAAGGCATTAATATGACGAGTGAGAAAAACCAAAAATCTTTTCCGAAAATAGGATGGAACAACTGGCCGTCATGCATCATTTGATTCGTTAATTTTTTGCACAGAGGCCTTAACTTGCCCGAGTACCTTATCTCTATAAGAAGATATCTATGAGATGGACACAAATTGCTAATATTTGTAGGCTAAATTTTGCTTCAGATCTGTTGCGTAACGGCTATCAGTAACATTTCTTTCCAAATTCAACAATTTATTTGATCGTTCTTCTACGTTGGCACTTTAATAAAAATTATGGCTAATGTGCTGATAAGGAAGAAAAGTCAAGATTTTGCAATAAGTTAATTATTACCGTTGAAACTAATTATACAAATTATCCCACATTTCAAAACTTAAAACTCGGATTAACTCGATTTAACTCCGTTACAAGAAATCTTTAAGATTTTTATCTACTATTACAAAGGAAATTTTGTGAGAAGATAACAAAATTTCAAAATTACAAAAGTGCGCAGCCACTTGATTACAAAAGTGCACAGCTCGAAAATTACAAAACTGCGCAGAAAAATTACAAAACTGCGCAAAAATATTACAAAACTGCGCAGAAATTACAAAACTACGCAAAAATCGCGAAACTGCGCATAACGATGATTCTTATGCAATAAGCCAGTAAACAAATTTAAAAGGAAGACTCGATTCTTTTGAGCATAAACCCATTGGCTCTCTCTCTCTCCTTTTTTTCTAAAGGAATGTTCACACAAGAATAAGATTTCGTTAGGCTACGTCATATCTTCCTTCGTTTCGAGTGTAAAACTCCTACTCCTACTCGAGTAAGGTCTAAAAGCCTGGAGCTGTATATTATGTAGACTAAATTTCGTTTATTAATTAATCTTTATGTCCATGACAACCGACGTAATTGCTCAATTAATGACTTTAGAATTGTTGGACACACATCAAATAAATTTCATTTGAGACTCAAAGAGTCATTATTAATTTCTAAAGACAGACCTGATATATCAACGTACAGAAAAAATCTTTACTTTCATACTTGTTTAAGGAGGCCCCCAGCGGTTGACGTGATGGCGTGATGGAGGGTTTTTCGTGGCGTGATGCTGTGAAAATGAAGTGCCGGTGTGATCGTGAAATCGAGTTTTTTTAGGTGTGATGGCGTGAAATTTGCAGTTCAGCGTGATCGCGAAAACTACATTTACTACTACTTGAATCGTAAGTCTATGTCCATTTAAATTTAGGATTTAAATTTCAAAATTTTCTTGGTCAGCCCCAACTATTGTGGGGCCTCCTATAGATATAATTTTAAAACATCTGCCTTCATCCTTGTATCCTCCAATTGTCTTTAGCGGTTGCTATAGCTAGTCTTCAAAATAAAGTCAAATGCTATGAGAGGGTCAAAAATTTATCCCGTCAGCGCAAACCATGGTTGCGCTTCCTCTGTCTGCACCCCAAAATGTAGGTGTACAATTAGAAGTTACAAGTATGAAGGCAGATGAATAAAACTGTTTGCACCGTTTCATTTATGACGTTTGACGTCCACTAAAACTTATTCCGTATGTGTACTGACCGAAAACTTTTGTAATGGATAGCTATATGATTATAGATATGATTATTCCCTTGATTTGCCCATTTTCCCCATCAACCGAGGATATTTCCGAAAAAAGAGATAAATTTTCTATCAAGTTTTGGGTTTCCGAGCGCCTAGTTCTTCACCATTAAGAGATAAGTCCTACAAACCAGGGCTCTTTTTGGAGCAACATGTATACTGAGATCTGTTCCAAAAGCATTTTTGTCTATTTTTAGTGTAAAACAAGATATCTTAGTAAATAATGACCGACATTTTGGGGTGTATTTTTTCAAAATTCTGACGTCTGGAATTTAGAAGAATTAACGTCAAAAGAAAACTTCAAAATATTATTTCAAACGTGCGTGTTATTCATCTTCTATAATTTAAAAAGATCATAAATGTTGAAAAAATATTTGATCAAATCTTTATTTCCAATCAAACTCAAAAAAATTCAATTTTCAATCAATTAATCATTCATAAGCAGTTAATGAAAGTATGTTTCATCGTCAGAGGTTTCATCGTCAATGGAGTCTAGCGACGAATCAGAACAATCAGAATCACAATCGAACAGAAGTTTTCGCTTTGTCCCTTTTGTTTCACCAGTGCTCTTTGTGGGTACTAACATGGTTGGCTTCTTACCCTCAATCTTACAGCTGGCTTTCGAACACACCGCAAAACATTTCTACAAACCGGGCATATTTTGAGACCTTTGGCCAAACAAACATTTTGATCGAAACAGATACAACCTTCTCGACAACGAATGTATGCTTCATCTCCTCTTTACCCTAACGATTTCTCTTCTTCTTTCTTATTTTCTTTTCTTCTTTTTCTTTCTCTTCCTCAGCAAGAGCCTTGACTTTGGACACCATATCTTTAGCTCGCATCGATCCACAAACTTGCGTAATTCGTTTTGCTTTCGTTTTCTTGAGAACGATTTTTTTCAACGGTAGAAGACCATCGATGTCGTCTGGGCTCACGGTTGTTGCTTTGAGAGATTGGATGGTGTGCTTCTTTTTGTAATAAGATGCCTTTCCTCTCTGAACACCAATGGGTGAGCCAATCAGGTCATCGATTTTAGAAGCAGAGTTGGAGAAGGGTTTGGGTGTCTCCAAAAGGGCTTGAGCACGATCAAATTCATCTTGTTGCATCCAGTTGATATTTAATCCCTTCGAAAATATTCCAACACGCCTGGCTGCATTGATGATGTTATCAGGCGTAGCCCATTTGTTCCACATTTCTGCGAGAATTGTCATGAATGATTCACGGTTCAGGTCGCTAAGTTCGTTAAATAACTTTTCATTTTTTTAATAACGGTACAAATTTCCTTCCGCCCTTTTTATTTTGTAAAATTCGAATTTGTAGAATGGTCAAAGCACACTTTTCAACTTCTTTTTCTGACAAAGACTGTAGACATCGGTTCCTGTTCTTCATATACCGGACAAGCGATTCTTCTTCTTGTTCCGTAAGAATTTTGCAGTAATTGCGCTCGTTTTTGTTTTCAACTTTCCCATCTAAACGTGCGTTAATTGTTCGTAAGAAAAAGGCCAGATTTTGTTGCCTTCCATCCACGACAACTATTCAATCGATACCATTCCACTACTTCTTCCAATTCTCCATCCTTTAAAACTTTTCTTTTCAAAGAATTAAAAACTGCACTAACATGATGTGGGTTACGCTTATCATTACACCATTGTACTTTCAAGGTGAAGCTTTGCTTAGTCATTTTCTTTTTCCTACCTTTATCGATTCCAAGAAGGTATATCGTTTCGCAATCCTATCAGACACTTTCGTACCAAAAACCATGAATATTGGTCGATTTTTTAGAAAGTTATGAATGAAAAAGTGAACCTACATTTTGGGGTGCAGTGACGTAAAAATATGAAATTTCAAACTTGTATATTGATCATCTGAAAAACTTTGAGAATGAATAATGCACCAGGAAAGATTCTTACGGGGGTAAATAAGTTATAAGTTAAGTCCATTTTTTACTTTCCAAAGCTTTTCTTTCGCGTCAGAAGAAAAACAAAATTTACCAACATTTTGCGGTGCAGACAGTGTAACTAACATTTTCCTCTTTTTCTTAGATGCTCATTTTTAGAAGCATCAAAGACATCAGGTCCTTTATTTCAGGAAAATATATATTTGTAGCAAAGCCTTTAAACAGAAAGAAGCAACAGGTCTATTATGATGTGTAATTTTGAGCAGATTGGCATTGATCAAATAAACGAGGGCGATTGTAGCCATACTAAATTGAAAATTTCTCAAAATCAAAATCAAATTGAAAATTGAAAATTTACCCTTTTGAAAACTATTTACGCTAATTCACAATTAACGAATTAATGCCCCTGGTGGGGGGGGGGGGCAGGGAGCATTGCCCCTCATGTTTTTACCAAAAAAAAACTACTTTTACTGGGTGCGCCACAAAAACGTTTCTCTCTTTAAAACTAATTTTCTCGAAATCTAAAAGTTTTAAAAGAACCATTCCTATTTCATTGGAAAGAAGAAAGATAAACTTAAATTTTGATGGGTCATTTATTGAACTCGATTCATTAGATCAAAAGTTATGCTCAATTGAATAAAAAAGTTAATCGAATTTAATAAATGACCCATCAAAATTTAAGTCTATTTTTCTTCTTTCCAATGATATAGGAGTGGTTCTTCTAAAATTTTTAGATTTCGAGAAAATTAGTCTCAAAGAGAGAAACTTTTTTGTGGCGCACCCGGTACTTTTAAAAGATTTCCATTATTTTTACGTATGAATTATTGTTCAAATTGAATAGCGCTTCGTCATGCAAACGTCATGATTGTTACTTTTCTCATTTGACCGAAATTCAATCCCACAATCCTTTTAGTCTTAATTCAAAAGTCGTGAAAGTTATTACTTGTTCTTTGTAATTGAGTGAAATTTGCATGCAAGCGTAATTAACGCAAAGGGTGATGGGATTGAATTTCGGTCAAACTGAAAAAATCAATGTCTATTTTTAGATTCGCGATGGTATGCTATTGAAATGGGTTCTTAAAATAGCACTATGAACCCTTCAAAATTAAAAAGTTTTCTTCGTTGCCCAACCATGGTGGGCTTTGTCAATTTACTCAAATATACCTTAGCCCTCAAACCAGGGCCCTTTGATGTGACCCACCAGTTGTCAAACTATTTTTGATAAGCATAAGTCAAAATTACGTCAGAAGGTAAAATTCCTTCCTGATTTTTCGGGTGTTTCAGGAAAAATGATATAATCTTGACTTACGTGTATGAGAATGCCAAAAAACTAATTGACGACCAAACACACACCTAAAAAATTAAGTTTATATAACGGCATTTTATCCATACCAATGGGTCTAAACGTGGTCTAAAACTGAATCTATCCAGAGAATATGAGCGTGAAAATCAAATTTATCAGTATTAGGCGTGATGGCGTGATGGCGTGATGGCGTGAAATCGAAAAAAGATTGGCCTGATGGCGTGAATTTTGGGTCCGCTGGGGGGGGCTCTTTAAGTGATTTTTCGTGGAAGAGGGCATAGTGAATTTCTGGTTTGTTATTTTTGATTTTTTGATTTACTTGACTAATCTGTTACTTTTTCTACTTTTTAGACTAGATAATCCTAAACGAATGAGCAAAAGATCTTGTAGATGTATGGTGCTTTTCCCTGTCTGAAAAAAAAAATCTTTTAGAATAATCTTTTCGTTGAACATACAACCAACAACTGGCTACAACTCTGTCGGTATTTCAGAAGCAGCCGGCGAAGCAAATTTTTAGAAATATGTGTATCTTCTAGGAGACCAAATGTTATGACCTGTCAATTTTTTATACAAATGATGTGTTCTGATTTCTAAGAAACCTTTATCGCACTATTTGTCTCCCTAAACTTATCACTACTTTATGGTTTGATGTGTTCTAAAATCTAGGAAAAACAGTTCACCAAGACAAACTTTTAAGATATTTGTTTTTCCCCACGAAAGATGTGTTCTGAAGCTTTCTAGGGTTACCTAGGCAACAAGAACACGTTAGATGTATGACTTTGATTATACCCCTGTCTCGTAAGAACACATCATCATTTCTAGCTGATTAATTTTCGAAGGTCTGATCAGAACAGATCAAAATTTCTAGCTGAAATATGCTTTCAGAACACATCGGAAAAAAAGGTCGCCTCGCCGGCTGCTTTCGGTATTTATTTGAAGTGCACAGACCAGAAAAACGGTTTTTTTAGAATGAATCAGATAGGTCGTAGAAAAGAGGACAAAGATAATTAATTCATTTCCGAACCACTTAAAGGGCCTGAGAAACTTACTGTTTTTTGTGTCAACTAAATGTGAAATTTGTTGATTTGTCTGTCTGCTTTCTATCATAAGTTATGAGATATTTTCTTTTGAATTATAAGTAAAATAGTTGATTAAAAAAGACCAAACATTAAAGCAATGGACGAATTTAAATAAAATATTTGAAGTTCCTTGAGTAAAGTAAATAAAGCATGTTTAACATTAGTGGTTTTGATATTTTTCAGAGTGGGGGAAAAGAGATTTTTAGAAAACAATATTACAATGGGTGGATGGATATCATTCAATCGTGATACCGATCCCACGGATCAAGTCGTCCAATATTGCAAATCAGTTGTTTTCACCCAGTTTTATGGACAAACCACAGAATTGGATGTAAGGCTTTACAGTATTCATTTTACTATTTAGATGTGTTTAAGGGTGGGTAAGGGGAATTAAAGCAGTCAGAATGCCTGAATGGTAGAAATGGCTAGAAAGGTGCCCAGTAGTAAAACTTAAAACTGTTTCAAATTATTTCGCTAGAGTACAGAATCAAGTCAAGCAGGGCCAATTTTGGAGGTTCTTGAATCACTTGTTGACAATTCTCGTTGACAAAAATGGTCAAAAAACGGTCAAAATCTTAAGAAAGTAGATTTTTGTCAAATTTTTGCAATTTTTTTTTTTACTTTTTGGCTTAAAATCTCGCTGGAAAGACTCACTTTGAATTTGTTTTGCTTGACGATGAAACCAATGCAATTCCTACGAGTTAGACCAAAAATGACGATCTTTATAGCCTATGTCTAGTATACTCGTCATTGGTACTTAAATAAGGGTTAATAAATGTCACTAACACCCTCTGTCTTTACTGGGTACCAAATTTTGACAAGGTATACAGTGTTAACCCAACCAAAGATGAACGATGCAAGGGAGAATTAGTTTTGTGGAATTATGTCTCTGTCGCGTCAATATGGTTGTGTAACTCGGCTTATTAAGCTCGAAATCAAATCATCAAGCTGACTGATTGAAAGATTTTGACCCATTTTTGGTACTTCTTGCTCTCGAAACCTTTTTTGTTGTACTTTTCAAGTATTTTATCTTCTTTTTATCACGATTAAAACTGCAATTTTTGCGTTTGGGTACTTTACTACTAAATATGTTTTGGTTTTTTTAATTGCATATTTGATATTTGGGAATCTTGATACATCACATCAGTGTACTTAAAATTCAAGCATTTAAATTAAAATTTGAACAATAAATTATGAGACAGTTTGAGAAGCCTTTTCGTGAAATACCAGTAGTTTTCAAGCTTTTATCAAAGTTTTAAATTTTTGACGGATTTTCGTATTTAGAATTTGAAATACAGGCAGCAACAGAGCTTGCTTCAATCCTTCAATGAGATAATAAAGGATGGATGTCCAGTTGTTTATATGTTCATGTTGATCCCTTGGTGAGTTATTTATTTTTGGCAAACTATGTATTGAAATTTCTTCATAAAGTATTAACTTTTCTTTCAGGGCAGAACTGACGGTCGTCCTATCCCAGATGACGCTACATTTTGGTCGTTAGCTTGGCAATTCTTCCGTCGATCGCTTTCCGATGAACAAAATAAACAAACCAATTACGAACCTAAAACTCATCTCGGAATTATTCTCTCCAAAATGGATGAAGAAATCCGACGAGTTTCAAGTGATCAGTTTGAAATCACACAACCAATGAAAGACATGTTAAAGGAGCTAGCCGAGCTTCGAGTTTGTACTGGTGATTGTGAAAGTATTGATGAATGCCACCAACGCTTACTTGAGGATGCCGACACATTCAAACACTTTTATCGAAAACGCACCTGTAAGATTACTTATATGTTACTTTATCTTCTTTCTTACTTTTGTGATCTAACGGCTTAAGAGAGCCTCCTAAAAAGTCCTGTACACTTTTGGGAAAAGACTTTTTAAATTAATTTCTAATGAAAAATAAATGTGTGATGGACTAAAAAACTACAAAAATTTAAAGAACTTGCATTTAATCCCTCAAAAAGACATTATTCAACCTATATATAGGTTGTTATAACATATCGGACGGAAGATCGAGACAAAAATACCATTAGATGCTAGAAATTTCCAGTTGGCTTGTTATAACAGATACCCTCCTGTTTTCTTACACATAACTTTTAAACATCGTTTCCACTTTCTTTTTAAGCTGGAGTAGAAAAAGGGCACTCGGAAGTTTTAGAAGGAAAGCACTCATTCTATTGGGGAACACGACAGCAACTGTTGTTTGGTAAAGTGGTCTGTGATTGGCTGGCGTGTAGAACTGAGAGCAAAAACCCGATGGATCCCGTCTTTGGAGCGTTATTGAATCCTACAGGAGGTATGAATTTGTTGAATAGGTAGCATTACAGATTAGGCTTAAGATTTTCAGATTGTTCGGTTGTATTTTGTTATTATTATTATTATATATTATTACCTCCTTATCCAATAATTTTTTAACTCCCACGATTTGGGACCGTTTCGTTTGAATATCAAGCAAAGCTAGAGTACTTAGGAGAATATATTATTCCAGTAATTCCAGATTTTACACTAAAATAAACTATCCTTTCTGGAATACCCTAGTTTTCAACGCTAATATGACTGTCTAAACATTCAGGGTAGCCCTTTCTTTTAATAAATCAAAATTTATTCTACACTTCTGATTAATAGAAATGAGAAAAAATTATTTTATAATCATCAGTTTACTTAAATCATCTTCGTGTTATTTTCAGGACGCGTTGGGCCTGGTGACGACACCGTCTTACACAATTTAACTTTTGATAACATGGGTGCGATGGCTTACCACGCAGCTGTTCATGATGCTTTTGGTTACCTGAAAAATAATCATAATCTTGGACCAGGGTACGCTTATCTTAACCAAGGACTTTTTGGTGATGGTAGTCCGTTCGGGGGCCAACTTTTTGGTATTTTGTTTTGGAAAGGGATTTGTAAGGAGTTACGTCCTCTGAATGCGTTGAACGAACAATTCATCTTCAAATAATGGCAAAATCTGTCAGAAAATTTGTTGGTCGGATTTGATTAGTTTAGATATTTGGAATTTTAAAGGTTACCGTTGCATAGGTAACACCTTTTTCTCCTCGTTACCTAAGTCGAACTTCGTTGCTCTTTCAGCAGTGCTGGGTTTGAGTGTTGGTACTTTATACTGACCATTTTTAGTGTTTTTATTCTCTTATATTTTATCTATCTAAATCTTAAAATGTCATTCAACAGTACACGGTGTCAAATATATCCAACACTGAGCCGAGATGTCAAATTCTGGGAAAAAGGGTTAGGGAGGAACATAAAATTGTAATTTTCATTAAATATTTTACCATAAAGGCTTTCTTAGACCATGTGGCATATAGGTGAAATATTATGCTAGATTTTGGCACCTTTCAGACATTATTCATGAAAATCTAACCGGCATAATCTGAATTTCTAGAACTTTTTTCGTAGAACTTTTTTCATCAATGATATTTCAAAACATTATGACTTAGCTAGTAATTTTTTTAATAATTTGCATTTAAAATTTGGATTACGATGAATGCGTTTCAGCATTTCCTTTTTAATGTCGTCGAGTTTTATTAATGAGAAGAACTGGTTCTCAAGATAAAATTTATATTTCTTTCTTTTTTTATTTGGATATTTCGAATGGTACTGGACGAACCATAGTCTTCAGAAAGTCCCCCAGAAACAAAGTACATATTTTCAGAAATGTGAAAATATGCATTTTCGATTTTTCTTACAATCCAATTTCCACTCGGCTTTTCAGGATATCAATCGTCGGCTTAGTTAAAATGCCTCCTTCCAGAAAGAACTTAAAATCTGTTTTCCCTGTTTTGGTCCACTCCCTGATTTCATGAACCAGTAGCCAGTTTATGTATTTTCATCTATCTGTGTCGCAGATACACAAGTCAGTCCAGCAACAAGGGCCGACAGTGAGCTACTTATGTACACTTACAATATTAGTATCAGATTTGTCATTTTATTTGATTTGTCTTTTACACTTTGTGTGTTGGATGGAAATGTTTATTAAGGTGTATTGCTTAGGTAGTTTTTACACTAGGCTCAGATAGTGGCAGTATTCGAGTATTTGTTTTGGACTATTTCCATCATTTGATTTCTAAACCTACCTGTTTGTTTGTTCGTCCGTCCGTCTGTCCGTTCGTCTGTTATTAGCTTTTCTCGGGATTGAGCTTTTCCAGAAAAAAACCGTATACCCCCTGTTGAGGAGGTCCATTTCCGTTCCAAGGGGGTAAGGTTTGATATGTGGCGCAATTCCATAGGGATATATAAAAATCTGTCAAAAATAACTGGAATTCCTTAGGGGTAGCTTTTCAAACCCTACTAAAATTCAGAATTCCAGAGGGGTTTAAATCTGAAATTGCCTGGAATTCCAGGGGTTTTTACAGTATTTCCAGCCACAGAGGGGTGGACCTCCTCAACGGGGGGTATACGGTTTTTGTCTGGAAAAGCCCATTGGCACATTAGTTTTTTTGTGATTTTTTTCATAGTGATGCAAATCGACAGTACCCAAAGAGTGACGAAAAAAATCTTTTTTGGGCAAATTTAGGCCAAAAAGTGCCTGGAAATAGTTTTTTGGACTCTGTCTGAGATTACTTCATCAGTTTTTTCTGATTTTATGCAAAAAGCTAGAGGGCCTCTAAAAGTGGCTGAAACTGTTTTCCGGAAATATTTTTGGCTGTAAAAATCGGATTTTCTTATTTGAAGAAATTCCCTTTTATAATTTCTTGCGATTACCTTGGTATTTTGTTCTATTTTTTGCACGGTGATGTAAAATGGTTATGTTTGAAATCTGATGGAGCACGATTTTTGAAATTTATTAATTTTTTGGATGAATTTGGGCAGATTTTTTACACAGTTATGCAAAACCCTTAAAATGTGAGACTTCAGGATTTTCAAAAGAAAACTTTTTAGGCAAATTTGGGCCAAATTTCGGATTGCTTCATTCAGCTTTATCCTTAATGGGATAAAGTTATCTCAAACCCTGGAGTTATCTTTACAGAAAATAAAGGATTGTTTTTGTTTTTACCCAAAACACCTTAGCGCTAAAACAAGTTGCATCATCTTGTCAAGCTTATGCATTCATGATGTTATCTTTTCTTTTTTGCTCGAAAATTTTCATTTTCATTCAGCATGCTTCCGACTACCTTTATCAGGTAAGTCCATTCAGCATGTTGCTTTTTACCACTGGTTTTATCATATTTTTTCCTTGGATTGTTTTTGCTATTTTTTGGGGGGGGTTCAGTTTCTTTTGGATAGGCATATTTTGGTCTTTAAATCAACAGTTCTGTATTGGTTTTTCACATTTTTAAAGACGGTAGAGTGGCTTGAAACGATTTGGAAACCTGCGCAGTTCTAACCCACAAAAGAGAGGACACCCCTGTGTCACAGACCCGGTGGATCCCCCATCCTGATGGAAAAATAGGCCAAAAAATCATCCCCGGTGGAAAAAATACCCTATAATTTCACTGAAAAATTGCTCTATGATTTTATCCCCATTGAAAACCGAATGTAAAAAATTGCACTCCAAAACCATGCACACTGAAATTTCCGATCTGGAAACAATATATTTTCTATCCCCATTGGCATTTTGATAGAAATTTCCATCCCCACTGAGGGAAAAGGTTCTACCGGGGCACTGAGACAGGGGTGTGAGAGGGAGGTAAAAGTGCTGATTAACCGTTGTCCTCAGTCAATCATGATCTATAAAAATCGACAACTAACATACTCCATCCCAGAAAAAAACGCATACATAAACTCGCTAGTACATCTTTAGCTAACCTTAAATTTCGTTAACGCAGTCATAATCTCCCTTCAATTTTGGTTCTAATGAAGTCTACACTCAAAACTCGAATTATCGAATTTTCTGGTATTGATGACGCGATCTCTCGTCCAGACTACTTAATATGTACACTTTACATTAACTGCTCTTTTAATTTACATAGGATGCGAAAGAGAAAGTCGTTTTTGATTGATGTTTCTGACGTTTTACTTTTAATCGGCTCATCAAGTTTCTTACAGAAATTGTTTTTATTTGTCAAAACACTTTTGACAGACGTCTCTCTTTTGTCTGAAGACAGTTTTGAATACGTCATGAAAAAGTGAAAAGACAAGCTAAACCTGTTTTTTGACGAAAAGTTTGTACGTCAAATTAGACGTAATTATTACAAGGTACTGAAAGCAGGAAAATGAGGCTCATTATAAAAGCACTACATTTGGTTTGGAAAAGTCAGACTTAAACGGACAAACAGTACAAGAAGGTGTACAAGCCAAACATTACTCAAGCTACATTAACATTTGAATTGGAAGTACATATTTTTAGAAAATGGGAAGCTGGATTTCATTCGATAAAGACAACGAATCAGTTGCGAAAGTCAAGCAATATTGTGAATCGGTCGTTTTTGTGCAATTCTACGGACAGACCAACGACTTAAAGGTATGTTTTCACTATCGTCTTTTCGTTCAACGTGATCTTTTGAGATAGTAGCTATCCTGTCTCAACACTTTAAAACTCCGAAATGTTTGCGTCTCCTCGGAGTACGCTGACATCTGACAGTATCGTCATATGCCATTTACAGTTAAAATGAATCATGAGTAATCGGGACTTGTTGCGCTCTAACAACGACCATTTCGCTGAACGCAAAAATCTTTATAATTTTTTTTTAAAACTTTGGACTAATAGTAAGTCGTCATTAACGCACAGCGGTTCTGACTACCCATTACGCTTTGCGAGTTTGAAATGGTCTAAAGATGCAAGGAAAGTGTCATTCAGAAAAATAAGAGAACCAGTCTTGTGTTTCTATTCAGGGTTCCACTGACAGCATCAATGGAAAACCAAAATCGGAGCTTGGCCACTTGCTCAGTGAACTTGATAAAGAGGTTCGGAAGGCTTCGAAAATCGAGGAATTAGAAATCACCAAATCAATGAAGAATATTTTAAGGAAAATGGCAGAGATCAGAGTTTGCATGGCCGATTGTGAAACTGTCGAAGATTGTCATCAAAAGCTGTTGAATGATGCCGAACGATTCCAAGCGATTTACCAAAAACGTGGCCGTAAGTCACTTAACGTCCATGTTTTGTTAAGTATGCATGAAAAATTTCTTCATAGATTACCTCAAAGTTAGATAAGGCTCTGTTTGAATTTATCAATCACCACTTTCCCGTGAAAAAGGTCTGCGCTTTGGTTCGTAGTATTGACCCTGTTTAACTTAGCTCACTTTACTTATCTTTACAACAATCTTTTTTCAGATGAATCGGAAGTTCTGGAAGAAAAGCACTCGTTTTATTGGGGTACACGACAACAGCTTTTATTCGGAAAAGTCATTTGTGATTGGCTTGCGACGCAAGATAGTGAAAAAGCACCGATGGACCCTATATTTGGTACTCTCCTTAACCCGACTGGAGGTAGGTTTGATTGTTTTTATTGTAAATTTAGAATCACATGATGACATACCTTTTGAAATAGGACATGTAGTTCAATAAGATTATGCTAAAGTCTATGTATGACGAGTTTGTTTATACTATATAACTATACTTTAATTGATATAATTATGTTTTTTTAGGACGAGTTGGTCCAGGCGATACCGGATTTTTCCACGACTCCCTTTTTGACGATATGGGTCCCTTTGCTTACCATTCAGCAGTCCACGACGGCTTTGGTTACTTAATAACAAAGCACAAGACTGGACCTGGGTACGCTTACCTCAATAAAGGTCTTTTTGGTGATTGGAGCCCGTTTGGTGGCCAACTTTATGGCATCAAATATTGGGAGAAAATATGCGAAAAATACCATCCTGATAGAGCAACTTTGGAGCAATTTATTTTTCTATGATTTCAAGTAGTAAGTTTTTATTTTCATTTTTGAGTATTTTTTTTATTTTGATGGCAATGTAAACGTGTAAATATATTATTTGGATATTTAGTTGTACCATTATTCAGTTGACCAGTTTTACGGTCCAAGTTTGTATATATAATGAAAAGCAATTTTATTTTGGTTCAACACGCACCAAGTATTCTGAAATATAATTAGTACCTGAAAATATCACTCGCTTTATGTTTTACCTACAGTTTTAATACTCGGCCTAAAGTGTTTCTAAACCTAAAGGTTTTCTGATTTTTTGAAACTACAAACAGCAGATCAAATTTCTAGCGGAGATTTGCATTCGTTTCGGAACACACTGATCAAAAATGAGACTTTTACCCCCCGGGGGGGAGGTACTTTGGCAAAAATGGGTTCTGGGTATGTGAGAACGATAATAAGGGTGGGTTTCTTTATTCAAAGTTTCTCTAAGGATCGGAATAAGATTCACAATTTTAGGAATTTTTTTGATCTCGAGAAAAAAAAATTGTAAAAAAGTCTCTCTTTAAGGGTATTTTTCAAAAATCGAAGAAAATTTTCAAAAAAGTCTTTTTAATAGGAAACCCTTTTTCACTTAGAGTATGGTCTCACTAGGGTCGGTTTTCGGAGTCCGGCCTGCACATACCCCTCATCCGCCAACCCTAGTACCCCAGTCTTGTGATTCCCTGGGGGCTTTTATGGAGTTTGAGAATGCAAAGGAATACTGCCTTGGATTCATTCATGGTGTTTCATTTTTTCCGAAGGAAATGTACTGAGCTGTATGATGAACAGATTCTGAGGCTCAGTGATCGTCGACTAGAGACAAACTGTTTGGTCATAAAAATTGGGTAAAAATTTATGTATAAAAAAGACAGATAGCTTAAATTCCTCTTTTATTCCTTATTATCACAGACAATTCGTCTTAATTCTTTTAATCATCAAATTTCCCATATTGTTTACAATACGTTGAACTGCTGCTAGAGGAGAGATTTACATGTTTTCAAAATACACCCGTGTCGTCGTAGACCTGGTAAGGTTCCTTAAAGAAAATACTGTAGACACCTTTCTAAATTTTTTTACTGAATTCTGAGCTTGTAAATGATAACACCCCCTTCTCACAGACCCATTCCCACCGGAAAAATTGGCCAAAACATCGTCCCAGGTGGAAAATCATCCTCCCATTTTTGTCCCTACTGAAAATAATCAAATAAACCAATCCTTATTGCAAAATGTTTTACTATTCTCCCATCCCCACTGAATTTTTTGTCTTGAAAAGAAAAGAATTGAAATCCCTAGCCATAAAAATATGAAGATTTTAATCCCATTGAGTTTGTAAGAAGAAGGTAGCCTATACGAAACGTCACCCGCGTTTTTTTACGCAATTAACGTCTATTCCACTTTGAAAAAATCGAATTTGCGTCAAAGCACTTTAAAGGCTTCTATTTTTTGAAAATCGTCAAAGTGGAACTCACTAAGAAACGAGATGAAAAATCCCGGTTTTTAGTGAGGTACTCGTTAATAAGAAGGCGGAAGTACAAAAGAAATTTGAAATCCTACCCATCAAATCCATCAAATTCAAAAACAATCAACTCAGGGCCTGGTTGCAGCACTTTGAAAGTGATTGGGCAACGATATACCGACTAAGGAGGCGCCACTATACAATGCTGGAAAAAAGCTAGTAGACAAATGAAATTTCAGTGAAAAATGATGAGAAATAGCGCAAAATGACTCTTCAATGTGTCTGAAAGGGGATGGAAGTCAAGAAAAACACTTGCTTTTGAATTGCTTTTGAGGGAACCAGAAGCAAAAAATCAGCGTTTTGATACTGGTGTAAGCCAGTTAAATCAAGCCCTTGTGGTTTGCCCTTGCGGTTAGACTGCAGTGGGTGACTTTCAAAGACTGAACAGCTTTGGATAAGTTTGGAAAGCACCCAGAGCCTCTTGGGAACTTGTTTTTGATCGATATTGAAGTATTTTGCAAATATTGCAGAAGTCTACAAACCTTTTGTCCAGCATTGTAGCTGGGGCCAACGATCGCCTTTTTACGGTTATCAAACAAAATCTGGCTTGGCCAAGGCCCTACCGCCCCCCCCATCCCTGCTGCTGGGGCACCTGAAATCTAAAATCTCCGTGTGGTAATATATTTTCTCCAATCCAAGACAGGGTTGTATAATAAAATGAAAGAAGAAGGTTTCAAGAAAAAATCCTTGATATTCCAATTACTTTTGACGATTCTATCCTCCTTTTTTAACCCTGCTGACCTAAGTAGAATAATTCCTTCTCCGCATCAGAGCTTTGCCTCTCCTAGTATCTAAAAATTTTAATAAACGCCTCGGGTGTTTATTCAAAGTAATACGGTATGCCAAATTTTACGATTATTATGAACCCAGTTGATTTTAAATTTTTTTTCAATTGACGTCATCAACGTCATCAAGCACAGAATATAAAAATTACTAAAAATATTTAAGGGAATCTTGATTTATGTAATTTCTAAAGAAGCGGACAAAAGCAATTCAGAAAATATTTCCAATGTATATGAAATAATTCTAGATGATAAAATGGAATAAATTCTCTACAAAATGTAAAACATGTCTCTAAATGTATATTTCTAAGAATGAATAATATTAAAAATAAATATTCTGTAATTTGATATTTACATACAAGAGAATACCAGGTGAATGTGGTCAAAATTTTGTTACTTTTCAACGCAACCTTCTCCCAATTGGAAAATTGACTTCCATAGTATAGCACTGAGCTTGAATTATCTACCCCCCATAAAATTATTTGAAATTGAATTTGTCAAGTGGTGCATCTTCAGGTTTTTCATCATCTAATGTTGATTCCCAGAATGAAATCCCACTGATTTGTCCTCCCAAAGGACTGCTGTCACCAAAGAGACCCTTATTGAGGTAATTGTACCCAGGTCCAGTACTGTGGTTGGTTTTTAGGTAGCCAAAACCATCATGAACAGCAGAATGGTATGCAAAGGCACCAAGATCATCAAATAAAGCCTCGTGCATCCAATTTGTGTCTCCCGGACCAACCCGACCTACAGAAATTATGAGAGTTCATTTTGAGATATACCGAGCATAAATGAACGGAGAGGGTTTGGTAGAAAATTGGACTTTTCATACGATATGAATAGAACATACGCTGGAAATCCAAATTAGGTCCTATTAAACTGTACAGTGAGGTAGGAATATGTACTAAAAAGTTCCTTCGGCTATACCTTTACTGATCGTATCTAGCGCCCTTCTAACGCCCAACTACGCCTTCCACGCTCCACTGGGCAGCAACTTAGCAATTGCTGTCCAGCCCTCCTAAACTTTAGTGTTGTTTCGGCAGCGATCGGCGGCGGACCTGCTCAGGACATAGGTTTGTAAGTATCCTTTTCTTATTTATAACACGATTGTAGAGCGTTGTCATTATTAAATATTAGTTTATTGTAACTGCATAGTCTCCCGTTCCTGTCTGCAAATAGGATTAGGTTCTACTCCCCTAGGTTCCTCTAGCCCGTCCCTTTCGTAGTCTAGACTCACTCACTCGCTGCGTCTTATTCGTCTGCTAGGCAAGCACTCGGATAAGGCTCCAGTACAAATATGCCAGTCTACACTTGTAAGATATAGAAAAGAGCCTTTATGTTAACAAAGCAGAGTAAACGAGAGAACTTCTTTGTGCTCGCATGATGATGTCGAAAGGGGGAAGTTGTTCTTTCTTTTGTGTAAGCAAATGGTAAGAGAAACGTGAAATGGTGTTCTTCTTTGAAATAAGTTTTAACTCTTTTCGTACAAGAGGGGGGGGGGTTGTAATGAACCAGCCCTAAAAGCCTAGTATGTATAGGGTTAAGGGTCTGCCGACCGCCACCAAAACATTGACCACTCTCCATATTTCCAAAAATATCATCGCTATCGTCTTACCTCCTGTTGGATTCAACAAAACGCCAAAGATGGGATCAAATGAATCGGCATCATAAGTGGAGTTTTTGGCCTTCTTTTCCCTCTTTTCCAACCAATCAGCGATAGTTTTTCCGCACATCATCTGTTGACGTGTACCCCAATAGTGGTCGTGTTCTTCGGAAAGTCCCTGTGATAACTCTGTAGAAAAATATGTTAAAATTTAATCATAAGTGGACGAGAAGAGGATAAATAGACCAGCGATATGGAGAAAAAGACCGACTAGTCTGAGCCATTATGGGTACAAGCCAGGAGCTAAAAGTCCTTGATTACTGGGCTATTAAGTAAAGTATCGACTTTCCAAGAAGCCATGACAATTACATATGAAGCTAGGCCATATCATGGCAAACAGTCATATATGAGAAAAGAAATGATTGTGATGCTTTCAATATCATAATTCAATTTTGTTTTTTCTTGTACACATTGGTCATGGTCATCTATCACTCTTTGATAGAATCATCTACTACTTTCAATATTGCTTTCAATATCGCCATCGTCAATTTGATGTCGTTGTAAACTACAATCGTTTCCAAAATACTTGGCACAAAAGGGAAATTCCCCACGAGATTTTATAACCACAAACAATTTGTAAGTGCTCCAAATTAGGTTGGAAAGGTAGAGTTTTAACTCTGAGTTTTAACGCTAGACTTAAGACTTAGGAGGATCTTAGGATCTGAGGATCCAAAACTTCAAAAATGGTCCGGTAGGGCTTGAAATAATATATTCTAGAAACCAATAAATACCTCCAAGATCGAAATATTCGATGATATTGAAGGCCCGAAATTGACATTCTTGCGCGAACTTCAATTTACAAAAAATGGTAAAATTGCCAATATGTTATGGCACTGATTGTAAAGTACACCGATTTTAGAGAATTAGGATCATAGTCTTTCAAGTTAATACCATTCAGACAGACTATGCGAGATTAAAACCAATATTTTCGTAATAAATCTTAAACTTCACGGTCCAGCAATGGCTATTGACCATATGGTCAGAAAAAAAGTACAGATTGTAAGCCTTTTGGCTCCAAACCGGGTTTCTTTGGTTGTAACTGAATCATCAAGGCACCAAACCATTGAGTTTCAAGCCCGAAGGGCTAGAGGTCAAATCTCTTTGGTAGGATTTGAAGCCAACAAATCCTACCAAAGTTGCGCGGCCTTGAGCGACCCGCCTGGTTTTTACACAAATGACAGATTGAAACTAAAATTTACCGCTTAATTTCGAAAAATATATCACTCGAAAACAAAGGAATTGCTAGATTCAATCCGTCATCAAAAATACAGCGCATATTTTAAGGCTTCAATTTTTCTTGCCTGAGAAAGGTTAGAGATTGACCTCTAGCCCTTCGGGCTTGAAACTCAATGCACCAAACAACCCGTACTTACTTCCTCGTTTCTTGTAGATAGCCGCAAACAAATCTGCATTTTTCAACAATCTTTCGTAACAATGATCTGCTGTCTCGCAATCTTTATTACACAATCGCAAGTTAGCAATCTTTCGTAAAATCAATCGAAAATCATCAGTAATCTCGAAATTTTTTGCTGATTTTTGTTTTGCTACTTCCTCGTGAAGTTCTTTGATGAGTGATCCGAGGTTCTCACATCCATCAATCGCGTCAATCGTTTTATCCGTTTCACCCTTTCAATGAAAAAGATATACAGTTACACACATGAATAAAATCTATATACAAACTCATCATAAAAGGCAAGGTAGAAAACCATGTAGGCAAAGTTACTGGTCTGATTTTAAATCAGAAAAGTGCGGCACTTTTTAGTAGGCGCCGAAAAGGAAGGGGCGCAAAAAGGCTCTTCAAAACACTGATTTCGGCGCCCCTTTTTACTTCGAAAATGTCATTTTTTAGCTCTAAAAAAGGAAAAATTTCGAAAGATCGCTCGTTTCGCTCGCGTCATTTTCCACAATTTGTCCTAGAAAAGGGGCACCAAATTGCAAATTTTTCTATTTTGCCTCCCCAGTGTTTGCCAAGCGACCACGCTACTGATTACGGCTCTCGTTTAAAGTCTTGTCTTGTTGCTAAAATACTTTAAACGTCATTAGACAAACATATTTAGTATCAAAATCGATAACGGTCTTCTGAAAATATATATTGAGTATATAAATATTATTTGAAGTTAGCTTCCGTTTGAAAAGAAGGCTCATTGATTTTGGAATCATCTAAAGTCTTTCTCGATACAATCTGCAGCGGCAACGAAAAGTGAAAGTTTTGATAGAATATTCAAATTAGATAGCAATTTTAGGCTCGTTCATAATTCTAATTTTACGAAAATCACCAGCCTTTTTTGTTTCCGCTGAAGATTATACTGAGACAAACTAATAAGAAGAGTGTATTTTCAAACACTCGGTGGTGCAAACCTTCATGGAGCTGGTCTGCCCATAGAACTTGACGAAGATGACGGATTTACAATAATCTCTGACCTCCTCCACAGATCCACTGTCTCGATCGAATGATATCCAACTTCCCATCTTGATAAGTTAAAGGAAGAACTCTAAAAAGTCACAACAACAGAAATGAACTATTGAGTGGCACTGTTAACTCTCACTAATTCGAACTCCAACGAGAAGTAAAGTTCGTTGTTTGTTCGAATGACAGAGATAATCGAATTATAGAGAGTGTTTTACCATGGCATTCTAGGTTGATAAATGAAGAGGCAGATTTTTGAAGTATTTCTATCGGAGGCTCCTGAAGCACTTGACACATGGAATTTTGGTAACGAAAATCACAAGTTTGATATCAATTGTGAAAATAAAGCAATAATTTAATTCAAGCACTTAAAAGAAGCCTAAATCATTCTTTCAATAGGTTATTTTGAAATTGATTTATTGTTTCTCACAATTTTTATCAAAGTTGTGATTTTTCGTTCTCCAAAATACCGGAATTCCGTGTTTCGTTTCTCGTACGTAGAATAAGGTGCCTCAACAGCGAAAACTATTATTTTCAAAAAGTAAAAATTCTATTCTTCAAAAATGACTGTCGGTTTCATGATTGCCCTATGCTACGGTTATGACGTTATGTCTCTTTGCATTTTAGTTTTAAAGCAGAATTTTTGGATATCCCTCTAAGAATGTTATCACCGCTAAACTCTTCGAGTCTACTCTTCTTGAGTTATCTCCGCTAAACTTTCTAAATGGTGTTGCCTGAATTGCAAACAACATTGAGGTGAAGGTCTATCCTTTATAGCGCAGTATTTATAGACTTTAAAAGGTCAATTCTGAGATTTAAACTTCTGAAAACTAATAATTTGGTGACTTACTTCAAAGGAATATACAATGCAACGGTTCCTCTTGTGTACTCGACAAAATCTTCTCTTTCGGCTGAAAACCTCTTTAAACTTTCAAAAAGAAAAACACAGAAAGCGGTGAAAAAAGACGAACTATTTTCGTTAGAAAAAAATAGGTTGTCAAGACAGTCGAGTCGTGTTAAAGTTGTAGTATGGCCAAATATTGATCGTTCAATGCTGCGAGTTAGTTACTAAACTAAAAAAAAAGAACGACAATAGCCGATACCATGCCATTCTCAAACTTATTCAAATAGTACACAATTTGTGATCTATGAAGGAGAGTCCATTAAAAAAGAATTACCTTAAGAGAAGAAATTTTGGCGGAAAGAAATTTTGGTGAAGTTGGCGAATTGCCTCAAAAATTTGCCAAATTCACCACAATTTCTTCCTGCCAAATTTATATTTATGACCATTCGCCAAAATTAATTCTCGCCAAATTCAAATTTCTTTCACACTAATCTCTTTTTCTCCTAAAAACCCCTTTTTCATCCTTTTTAAGCTTAAAAATGGGTCGTTCGCCAAAATTATCGCTTAATTTCGAAATCTTATTAAATCGCCAAAATAAATTCCGCTAAATTGCACTAAAATTGACGAATGAGCTCACGCCAAAATTTCTTCCTGCCAAAACTTCTTCTTTTAAGGTAATCTTAGGCTCACGAAACATCTGTAGTACCATTGTTTAGAAAATCTGTATTTCAAGATAATAAAAAGTAGAAAATAATTCCTGTATAGTTTCAATCTAGACTAGCAGCAAACTCCACTCAAGAAACTTTAGACAAATATAAAAATACTCAATATTTTATTATTGTGATAATCTCAATTATTAAGCACTTCTTGCCATACCCTCCTCCTCCAGTGGTGCTCGAAGAAAATATTGTAAAGATGAAAACAATACTCACGAAAATGTTTTAACGATGAAAATTTATTTTTAATAAAGCATTGTCAGTATTGAATATTTTTGTTTTGTATTGCGTCAGATAAAGATCGCCTTCTTTTAATCTCAAACTTAAAACTATTATCTGACTTTAATCGAAATACTTTCACTATCGGTTCTCTAGACAATGAGAAGTATCCAAAACAAATTTTTAAACCTTTTTGAGGAAAGTAAAACTATCAGGAAAATTTACAGCTTTCTTTGGAAAGGGAAATGTATTCTGTCCCAAAGTCCCTTTTCACTAACATAGCAGGAAAATGAGTTTTCGTTGACATCGTTTCCTCCCAACTTTGCATTATGGAAGTGTTTCCGATTTCTATTTGACAGGCCTGAAAAGAAGAGCTCCTTACCATCACTGCAATGTTCCTCTAACTGCAACGATTTGAAGACCAACAATTGCCAGGATCAAAACCAATCCATCTCAGCAATGATAATTGGTCAATCTTCCCTGAATTAAATCATAATTGAAACGGATTATTTTGGGTAAAGAAGACTCAATACGCGAACAGTATCTCGGGATTCTCTGACCATAGTGAGATTATACCAGGTGGCCTAGAAAAAATTTGACATAATTTTAGGCGAGTACAAATTCATTATCTTCCTTTTTAACTTGGTAAAATTGACGTTTTTTTTTTCTGCGGGTTTACTTTTGAACCTTCCATTGGGTCTATATAAGAATTTTGAAAACATAGTTAAAGTTTTGCACTCTAATGGCACATTAAAATATTAGAATTTCAAGTCATGTAATTTTTTTCTCTAAGGCCCGGGGGGGGGTACTTAGGCAAAAATAGGTGCTGGGTATGTGCGGACGGTAAGGGTCGGGTTTTTCACCTTTCAAAGTCTCTCTAAGGGTTAAAAAAATCAGGAAATTTCAAAGTAGTCTCTCTAAGGGTTGGAAAAATTCACGATTTTTAGAAAAAAAATTTTGATTTTGAGAGAAAAAATTACAAAAAAGTCTCACTAAGGGTAGGAAATTTTTGAAAATCAGGGAAAAATTTTTCGAAAAAGTCTCTCTAAGGGTCACTATTTCACTAAAATTTGGTCTCTCTAAGGGTCGGTTTTCGGAGGTCCCGTCCGCACATACCCCTCATTCACCAACCCTAGTACCCCCCCTGGCTCTAAGGTCACCCGTTAATTTAAAAAATGCGACACGTTTCGATTGTCATTCCATTTCGAAGGATGTTCAACTTCAATAAAAGTTATCAAAAACACGAGCATGGCTCGAGGTATGATTTCATCGATAAAAAGTCACGATCTAACAAAGTAAAAGACATAAAACACGTAGAAAAAGAACACTCACAACTTGAATGTTTCCACATATGATCTTTACTACTATACATCTTTGATGTGATTTGGGAGGTTTTTTGACGCCATTCCAATCATCAATCATTTTTTACTACTATCTAAGACTAGGAAAAATAAAATAATAGGAATTTAACCACTATCAAAAACATCGGGCAAGCTTCAAGATAAAACCATCAGCAATATTTAAAAAATCAAAATTAAAAACTTGAAATTCTAAATTGATTTACTTTTTGCATTTCTTTTTAGATTTTCAGCGTAAAAATCATGCATTTTTAGATATCTTTCAGGTTTGGTAGAATCAGATTTCAACTTTGGCTTCGATACTCATCTTCACAGGGGGGGTCAACATCCAGATACCAGACC
Organism: Clytia hemisphaerica; assembly: GCF_902728285.1. Lineage (NCBI taxonomy): Eukaryota > Metazoa > Cnidaria > Hydrozoa > Leptothecata > Clytiidae > Clytia > Clytia hemisphaerica. The sequence continues at coordinate 63,711 of NW_027103388.1, forward strand.
CATAGCCGGGTGGTGGTGTCTTTTTTTCCTTTTAAAGTCTGAAAAGTCAAGTTGGTATTGATGGGGGTGGGTCCCCCTTTTTTTAGAAAAAAGAGTTATCCTCAGTTGGTATTGATACCAAAATAGGGGGTGGATACCCCTTTTTTTAAATAATATGATTCAGAAAGTTGGTATACATATCAAAATGACAGCAAAACTTGCCTAATTTTAACCCTTATAGCTAGAAAATACCCCGGGGTATATATCAGTCTAAACAGGTTTCAATTGGATTTGTTTTAGCTTTTGAGTATAATGACTGTAAATGAGTAATAAGTTTAAATGACTTTGAAGTTTGTTTATATTGGACTTTTTTCGATATTTTCAAGCTTTATTTTTGATCTAGCCTGAAGCAAAAGCATTTTTTCTGTGATAGCATTTGGTAATGAGTGAATCTATTCTGTTCTAAAATTATGTACTAATAATAGCTTCTCCTAGTTTTTGCACATCAATTATATTCAGATAATATTGATTCAGATTGATTTTGCTAGCTTCATTGGGTTTGTTTTTATTATATTGTCAGTTTTCAGTCATTTTCTATTTGTGTTGTGTTGAAGAAAGAGTATTTCAAAAATGAGTTTTTTTGAAGTTTCTCTTAGTACCCTGTTTGTGTGGGAGGGGATGCAGCTTTAAACTCAAATTTGTCAGATTGGTGTTGGTACTAAATTAGGGGGTGGGTCCCATGATATTTTGTCAAATTCAAAAAGTCATGTTGTAGTAGGGGGAATTTTGTTCGATTTTTTGGAATCGCTTGACTGTTTTGTTAGAAGCACTTGTTATACATTTTTGGAAAGCTAAGGGGTAGGGGAATCGAAATTACTATGTTTCCAATTTTTTTTCGGACACTTTGGTGTGATTTTCGGACAAATATGACGGTCTCAGGCAAAAATCATAGGGTTAAAAATTAATGAAAATTTTAGTTCGAGAAAACGGAGACCTGTTGTATATTTTTGGAAAGCTCTCAAAAAATTAAGATTAGAGATATATTGCAAGTATAGGTGATTTCTGTACCTAACTCGAGATATTAACCCTTGAAAACCGTGTTTTTCAGCCAGAAACAGCTATTTTGTCCAGTTTTTGCGCTTTTTGGAGCTCAATATCTCGAGTTAGGTACTGAAATCACCTATACTTGCAATATATCTATAATCCTAATTTTTTGAGAGCTTTCCAAAAATATACAACAGGTCTTCGTTTTCTCGAGCTAAAATTTTCATTAATTTTTAACCCTATGATTTTTGCCTGAGACCGTCATATTTGTCCGAAAATCACACCAAAGTGTCCGAAAAAAAATTGGAAACATAGTAATTTCGATTCCCCTACCCCTTAGCTTTCCAAAAATGTATAACAAGTGCTTCTAACAAAACAGTCGAGCGATTTTACAAAATGCCCTCTACTATTGGTATCGATACCAAATTAAGGGGGTGGGTCCCCCTTTTTTCTGAAAATTATGATTTTCAAGTTGGTATCGATACCAAAATAAGGGGGTGGGTCCCCCCTTTTTCTGAAAAATATGATTTTCAAGTTGGTATCGATACCAATTTTGGGGTGGTGGTGTTAACTTAGCTCAAAAGGTCAAAAGTCAGGTTTTTGGGTTGGTATTATAATTTTTGACCTCCCCCCTGATCTTCATGCAAAAACAATTCAAGAGAAGCAAAAACAATGAACGAGTCATAATATTTTTTCACTGCTATAATTCTATGCTTCTTCTAGGTTCCATCAATTAGTGATTTATAATACTTGAAAAGGATACAAATTGAAATCTTAGAAGAAATATTACAAATTTACATTCTAACGCTATGACATTCAAATTATTCGCTTTTCTGAGAGGGAAAGTAAAATTTGAAAAATTAAGAAGAAAAGCAAAACTAAATTTTATCAATGATTGTATATCATGTAATATTATATTCACTTTCCATGGATGTCATTTTAAGCATTTTGATTGAGAAAACCCCCCAATGGATAATATGTACTGTGCTAAGACTCTTATGGATATTCGGATTCTTTAATCAGAAGAATCTTATAAGCGATCTACAATCGGTGACGAAATACTTGGCACAAAAGGGAAATCCACAGGGAAGTTTTGAAACCACAATCGATTTGTAAGTGCTCTAAAGTAGGTTCGAAGGGTAGAGTTTTAACGCTAGACTTAAGACTTGAACAAAAGTTCAAAAATGGTCCAGTAGGGCTTGACATATAGCCTAGAAACCAATAAATCCCTCCCAGATCGAAATAACCGATGAAATCAAGTTGAAGGCCCGAAATTGACATTCTCGCTCGAACTTCAATTTTCGAAAAATGGTAAATTAGCCAAAAGTGCCAATATTTTATGACACCGATTGTAGAAGGTACACAATATTTACAATAAATACTGTACACTCTGATGAATAATAAATTTCTAAAGTATACAGTATCATGATGTACTTATTATTGTCTAATGTACAAAAAATAAAGAAATAATTTACTATCAACACTACGAATAGGATAAATATTTTCTTTTGTCCATTTTTTAAGGCGTTCTCCAGGATGAAACCATCACCCAATCAGAGAGTAGATTTTTCTCTTTCGTCAAAGTTTCAGGCTTAAGTCCAAATCTGTTCATTAGATCAAATCAAAATGTTCATCAGTAGGGAACGCTGAGTAGATTTGGTCATAGCTCTGTAAGCCCTATCAGGATCGACCTAGATCTTTACGAAGCCAATACCAGTGGTAGGTATTGACGCATATGAGCCGTACATCGCCATGTAATGCTTCTGAAGCCGATCTTCATCTCGTCAACGAGCAACACAATAAGACCCTTCGATTGGAATGAAGTGCTGGAAACAGAAAACGAACATTTAATGGAGTAAAAAACCGAGTTGAAAAGATAATTTGAGTAGACCGAGACATTTTTTTACTTATATAAGCATAATATAACAATTGCGAGACACTGTCCTGATATGAAACGGAAACACTTATGTAAAACAAAACCTTTAAAGTGAAAATGTAGGGGGATAGAATAACTTGAAGGTCAATAGTGTGCGTTCAGATTGCATTGGTCAAAAGAGCTTATTTTCTCAGACGCGAAACGGATTCTACACAGCAAATCTGTACATATTCATATAATTAGAAAGCCTATTTATATACTTCGCTGAGACGGAAGAATTTTTAACATTGAGTCTAAAGAGAAGTGTAACAACGAAATCAAAAATCTTTAGAAACCTGTTCATCTCCGTGCATCAATAGTTTAGCGAGCGGGTTGAAAGCACCATCTATTCGTTCACGCGACATTGAATGCAACAAATCCTTGTATTCCTCCCCCATCTTTGTGTAAACTTGGATTTCAGTATTCAGTTGGATATCTTGTGGAGAATCTGGTGACTGTTGGTGGTCATTAGATTGTGGTATTTGCTTGATGGGGCGAAATGCACTGCAGTCTTTGGATAAGGAGATAAGCGATGGTTTTAATATGGTAGATGATGTGACCTTGGTTGCAGAGTCTTTTAACGGGCTTGAGTAGGTTGGTAACGAATTATTTGGTTGTTGATAGGAAGTTAATGTGTTATTAATGTTCGGCATGCTTTCTGCGATGGTTTTTGTGTCTCGTAGTTTTGAGAATTTGTTTTTCTTGTCCCCACCAAGACCGGAGAATAACGGTTGAGCTGCAAAAAGCGATGAACCGAAGAATGGTTTAGAGGAAAAAAGCTGATTGGTTGTTGCTTGAAAAGAAGGGAGCTGATTGGTCAATGGCTGTTGCTCACGTTGTACGGAAATTGTCGACGGTTTCAAGGCGAAAGACAAAGTTGAATTTGTATCTTGGGTCAAATTTTTGTTGTTCTTTTGCTGCGATAAGGTGCTTGAAAATTTACTTTTTTGTCCGTGACCAAGACTGCTGAATAATTGTGGCGCAGGGAACACATCTAAGCTTTTTGTGACAGCTAATTGTGGTATTGTTAAGGTGAGTTCGTCCATGCTAGTGATAATGGATCTGTGGTTGTTTAGTGAAGTTGAAAATTGTGATGGCTTCAAGAAAGAGGACCTTGCTGAATGCTCTGTAGGTTTTGAAGACGTCGAAAAGGATCTTTGTGATGTTGAAGAGCCTGCATTTGGCACGGCAGAAAATTTGCTGGATTTCTCCAGATTGTTGAATAGAGGGGGCGCTGGGAACAAAGATGGTGCATTTAAGGAGAATGAAGGTCTCGTTAAAGCTTTGGTTTCGTCTTTATTTTTCAGAATATGCGTGTTCGGATCGCTCACCACACGAAAAGGGACAGGAGCAGAGAACCCAGGCTTCGACTCCAATTTTACCCTATCGCATTCATTGTTGGTATCTTTTGGATGCATTTTGTTGATCAATTCGGATGTTGGTGTTAAGTCTCCTCTAAGTGGCATTGGAGAATCGTTAGCCATTTCTAAGGACATGTCTTGTATGGATGATTCCATCAATATTCCGTTGGCTGTAGCAGATTGTTCAAATAGTTTTAGACTCGGTGATCGAGGATTCGGTACGTTCAATGGTTTTCGGTCGTTGCCAACATGTTGTAACATAGTGTCAGAAATGGACGAATTTGATTTTGGAGAATATCGTTGATTTTGATGCAGTTGAGTCATTCCTTGGCGACTGGTTTCAGTTTCTTTAGTATTGATCTGAGATTCAATTACATCGTGATCTTCCCTGGTGTCATTTAGAAGTGTTTCTTCAATATCACCAACAATGGTGGCATCAACGATCGTCTCATCTCCATCTTTCCTCTTCTTGTTTGCTTCGGCTAGAGTGCGATACAAAATATCCAACATAGCCTGTTTGTAAGGTGTTCTGGCTTTCGTGGACTGTCGGCGACCAGGTGCGTCTGGTTGTTTTTGTCCAGCATCTACGACGGGCGTCAAGATTTCGATCTTTTCACGATACTCATCTCGAGCTGGTGTTTGTAAAAGAGTGCTCTGCATTGGAGGGTTCTCTTGATGTAGTTTTCCAGTGTTCTCCATCATCGATTGTGATTGTGATGCTTTGATGATGGATAAAAAGCGAGAATCTTCCAAATCCATAAGGTCGGTGTTTGCATCATCGTTATTGAAACTCATCAAATCTCCAATCACTTTGTTGTCCAACGCAGGAAGAGGGCGACTACTATCGTGTAATTTCGATGCCCAACCAGGGCTGTCAACAGTCATGTTTGTGGAAGGAGCCTCAGGACTGTCAACTTCGTTATTGAGATAGATATTCTTGCCGTATATTTGTTCAAGAGCGGAACATCGTTTAAAGTTTCGTTTTTTCTTTTTCTTTGTTTTAGCTGGTTCTTCAGTACGGTTTTCTTTGTTGCCATAAGGATCAAGTTCTTCGCCCAACACCTGGGCCCAACTTTTCTTTGAAGAATCGTCTCCCTTTCGTGGGATGACTGATTCAGATTCCTGCATTTTATTGGGATTCAAAATACTTTTATTCGAGTTATTCGTACGATTGCTTTGGTCTAACAAATTACCAATGGGTAAAGTTCGTTGTTCCATTGGTTGCTCGGCTGGCATAACGTATTTGATTTGATGTGATCGTGATGATGTCGGTGAATGTCGTGAGGGTGATGAAGTAACAGGGCTTGCCGACAATTCACGACTTTTTGTTGGGGTGTGAGTCATTTTATCTGGAAAGACAAAAAATTATTTTCAAACAACAACTTTGACACAAATGCTAAAAATGCTTCCAATCTCGTAAGAGTAAAATAACACCTATCAAACATACTTTGCTAGAAATTGGGTACGGATTTAATATTTAATGAGGTTAATTTGACGTCAAATAAGCAAGTGACAAAGTTTTACCTGTGTTTGACGTTGATAGGTCAATACTTTCACTGACTACATTCGGTTTGGATCGCGTGAAATATTTGTGATCAGAAGCAGCTGGAGATCTGGTTGGGGTCACTGACACGCTTTCTGTCAAACGGTACTGTGATTTTATTCCAGAAGGTGGCGTTTTAGTGCTTGACCGTGTCTTGATTGGTGAACGTCGTGGTGTCGCATTATGATTGGATTTGTTGTTACGTGTTGTGGCTATAGCTGGCTCTTCTATTGTGCTCTGTAAAGACAAGAAATAAGTTAGATAGAAAGACGAACCTTCAATAACAACCAATAAAAAGGATTCAAGGAAGGACCTTACAGAAGAATTAAAAAAGAGGAAAGTGCAAAAACTGAAAAATGTCTATTTTCAGTTCTTATAATCTGTCAAATGCAAAATGACTAGACTAGATATTTTTCAAAACCTTACCTTTTCTTGTTCATCAACCCATTTGACAGACTTCTTCTTTTCTTTATCATACTGTACTGTCATTTGATCTCTTTGTTGCTTTGGTAACGGCAGTTTAGACATTGTATTTTGTCGCGCCGGTGTCCCAACGCCTTTCATTGTCAAAGAGCGCATTGCCCTAGGTCGTTCCGAATCCACAGTCGCTTGAGACAAAATTGTGGTACGTTTCTTAAGAATAGATTTGACTGTTGACATGGTATCTTTACTACTTGTAGTGGGAATGGGGCGATGAGGAGTTGCTGGAGCTGTAGAGGATCCTTCGTCATCTTCAGTAATGGTGGATGGGACGATATCACTTTTCTCAGATTGTTTATGTTGATCACCTTGGTAACCGACCAGAGTTTTCCGAAAAAGAAAAGAGCCTCGATGAACATTGCCTGAGACATCTATCGTTGAATTTTCGGCTGTTTGAAGTTTATTTATCTCCTCTTGCTCTTGCTCTTTCTGTTTGGCTGCAAGACGTTTGGTTTTTGATTCTTCCGCTAGATTTTGAAGCCATTCCATGAGGAAAGGTTTTGATGAATAGCTATCACGACGTGAAAACACAGACCATCTTTGATTTGTAGCCTAGATGAAGAAAGATAATTAACAAAACATATACATTTGCAGCCTGAAAATGTGCTACATAGAGTGTAGATTCTTCAATCCGAATTTCTCGGTAAATAATTCATACTCATTAAAGAGATTTGAATGCCTCTGAGAAATTAACAGGGGGTAAAAATTTCATAATGGAGGTAATGGTCTTAACTTAACTTATACTCACATTAAATGAGCTTCTGTTTTGGCTTTGAAATTCTTGTCGTTCTCGGTTCCCAACGATAACAGACTGTCGGCCAAAAGGAGCCATTCGATTTTGTTTCTTTGGATTGAGACGTGTATCACGAACGGGTCCAAATTGACTTGATAATCTGGATGCTTGTTGATAACTTGGTGTGTTTGGCAATCTTTCGATGCCTTTCTCATTCATAATGCTATCAAGAGCATTTGAATCGGCCTGGAAGTCAACAGCAAAACCTAAAAAAGAATATATATGTACACTTTTCATAATATCTTTAAAAAGTCATTATTCGAAATTTGGAGAGGCTTATTGTTATCAAGCAAAATAAACATACATTTGAATTCATGAAAGAAAACAAAAACTATGACAAGTATAGCACACCTTGTATATTTTGGGCATTTTTTGTAGCACTGCTCACACTGGCTGACAACTTCTTGTTATTTGACGTCATGGCGCTGGTTTTCTTAGGAGTGGCGGCAGGTCGGATCGGACCATGGATTATAGTTCTCTTTGTCGTTGAAGATGTTACCCCAAAAGAAGGACGAGGGATTCCTGATTTCTCCTTGTTCGGATTTTGATATCTAAAAATTTTGAATTAAAAGTAAAGAAGTAAAACACAAATGATATGAATACAAAAGTCGAACAGGTTTTCAGAATATTACTTTTTCGGATGGGTTTTTATAAAAATTGATTCGTTTCTTTGTTATGATTTTTGAGCTGTTTAGTCTTACGTATGTAGAGGAAATTTTATTATTATCAGATTTATATTTGAAAATACATCTCACCGGCTGACAACCCCAATTGTGGCTCTCTTGGGTTTGGAAACTTGCATCTATAAAAGAAAAAGTGAAGAGTTTTCGTACTGAAAAGACAAGAAATCATTTTTTCATAAATTTTTAGACTTAAATTTTTTTTTCTGATGTTCAATAAAAAACTCACCTACCCGCACCTTCAAACTACACTGATTATTGGTTAATTGGCTAAAAAGAGGAGGGCTTCGAGTAGGCATTTTCTCAAACCATTTTGGCATCAGGCGAGTACTAATTTCAAACGAGTGTTATGGTAAAAACAGGTGAAAAGAAATTAACTAACACTTAGCATTTCATTGCATTCGAACAATTTTTCTTTAGCAGCATCACTTGTAATGAAGTCATCGTCAGCTATTTGACCAATGGCCAATGGTTTGCCGTGCGTTAAGTCGAAAGGTTGCACCTAGAGTAACAAGCAACATGCTGAATGGACCTACCTGATGATGAAACTTAGATAGTAATAAGGAGAAAAACAATCAAGAAAATATAGCGGTTAGCGAAAATGCACTAAATTTAATCATTGATTGTTGATGGGGGGGCGGGGTTTAGGGAAAAAAGAAATAGAAAGTTCCATTTGCAAAATTGCAAAAGTTTTATTGACAATTGAATCATGCTTAATAGTGGCATTGTTATCAATAATTTTTTTAAGTGAAAAAAGAAAGAAATATATGGAAAAAGCCCAATTCAAAGCTGCAAAAACGGCGATTTCCGGCATACTTCCGGCATTTTCGGCCGGGAAAACATGATTCTCAAAAATCCGAATCGGCCACACTTACACGCTTTTTTTTATAAGAATAGTGTACTTTGGTTGAGGGTAAGCATTATTCTTATTTTTCTATTGTTCTAAACAATAGGCCTATTGTTTTAAACCCGAAATCTCACCCCCTTATATATAAGTTATTCTTATAAAAAAAAAAGCGTGTGTAAGGGTGGAAATTTCAGCAAATCTGGGAAAAATTGCAAATTTTTGCTCGAAAATGTTGATTTTTTTGCTCTAAAGAGTTTAAAATTTGAAAAAATGCACTGTAAGGGTATGAATTTCACCGATTTTTTTCTGCACTGTATGTAAGGGTGCGATTCTAAAAGTCAAATTTTCCCCGCACATACCGTCAGTTGGTAAACCTACTGCCCCCCCCCCCGGGCATATTATCAGCATTTTTGGCTGAAATTTTATTTCTTCAAAAATCAGGTTCCGTCACATTTTAGGTATTAAATTTCATGAAAAAAATATGAAGTACAGCTCGAGAGATTCAAGAAAAAACCGTTTTTCCGGCGATATTCGGCTGTTCCGGCGATTTTTAGAAGGTCCCGGCATCAAAAATCAGTTTTATTGACAAACGAACCATACTTGATGGTTGGCATTGTTATCAATAATGTTTTTGAATGAAAAAACAACCAATTATAAGGAAAAAGTCCAATGAAAATCTAGAAAAACGGCGATTTCCGGTATATTTCTGGCATTTTCGGCCAGAAAAGAATTTTTCTCAAAAATCGAACTCGGCCATGTTTTGGGCATTGCTATTACGCATCTTTGTGCATAAAATCCGAAAAAACTAATGATGAAATCTCGAGAAAATGCCAAAAAAACAGTTTTTCCGGCATATTTCCGGCATCTTCGGCCGGAAAAAATGTTTTTCGAAAATCGGGCTCCGTTGCATTTTAGGTATTGTCCTTTTGCATCAGTGTGCAAAATTTCATAAAAAAACTAATGAGCCAATCCTGAGAAAAGCTGGTAACAGACGGACGAACGGACGAACGGACATCGGTTAATTTATAGGACCTCCAAGGTAGGTACAAAAAAGATAAAGTCGATTGACATAATATGTTGAAGAAGTATTAATATACACGAGTTATTTTGGAACCAAAATGAGCCATTTCCCTAATTGGTTTTAATCGAAAGAATGGCTTTTAGAGCATTAAATTAAAAACTTATTCTCCTTTTATTTAGGTATTCGCTTTCGATACTACATGTAACAGTCAAAAAATTTGATTTATGAAAAAGTTTTTCATGAATTTTCATAAACAACTCAAAATAACTTTTAAAAAACAAGTTTAAATATCTAACATTTATGTAAAGGTTGATCTTTACTTACCGAAGTTAATGGCTTTTTACCTACAGCTTTTCCCTGAAATTTCAAAAATAAAATTATGGTAGGATAACTGAAAAAACACACTCAACGAAGGTCAAAGGTAAATTATGGGTAAATTAGATTTTTCTTTATATTCCAGGTGATTTGCTAGTTATTAAAGTAATAGTTATCGGACAGTTGCGAGTACAATATGAGAAATATTCCCATCCCTAACCCAGATTTTTAGGCAAATGTTTTACTCGTTCCGGATTTTCCGTATGACTACCTATTCAATAAAATAAGCTAACCTTTTGGAGTTTAGCATCCCATTGTTTGTGAAGTTTTGAGAAATCGGGGGCAGCTTTTGCTTTTCGCACTCCCTCCACATTGTTCTCTTTGTCCTGAAACATGAGAAGAAATCTGTTAATAATAACAGGATGATGACGAACTTGGAAAAGCTTACCTCATATCAAATAGAATAAAACAAAGTGAAGTTTATCATTCTCCGTCTGACATGGCCATGTCTATTATTATTGGTGGGTTACATGTTTATAAGCGTACAAAAATCCGAAAACAGGCTCAGAGATGCTTAGGTCGAAAGCTTTAATAAGGCTGAAAAATGCTTGAGGCCAAAAAAAGCCAAAATCATGAAAAAAACATTTTTCGTAGGCTCAAGTAATGCTTGCCATATGCTTAATTTTCCCCATATCTGAGCCTACATACGCTTATAAGTGCAATGCTTATAAAAAAAACATGTATATACTAGACTGATAGTATTATTGGTATCCAAGCTGCATATTAAAGCTGTCTCATTAATATTTTCAGTTATGATTTAGGAAGAATAAAACAGTGTCTGTTGCAACTAGGTTTTATGCGTCTGGACGAAACTCAAAACCAATCTTTGCTTTTGTGACCATTTGACCAAAATAGCCTGTTTTTATCTTACCCCTATCTAGCCTGAGGGGGGTGGTGGGGGTAGGGACAAAACATCCCCCCTGACAAATTGTTTTTCTGGAGGTTTATGACTTCAAGCTATTCTCTTGAAATTTTACAAGTTTTCTAACTTTTGTACATCTTCATTTTCTAAAGAAAATCTGGAAAAACAGCGATTTCCAGTATATTTCCCACACTTTCGGCCAAAAAAGAATTTTTCTCAAAAATCCAACTTGGCCATGTTTTGACCATTGCTAATACGCATCTTTGTGCAAAAAATCTAATGATGAAATCTCCGGAAAATGAGCCATTCTTGAGAAAAGCTTGTAACAGACGAACGGGCGAACAGACAATGGTTAATTTTAATAGAACCTCAAAGTAGGTCCAAATTTCGAAAAAAAAGAAGATTTTAACAGTTTTGGCACTCTGTACCGCAACAGAATTTGAAAATATTGAAAATCTGATTGAATATTGTCGAAAGAGAATTCGATTGGCATTAATAATGTTGAAACTGAATTTAAAAACCTTTTTCACACCAAGAGCTACAGCCATTTCAAAGTATGTCATATTTTTTATATTTTTTAATAAATTGCTTATAAAAAACTGCTGATGTCATCAAATAATGTACAGTGGCAAATTTTCTGAGTGTTAAACCAAACTTTGCATGAATATGAACAATCCCTGTGCAATCCTGCCAAGTTTCATGACTTTTCAATCATTTTTCAAGATTTTATGAGAGCGGGGGATGTTTTGCCGACCGAAAATTGCCATATACTAATAAAAAAATCAAAATAATCCTACCTGTGTTTTTCTTGAGATAACCATTTTTTTCCTACTTCAATTGTTTTTCTAGCCTTTTCTTTCTTTCACTCATTTGTCATTCTATAATAAAAAGAAAAAGATCATTGCTTAATGTTCATCTTCACTAGTCCAGAATCTGCTGAAGGGAGTCGGCTATGACAGTCTTGAAACTTTAATAAAGGTTTCACTAAACTGTTTTTCAGCAAGTGTACAGAAATAAAAAGCGCACAAAAATTAATGGTATAAGGGATGATGCCCATTCATGTTACATCATTGAGCGTTATATTGACATCCAGTACTCATGGGCTATGCGAGAAAGGTTATTTAAAAAACAAAGTGCTTTTTAATATGATACTGTAAAAGGGAGCATTCAAAAAGTATGTTCTTCCAAATTTCCCTTTTTTCAGACCCCCTCCCCCTTGTTTGTCAGCGCTCATTTTAAAGATCCCCAATTTGTACGTTCGTTCAAATTTGTTGCCCCCCCCCAATATTCTGCTTTCACTCTAATCCTTTCAACAGTCACAAATAAATAAAAAATTTCAAACACATGTTTTAGTAATAAGAAATGTTTCAAAAAAAATTCCCTTATCCTTTGAAGATAATTAGTGAATTAAGATAAGGTAAATTCAAAGAAAATTACTGTATTATCAGTGTAGGTGGAACTTCGATATTCCAGGATTATGATTTTACTAGATTTTAGGCAATTTTTACCTTGCTAACCCAAATCTCGCAACCTTTTTTACCTTAAGGAAGATCGAAATAAGAGCTTTTTAGCTTTCCGAAAAAACACAAGCCAAATTTTTTTCATCTTCGCAGGATTGATTCTCAACCACAAAATACATCTTTTGGTCAATGGGTTTTTTTCTGACATTCTTCCTTTGGACTATCTGACAAAACATGGGACGGCAATTTGGCCACCATTTCACCGAACCTCCAAAGTCATTTGATTTGAGTTAATGAACCATATATTAAAAAATACACAATTTCTATTTTCTCTTTTATATTGAAATATGAAAAAAAAACGTAGTGGAACACACGCGAATGTCTGGAATGAAGAAGACCAAATTAGTGGCAAAACGATGGAGCGTTTGACACCACGCCTGACCACGCATGCGGCAAGTGTCCAATCAGTGTCCGGTCATTTTGAATGAAAACAAAAAAGTTAAAAAGGGTGCGCTATCAGTGCCATATTATGACAGAAATATGATTGATAAACTTGTGGAGTTATTTTGCAAGGATTAAAAATTTCGCGAATAGGCAAATTTTTTCAGATTTTCACATTCTTCGTTAGTTTCATTATGAGATTTTGTGTGTACAGTAAAGAAAGGCAGGGCTGAAAATAAGCGTCGGTCATCGGTCAATGTCCGACTGAAAAAGCTATTTGACCGACTGAAAATCTTTTGTGTTGGTCATGATGTCCGAATGAAAAAAGGAATAAACCATTAACTTGAGAGTTGAAAATAAATCTCTTACACCCCTGTCTCTTACTTAGCCTATTCTTTTAATACTCGCTTCCTTTGTAGCTTTCAGGATGTTTCTAAGTTAACTTTTATTGACTTGCTTTCTTCGTTACTTTCTTTGTTTCTAAGATCACTTTTATCAACCCGCTTTCTTTGTAACTCTTTTAAGGGTGTTTCTAAATTACTTTTGTCAACTTGCTTTCTTTGTATCCTTCTTTGTTTCTAAGATCACTTTTATCAATTTGCTTTCTTTGTAACTTCCAAGGGTGTTTCAAAGTTAAACTTTTATCGACTCGCTTTCTTCGTAACTTTCAAGAGTGTTTCTAAGATCACTTTTATCAATTCGCTTTCTTCGTAACTTTCAAGGGTGTTTCAAAGTTAAACTTTTATCGACTCGCTTTCTTCGTAACTTTCAAGAGTTTTTTAAAGACAATTTTCATCAACTTGCTTACTCCATAACTTTCAAGAGTGTTTCTAAGATCACTTTTATCAACTCGCTTACTTCATAACTTTCAAGAGTGTTTCTAAGTTAACTTTTATCAATTTGCTTTCTTCGTAACTTCCAAGGGTGTTTCTAAGATCACTTTTATCGAATCCATTTCTCTGTTATATACAGTAACAAACTGTTCAAAGGTAACTTTTATTTTTCCTACTCGCTTTCTATGTAACTGAATGACCGACAGGATTTTGAGTTTGACCAACAGGATTTCATTTCTGTTGGTGGGTGGGACTGGTTGATATCTGGCCTGTATTTTCACTTACTGTTAAGTTCTCTTTGACAACAAATTTGTTTCGATAACTCCACCAAGTTTATCAATCATACTTCTTTGTTCCTCTTAGAGTTCACATAGGTGTATTCCACTACATAAACAGATCTTTTTTATATTTCGATTTAAAAGCCTACTTGGTGCGAAGGAGAAATCATATATTTTTTAATATGCCGTTTATTAACTCAAATCAAATGACTTTGGAGGTTTGGTGAAATGTTGGCTGAATTTCCATCCCATGTTTTGTCAGATAGTATCAAGTTAGAGAATTGAATTAGAATTTCTGAAATTGCGAAAGTGTATGGATTTTCATCAGAATTTCTGACCACCACTGGAAAAAAAAAAATTTCTGAGGCTAAAAAAAATTGACGCCGACGCCGCGACGGGGGTAACAAAAATTTTCTGGCTGGAATGGCCCAATGCAATGGTGTTTCAAACCCAGGAACAAATGAAAACTCTTGAAAACTGACGTTTTGTTTTTGAATTACATAATCATACGCGCTCGAAAACCAGCCAATGCCAGGGTATTATCTAGCACTATCAGTCAGCATTAAAAAGCTGTTCATATGCAGGCCAGGGGGGACGAGGTTGAGGTAAATTTTGTCATTTCACCTGTGTTTGGTGCATGACAGTATAGACCTAACTCTTCATACAAAAATTACGGGAAACGCATATTTGGACTTTGTACCCTATGCTGCACTCAAGCACTTGAGCCAAAATCCCGCAAAGGCGGGACAAAAATCAGTTTTTTGAATTTTGCAAAAAAACGCCACATAGAAGATCTTTCAAATTCAGTATGTGAATAGAGCAGTAAAAAATACAACTTTTCTATTTTTCCTTTTTTTTGCAAAAGTTCTAGGAATGAAAATAAAGGGATAATGATAATTGAATACTATCCATTGATAATCCGCGGCACTATCGTAACGCTAGAATCGCTTTGCGTAGTCTTCGCTTGAGAAAATGATTGACAGATTGAAGTTTTTCATCCCCGCAGTGCGCGCCGCGCGGGAGCTCGGGCGCTCTGCGTGCGTTCTCGGCTCAATCCTTGGACCGCGCAAAAATGGTAGACTGAGCTGTGAGTGATAGATCATTTCGATGGAAGTTGTTGGAATGTTTACAAGGCTCTTGACAGAATATTGTTTGTTTTATTGTCAATGATGACAGTGCCGTTATAAATTTTGTTAGATCTGACAAATTGATGTTTGTAAGTGCACTTTATAGTTTTGATTCCCATTGAAGAATCATATCTGGTTTTCATGTTACCAGACGATCTCAATCGAACAGAATCGACGATCAAACCAATCGAACGAAATCGAACGCAATTGACCGATTGAAATTCGATTGTTGAACGCAATCGAATCTCAATCGAACGTCAAAATTCTGGGTAATATTCGATTGGTTCGATTGTTGTTCGACTGGTTCGATCGTGGATTCCGTTCGATTGAGATCATCTGGCTTTAATCTTGCAGCTTCCCAACATCCAAACTCTCAAACATCACAAGCCGAATGAAACTACTTTCGATTTCCTGTAGAAATTGTGCGATGAACAATCCGGGGGTCAATGAATCGACTATCGAACGCAATCGAACGCAATCGAACATCAATCGAACGCAATCGAACATCAATCGAATCTGAAAATTGCGGAAATATTCGATTGAAATTCGATTGGCTTGCGTTCGATTTGGTTCGACTGGTTCGATCGTCGATTCCGTTCGATTGAGATCGTCTGGTTATTAGATGCTGTTTTAGAGCTTTAGAGCTACACTGCATGAAACATATACAGCCAATTCGATTGACTTCCAAATTTGCCGTACTCACCAACTTTGCCAAATTTACAATTTCAATGTCAAAAGATCACAGCTTCATGGCAAATTTGTACATCGCTACGCCTGCCATTATGATTTCCCTTTTTTGATGCTTAGTCAGCAGTTTTCTGTCAGCGTTTTGTAAAGCGAACGATTTTTTAACCAATCAAATTGCCGATCGGCATTGTTTTGCTTTAGCATTGGAAGGTCTTCTATTTTTTAAAATCTTTGGCAAAAGTGGCAAAATTGGAGCGAAAAGAACACAGGTCTTGTGGGAACAGTGTTTTGTATGGAGACGTATGGAGGTAAGTTCCAAAAATGCCAAGAATGCCAGATTCACCACATCTTTTTTATTTGGCATTTATGGCACTCAAACTTTGCCACATTTGCCAAATTTTTGTCAATCGAATGCAAAATAATTGGCAATCAGGGCAAAAATGGCATATTTTGAAGTCAATCGAATTGGCTGATAGTTCACACATTTGGCAACTTAACAAGGGGTTACCTAATGGAAAAGCTCTCTTTGATTCCAAACTTGAAAAAATGAAATTAAGTATAAATACATACCTAACAGTCCCTGGCTAACAGTCTAGTCTAAAAAAACAAGATCTTTAGTTGGTTTCAGAATACGTCTTTTTTCGCCGCCATCTTTTTCCTGGTTTGTTTTGAAAATTTGAATTCTAACGGATTTTCAGAAATCAAATTTGATTGGCTGAAAAGATTCATTTCGAATTCCGGTAACCCTAATCGGTTTTCTTCACCCGATTTCGTTAAGACATGGAATTCCCGAGTTATTTTTCCGAGTTGAAAAACTCAAGTTACCACAAAAAACCGAGCTATTTCGAGTTATGACGACTTATTTTCAGTTTCGCATCCCATCCATAACTACTCGGTTTATTTTGATCGCATCTCTTAGCATCCCGAGTTGTTTTTCATTTTTTTTAACTCAGGAATTTTTTTTTGCTTCGTTTCTCTTTTTTTTCTCTTTTTTTTTTTTTTGCTGTCTACTCTTCTTACCGTGATTATCAGTTATCACAGCTCGAATAAATATCTACTACACCCTGGGTACCATCTGCATGAGCTTGTACGAGATTTAGAAATATTGTTATTATTATTATTATTATTATTATTTAATTATTATTTTTTTTTTTTTTCTCAGATGTAACTGGTTTTATATTTATAAATCCTGTAGCTAATAAGGCTATTTTTTAAATGTAAATATCAAACAAAGTTTATAGTTTTTACGGTTATATATGTATATTTTTTCTTAGGTCGACCTCTGTATTTTTTATTAGAATTAAGTTTCTAAAAGGGGTGTCCCTTCTACCTCACCTGGGTAGTAAATATATTCAAAATGTTCAAATGTTCAGAGGCCAAGTTTTCATCAGAGAAAATATTGACCTCTGCCTGGCGACAAGGTTGGGTTTTTCAATCAGACGCTGTATTGCAATTGTATTTAAAAAACCTTACACGTCGATATTTATTCGAGGATACCCCGGGGTGGGGGGCACTCGATTTTGAAACGACGGTATGTGCCGCGAAAAATCTGCTTTTCAAAATCGTACTTACCCTTACAGTGCAGTTCAATATGGCTGAAAAGGTACCCTTTCAGTACCCTGAGTATCAGAGGTCAATTTTTCAAAGAGAAAATATTAACTTTTTATTCGCGCTGTGATACTCACGGTACCCTTTCGGTGCTTTCTCTCTTGATTTACCCTTTCTTTTTAACAATTATTTTGAATTTGTTTTAAAATTCGACCCTTGCATGCAGTGCAATCTCACAGAAACACACCCTTACAGTGCGTTTTGGGATGCTGAAAAACCCCATCCTTAAGCACGGCACATGACGTAGGCCAGATCATATGAGTCCCTCCCCCGGGGAGGATACTCACGGTATTAATTAGGTATGGGTATTGTTAATTTTCCAAGCAGATTCTGATTACTCCGCGTGCGCTGCTAGCACTACACGTATGGACAAAAAGTAAGGCCGCCCGGTCCTCCGTGGTCTGTGCAGAATGGAGGATCTGCTGATGAAAGATATTTATTTTAGATCTGATACTCATTACGGCGGCCAGTTTTAAGTGCAATCTACATTATGAATTTTTCATATTTGGCACGTACGAAATGCGAATTTTGCCTGATATGATGTAGCCCACAAAACCTTGACCTGTTTTACATTTTGTGTTAGGCCAATTATCCTCGAATCTGAGAATTTAAAAATCAAAATGAAAAATTTTGATGAGCAAGAAATTGAAGAGTTTGGCGGAGAAGAGTAATTCAACTTTGAAGACCTTATTTTCAGCAAAGAAAAACGATTTTGACATCCCTTTTTCACAGACCCACTGGAAAAATTGACCAAAATATCCCTAGTGGAAAATTATACTCTTATTTTTGTACCCGCTGAAAATAATCAGATAAGCAAATTCCTACCTGCAAAATATTGTGGTATTTTTCCCATTCTGACTAGTAACAATGGAATCCAAATCCCCAGCCATAAAAACATGGGAATATCAATCTCCATCGAGTTTCCGTCCGTCGTTTATTTTACCTCCACTGGCTGATAAAATCCCACCGGGTCTGTGAGAAAGGGTTTTATTTGATATTCGGGGGGGGGGGTAGAAACTACTCTTCATTGCTTCAGCTTGGATGCCGTAAATGATCTCATTTCGAAAAAGGAATTTGGCTTGACCTTATAACCAGAGCGAATTATCGCTATATATTTTCTTGTATTTCCGCTGGATTGTAATAATATGCTTAGGATAGGAAGTTAGCTACTTTCGATGTGGTCAAAAAAAAAAACAATGAGAAAAGAATTGTAGTAAAACAATAAATATAAAATTCTTTAATTTGATTCCAAAATATGTACAGATCTGACGTATTTACAAAGTATTCTCGTTTTCATAAAAGCAAAAAAATCAATACCCATTAAGTGAGGGTTTCGTGATTCACAAGGGGCTTCGTACTCCCCTTTGGTAAAGTTACAATAGTTTAACAAACGGAAAGTTCTTTTAAAAGGGAAAAAAGACCCCCATAAGGGATATACATATTTCCTGTCGCATCAAAATTCATATTTCATTCATCGATATTAATGACACACCTTAGATGGTCGTTGAATCGAAAGCAGGCGATGATAATTGCAAGGGAGTAGTAATGCTGCAAATCTATTGGTCCACAAATGTGCGACGTCATCATAGTATTGTTTAAAAACATGATAACTAACAACAATGAAACCATTCCATTGTCTAAAAGTGTTCACGTGTAGATATCTGAGTATCTCAAAAAAACAACACCATGATCGTTAAATAGATTTCAATGTTTACAATACAATGCATTTTTCCATAGATCCACCCAAAAACAATCTTGGAAATGGGATCTTTCAGTGCATCTTGTACCATAAATCCTTGACGTATAATATACCAAGATGCTAGTACATGCTTCCTAACTGGCGTCATACAGAGGCAAAGTACTGATAAGGCGTGGTTGACAATAAATAAAACAGCGTTGAACGGTATTGCGCAATATTATGGCTTCGTACGTTTGTATTGTTGATAAAGTGAAGGTCCAGCCTTTTAGGATGCAACGAACGGTGACGCTTTCACCCGTTGATTCATTGTGAGGTTCAGTTCTTTCCGATCTATAAATCTCCTGTTCTTTAACTCCAACTTATTGACTAAACTACATGAACATTTTTTCAAGTATTATAATTAGTTCGAACGCATCGTCTCTCACTTTCGTCGTTCCAATCTTTGATCAAATCTAACAATCTGAAAGTACAGAAAATGAAAATTGATTAAAATTCAGGCATGGTACAGGATAATCATAAAAAATTGAGAGGAGACACGAAGCTTTCATAAAAAACAAAGATACCGAGGGTGAGCGTACTACTATAACTGTTCTTTACTTTAAAACTAAGGAAATGGTTTTCCATCATCAATATCTCAAACTTTTAAAGATAGCACTGTCCAAATTTAAAATGATTTAAACCCAGAAAAGAAAGGAACCATTTCAGCAAACACGCACAGAACACAAAAAAAGCTTTAATAAGAACAAACTATATTATAGCCATTGTAAGAATATTTTGAGACTTTTTGGACTCTAAAACAGCCATTTTCTTAGGAAATTGCGCAAAAATATTTAAAGAATGGTGATATTAAGAATATCTTTAAGTTTGTCATTCAAAAAGTTAAAGAGCATCAGATCAGAAGAGTTCAAAAAATTTGGATATTCTTATAAAAAATTAGCATGTTTAGAGTGATCTACCCAGTTGGCGTGAATTCGGTAATGACCATTTGAATGAGAAGTCCCAGCAAAATTTAATGCCGATATAATTAAACGGGAATCTTTATAAACTCACGCCAACTGGGTACCCACTCTTTGTAATTTATTTCGATCATAAATTTATCGTAAAGTTTTCGCGTAGTTTTTAATTCAAAAAACATTACGAAAATAGATGTTGGATATTCGTTGAAAGTAAATCCTTAAGGCTTGACTCTATTATTCAAATTTTCATATGTATGCGAAGGATGTGGAAAGGAGGAGAGGAAAAATAGCTAACAGAGACAAAGAGATTTGTACCGGTATTTAGAGGAGGGGTAGATGAACGGTTGTAATGAAATTTAAAGACAACCCTAACTTCCTTCGTACTCCGCCCTCTCACAAAGTTGGCCGTTCCTGTTGCCATGACATTTTATAGCATACCGTATGAAACAAGAAGCATAGATAAAGAAAAAAAGGAAAAGAGTAATAAAGATAGACAAATAGGCAATCAATTAACATGCTATTCTTTTGTTTAATGTGATTAAAGTGCGTCTTTGCATGATTGCTTTTCTTTAACTTTTAAATCTTATTGTATTTTTTAAAGCCATACCACTTATTTTTTCCGTTCATTCATTTATAGCTATATTTAAAAGCTTTATTTTCAAAATAGTTCCAAAAATATCCTGGTTTTGAAAACATTTTCACAACTGGTATCCTTATATTATACTTAAATGAATATTCACTAAAGATTTCTCTCAGGAAAGTTTAAGCTTTAGCGACTTAAGGGTTCGACATATCATGATGTTAATCATGATGGTTGTTATAAAGTTTACGAGATTCGAATTTTTTCAATATTTGACCACCCGTGAATTTTTGAAGAACGCGAAATAATGAGGTGCGAATTCAAACTTTAAAACATTTGTGAATAAAATGTCTGGACGTTGATGGTTCGTGTTCTTTTGATGAAACGATATACAGATGAGGTGTTAAACGCCTCTCCAAACATCATCCATTGAAAGATAGGAGGAGTTGGAAAGGAGGAGGTGACATGTTCAAAAAGTCTAATTTTGTAAAGAGACATCTAATAATTTTCTAACACTTTTTATATTGCTGTTAAAGAAATTGTACATAACAAACTGACGCCCCTACCTCCCCCTTTTCTTCAGAAATTATATGTTTTGACAAACCTATGTTTGAGATATTGAATTCAAAAGTTCGAGACATATAAACAAAAACTCCTACAAATCGATTTTCTCACACCCCTAAAGATTGAACTCTAAGTGGGTAGACTTTGATTTAACTCTTGCATAATTACCAAGAAATAAGATAAAAGTATTTTGAGAGAAATAGTAACAATATCATGTGGTTTTCAGTTCAAATGTCATGTAATTTGATTTCAATTAAGTTGTTATTAAGTTTGAGCTTCTCCTCCTCTTTTCTACGCCTTCTCAACTTTCTTTCCGCCTTTCGACAGGAAGAAATCACTAACCGCAAACCACTCACTTTTAACATGTATCCAAAATGTGTATCGAAATTTCTTTTAAAAGTTAGGCTATCATTACCAAGAATACCTTGAACTTCAAGTAAGTTTGAAAAATAGGCTGTTTATAATAATAAGTACTTAATTTGTAATACGTAATTTGTAATTTGTAATTCATAAATGTATCCACGAATCTTAGCCGCGTAACTACTTGGGACTGTATCCCAGCTTTTGGCACAAGTGCTGATTAACTGCTGAAAAATGTACAAAGCACTTTTGACATCCAAGTAAAAACACATCCAAGCTAGCATGCGCGATCTACTCAAACTACGTTAATATATAATATACAAAAGAATCATAAAAAAGAAGAATACTTACTTATTTGTCCTCTTCCTCCTTCTACATTTCATTCCATAAGCACAAGGACACTGATGAGACCATAAATACAAACGATTTGGTTTACTACATCTATCCCCTTCTTGTAACATTCGTTTACAAATGTTTTGTCCTTTTTCACGAGCACAACAAAATCCATAATTACATTCTCTGTCTTTTGTACATAAAGCACCTTCAGTTCCCAGTCTTATTTTACGACGGCAAACACCTCCGGCGCATTCCATCCCACGACAACACATTTTGTTGCGACGACACGTTTCGCCTTCTTTACGACAATTTAAACAAGTCTTTTCGTAACGATTACAATACTCGCTTGGCTGGCAATGTTTATCTTTACGACATCCAGATTTCTAAAACAGAACAAAGGGAAAATCATAACAAATTGTTTGATATTTACCTGACAGCTAATTACACTCGAGTAATTATTTTCAAATTATAAAAAGTAAAAGTCTAATTAATTGACAAAGACTGGTATCTGATTGTGTTCAGCGCTAGTCTTGTAAGCAAAATATTCGTCCATCAGCCAAGATATGAATTCAAACTTGTCATCCCAGCGGGTACAAAACGTCGAAACAACGTCTATCTAACGTCCATATAACGTTAACGTTGAAACGACGTTGTGAGCTAGCTGGGATATTCCATTACAACAAGCCTCACCTGTTTGAATTTAGAGTCTATAGCGGTAGCATTTTGAACACGTTTATTTGGCTTCTCCGCTATTGGAAAAGTACGAACAAGCCCTATCCATGCCATGGTAGAACTCAAATATGTTAAAATCAATAAAATCCTTAAAATTGACGTTGTACTATACACCATAGCATACGCTGGTTCCGAAGACTCTTTGTAGAAGTGAATGTAATACAGTAATATGTCGCTCATAAGGGTACCAAAATTCGCGTCATTAAATTCTCATATCTTTCATTTGCGTTTATTTAAGTTCCAAGGAAGTCAATGTCCTGCGATATATAAGCTCTCACCAATAACACGTCAATAACACGACTTAAAATTTACAAAAAAGATTTTCCAATCAAAAAAAAAATTTGTGTCGAGGACTAATGTCGACTAGCAGAAAATTATTATAATTGCACGGTTGTAAAACATCTTTAAAAAAAAACTCTATGTCTAATTATTATCAAGTTTTTTTTTTGTGAAAAGAAATGCTTTTCGTTTGCGAGCCAATCAGGAAAGGTGATGAACAATTAACTTTACGTAGATTGAATAAAAATGGGAGGAGAATTTCTTTATAAGAGGCGGTCTAACTACTACCTCTATAGCTGAGCGTTAAGCCTAATTCAATCAACCGTTTTTTTGTGTCAGTCAGTCAGTAAGAAAACATAAATAAAAAGAATAAGGATAAAGCAAGGAGAATCCTTTTTGTCTTTCAGTCCATCATAATATTATCGTGGCTAAAAACACTCTGTCAAGGAGGATTTGGCTGTGAGCCGTCATTAACTATGAATTTTTTTAAGCAATGCTTTTATTTTTGTCTATATGAAAGAAAGAAAATCGGCTGGATATGTTGTTGAATGCATTTTTGCATGTTTGAGGGCGGGCAATTCGACCAATCATAAATTGACATTTATTTTTCTCAATATGAAGAAATAGAATTTATTGAATTTATTGTTATCTTGAATAATTGTTATCTATAATTACGCGAAAAATTCTTGAAAAGTGATAAAAGTAGAAAAAGAAAACTCACGTAATGTTGGCTACCTATTATGTAGTTATAGTGATACTAAGTCAGAAATACTTTACATGGAAACATTTTCAAAAAATAAATATCATTTTAATCACTATACCACTATTGCAAAAACGTCTTTTCTTTCGAAATCTTATATTAGTTAAATAAAGTAAAACCAAAATCTTTTCCCCCGAGAATCAAATACAATCGTTCCCAAAGTTAATCTAAGAAAGGTTAGAGGTATTACACTTGGAATAAGATCAACAGCATCACCCAGTTGAAAAGACACATGAGAAAAAGTAACCAAACAGTACAAAAACACGACAAGAAAACAGAACCTATTAATATGGTAAATAATCTCACTTGAACACTGAAATGCAATGGATTATCATTTTGAGGCCTCTTCTTCTTCTTCAAAATCTGAAGAAATGCAGCAAAACAACTCCCTCAATCACTCAAACACAAAGTAAAAATACAAGCTGTTTCAGGACTAGCTCCTTGTCATCTTCATGGTCTATTTAAATTTATAAGAACAATTTTATAAGAACAATTTCATAAGAACAATTTTATAAGATCAATTTTATAAGAACGATTTTATAAGAACGATGGCGCTCAAAACGCCGAAAAATAAGATAAATCTAGGAACAAAGTTGAGCCTGGAATCTCTGAATTTTAATACATTTTAAGATAAAAAAGTTATTGCTTGTTGGTTTTAAACAGTTTTTACTGGCAAACAATGTATGTGTTTGTAAAGTGAATGCAATGATAATAAATATGCCATGAAAATACTTTAAGACATCGAAAAAGCGGTTATTGATTAACCAATAACTAGGTTGAAACTGACCAGAAAAATTAATAACTGACACAAAAATTTTCAGAATTTGTGAAAATAGTCGACTCCAAAGACAGATTCCAAATGTCCTGCCTCACAGGCCAAATCATGGTCAGCCTTGACATTTCACATGACTGATTCACAAAAATAGCTTTACCAATTACCAGAAGAAAAAACCTTATTTCGACCATTGTTCAGTTGGTAATATTCTACGGTCAGGGCTAAAAAATCATAAAAGCAACACATCACAAATATTGTTGAAAAATCTCAAATTCTGGTCAGATGTATTCAAGATAACTGCTCTGTCACACCCAACAAAACCATTAAATCGATGATGTCCAGAAATTATTAGCCAGCACAAGAATAAGAAATCTTCAAAACAAAGATTATTGCGAACAGCAAAAAAGTAGGAAGATGAAAATAAATGATATTGTAAAATGTGATGTATTATGAAGAATTTAGTCCAGAAACTATGGGACCCTCTTGCAAAAGGCAGCTTAAAAGTTTCAAAATGCAAAGCCTAAGACTGTTCAATACAGTCCCTGACTTTGAGGAATTTTACAGGATGTGTGACAGAACAATCACCATTCTGAGGTCATCATAAACACATGCTTTTTAGACTTTTAGAGACTTTATTTAAGGAAAAGTCAAGTGTAACCTTCAAGAATCACTCATGCAACAAGCTGAATCAAGCAGCCTAGTTAATATAACAATAAATTGGTCATCTACAAAGGATGCATGTGTAAACTTGAATTGAATATATTTTCACTGCATCGCAGCAGGATAACCCCTTACAAAAAAATTAGATTACTCTAATACAATGGGGAACCTAGAAGAAACTGAAAAATTGTTACAGAAATAAAAATAAAAAATAATAACCGATTATTATAATATCAACAGTAACAACAAAATAATGAATATAAGAAATATTTTTACTTTTATTTTATGCCAATTCTTTTGAGTAGTTTTATTTGAAAACAGTATATATATCATCCAGAATCATGTAACATCCAAATAAAAATGAGAAAACTTCCTTTCTCCTCCTTTTGAATTTGATTTGTGCTTGTGTAACTTATGGCATACCTCTCCTTAGACAGCAAATTTCATAATCTTTTGATTAGTACTCTTTGAGAAATAAATTTAAATTTTTAAGTTTTATGATGTCATCAAATTTATTACGTCATGGAGCAGCTTTTCCAACCTGAAATCAATTTTTTACATTCTTGTTATAAAAGTGGCTATTTTCCTTGGATGGTTCAAGCACCTTCAAAGTTTTACTACAGCATAAGAAAATTATGACCATCTGTCAAAAGATTTTCCCTTGTTTTTCAAAAAAAGAAGAAAAATTAATGGACCTTTTGCTAGCTCGGATGTCATGGTTGAATAATTAAAAACTCCAGTATCAAAAACAATAATCAGATAATTAGAAATGGTTAATGCACACATAAAATAATCATGTGTCGTTGGTTTAATGCAGCCTTTCTAGGTACCGTAAGTTGGTCTAATGCAGACATCCCTCTTTTAATTTCGACACCCTTTTTAGAGGTAGAAATAATGGTAAGGTCAAAATTTGCTGATTGAAACTTATTTTCTTTGCTCAGCAATCCTGAGTCTATCAGTGATTCCAACCTTTCTAATATTCCTATCTCTAAAGAAGTGTGTTGAAATTAGAAGAGGGGTGTTAACATTACATAAGACCAACTTTACTTTACAGCAGCAGAGTAAGCAATTTTGTGTAGACAAAAACCTAATTTCAAATTTATGTCAGGCCAAATGCTGACGTTAAATAGAATGGTTGCAATGATTTTTTAAATTATTTAATATGACAGTGTGCTTGACTGTCATTAGAAAAAGGTCTATAATATATATGTACCTACCTATTTTAAATTTTGTTTAAAAAAATTTAAGTTAATGAGTTGTTAACAGAACAGTGTTTTGAGAAAGAAGCCCATATGATATATCTATATGATATACAGATTAAAGACGAACAAATAACCAGATCTGAAAAAACATACCTATTTTCATTTCCTGTTTCAGGTTTTAGCAATAGCTAGATTAGTCTCATTCTGGTTTGTGCTTCCTTTTGCCTTCTTCTGATCTTCTTCTGTCAGTTTGTGACAAAAAAAAACAATTACACCACTACACGTGTTTTGAAATTTCGCGCGCTCATCATCTCTCTACGTTGTTAAATGGAGTAGATTAGACATTTTTGGTTATCGTATACCGTAAAAGACAAATCACGCGGGAAAAGATTCTTTGGTAAATAGCGCCCCTTAGATTTGAATTTCGTCAGCATGAGATCAAAATGGCTACCAACTTTTTAGGAAGGAAATTTTGTAACTTAAAAAATTTCTATCCAATGGGATCAGGTAAAAGTTACTTTCTTTGTTTTAATTACGTTTTTCTATCTGGGTAAGCTATATTAACACAAATATAGGTTTTGCAGGCTTCAGAACGAGATCGGGTAACTTGCATGGAAAAAACTCTTGTCTATAAATGCAGGACCCTGCCGACGCACCGGACTGTCCGGTGTATTTGTCCGGTGGCAAAAAGTATCCTTTCGTTACACCGGAGTCAGTCCGGTGTTGCATACAGGGAATTTTGGACGCCAGACGTTTATGAAACAAAAAATTAAGAAGCACCGGACGCACCGGACTGGTCATGTCCGGTGTTTTGATTGTCCGGGTGGAAAAAATATCCTTCTCCGACACCGAACATCCGACTTCCTCAAGTCCGGTGTAGAGATTGTCCGGTGGTAAAAAAAATTCTCATTTTACACCGGACTTTCGCGTGTCCGGTGTTCGTTAAGTCCGGTGCGTCGGCAGGGTCCTATAAATGCTCATTCCGACATATTAAATTTTCCGGGGGTTTTGTTGTTTGGAATTGCTTAGGTCAGGATTGCTAGTAACGGCTTGTCACTGTGCCGGGTGCATACTCAGCGCCTTGGGCCCCGCAGGGTTGCTAGTAACGGCTCGAATTTCAGTCAGGTTAAAAAAGGGGCAATTTTACTCATATTATAAAAACATTACCCCCGTCTTTTTTGTCATTCTATAAGTATTTCCAAATGTTGTGTTCTGCTGTGCGAGTGTGGCTCAACGGATAGCGCGCTGGGTTTCATTTGGGTGGTGGGTTCGAACCCCAGTCAGATCAATAATTCAAGGTCAGTTAATACACGTTAGAATAGTCAGAAAACATAGTGAAGAAGTTAGAAAGTCACCAGGGGGTCAGAAAGAAGCCTCAGAGAAGATAGGCAGAAATAAAAAGTTGATGTCGGAATGAGCAATAGACAAGAGTTTTTTCCAACTTGCATACTTGCATCCTCCAGACGTAATTAATCGCGTAGTAACTAAAAGGTGAAACGTCAGAGAAACGGGTGGAAACGATACAGAAACGGGTAGAAACGACATGGAAACGGGTGCAGAAGACACGGAAACGATATAGAAACGGGTGGAAACCAGTGGAAACGATACGGAAATTTATGTAACGCTAGCCCAGAATTAAGGTACATCTTGTCACTCTTTTTTTTTAATTATACACACACTATGTATATTATTAACAAAAACTAGTAACTACATAACAAAAATAAAACGTAAACACAAAAGGGTTTTATATGTGCAATTACTGTTACTTATATTGTTATATTTTATACATCTCCGTCTATCACGGGCTTCGCCTAACCGTAAGAGTATACGGATATAGGTAATCAATGAAAACTTTTGTGAAGAAGGCGTTGCAGTGCAAATCTTTCGCAAATTTAAAAACCCACTTTCCTGTTGAAATAATTGACGTTTTTTTGTTTTTTTGGGACCCTTGGGGCATAAGCTACCCGTTGAGCACAAAAATTCCAAAATTCTTGCATTTACCATTGACAACATTAGAACGGGACCCAATGACGTCACAAGTTTGGGAAAAAACTTCAAAATGCAATATCTCGAGTTTGAAAAGGAGTTGGGAGGTCATTGACCCCTCATTGGATCGAGAATTCTATTGGGAATAAGATGGGAGGGGTTATTAGTAGGCTTGAAAGAGGCTTGGAAATTTGGCTGATTTTTCAGGTGTTTTCACTTGATGACGTCATCAAAACAGGAAAAATGCGATATCTCGAGATCAGAAAGGATTTAGGAGATGGTTGACCCCTCATTGGATCGGAAATTTAATGGAAAATAAGTTAGGAGGGGTAAGAGTGGGTATATAGAGACTTTCGAAATTAAATATATTCAAATTGAGGTATCTTAGGTCCAATGACGTCATCAAAAACTGGAAAAAATCAAAATATCTAGAGTTTGAGAAGGATTTCAAGCAATGATTGACCCCTCATTGGATCAGAAATCATAATGAGCATATATTTGGTCAATGAAGAAATAGTTACAGTAGAGAGTGTTTATTACACATTCGATGACATCATTTAGAGCCCAAATGACGTAACAAAACATAAAATTTGTCATATCTTTAGTTTTAAACCATTTTAAGTGGTAATTTTTCGCTCTTTGGGATTAATTCAGTCTATAGTTTACCCTTTACTATCAAAAGGGCTTATGATGCGTTCAGCTTATCTACTCCTCGGCGAGTTTATGAAAAATTTCTCAAATTTTGTCAAGGGTTGATTCAAGTATGAAAGAGGGATTTCGTGCAGTTTTAAAACAAGAAATCTTGTTGTTTTTGAAAATGCAGTTATTATTTGGTCTTCTAAGGCGCGTCATGTCGAACTCAAATTCGTAAATACAGCAAGCAACCTTTTTTTATATATTTTCCATTCTTATACACTGATGCAGCCCTGTGAATCCAGGTCGGCATTCGGCAATGCCGACTTGAAAGCCGACGTAACTTGAGCTGAAGTCGGCTTTTATTTGCCGACGTAATTTACACTCTAGGTCGGCGTGCCGACAAAATAAATGTTTTGGGTCGGCAAAGCCGACCTAAAGAGGAAAAATATTATTTGTTAGGTTAATCTAATTGTGTTATCATTTGATAACACATGATAATCGAGCCTCATTCCATTCTCTTTGTAAAACATAAAACTTAATAACACAATTATAGAGCAGCTGAATTTGTTAGTTCGTTAATTTTCTTCCTATTTTGTCTTTGCCGACCTAAACAAGCCAATTAGGACGGCTTTGCCGACCTAAAATGACCTCTAGGTCGGCAAAATTAAGTACTTAAGTGCCGAGATGATTTTGTCTGAATTCACAGGGCTGCTGATGATATATTGACGCTCTCAATTTTACTTTTTACTGCTCAAGTCAATAAGTTCCCGTTTTCGATTAAAATTAAATTGAAGATTTATTATTTACTAAGCTTTTATTTACTTTTTATTTACTATTTCTGGTGAAGAAGTCCCATATTATTTCTTATTCCATTTGAAGCATAAAAAGATATTTACAATATATATGATATGCACTCCCGTGATTGATGAAAACTTATTCGAATTCCCCTTAAAAATAAAGTTTGAGAGCAACAATACCAACTTTATCATCCTAAGGGCTTTGCTAAACCGGCGCTTGCGACGACAGGAACCGACTAATGATACAACAGAAGCTTTGTTCACTGTTGGTCGTTTACCCGTTTCCAATCGTTTCTCCCCGTTTCCACCAGTTTCCCTGTTGGTTCTCCCCGTTTCCAGGGCAATTCCCCCTGTTTCCATATCGTTTCCACCCGTTTCTTTGACATTTCACGTTTTAGTTATTAAGAATTAATCGAACAGTTCGATTACCGAACTAATCAAGCTTTATCGAACTTAATCGAACAACAAAAGTTCGATTAAACTCTCTAAAATTGTGAGTATTCGATTAAGTTCGACAAAACATATTAAGTTCGACAAAGTTCGACAACGAGACATGTTCGACAAATTCAACAAAAAACTCCGTTCTAAAAAGTTCGACAACAAAAAATGACCTCATTTGGGTACTACCATGGATGGCCCCTGGGGGTCCAGGCCGAGGTCCCAGGGGGTCCGATTGGTGCCCACTGGTCAGAGGAATGTGAGGGTACACGTCTACACCGTTGGGGGTCCTTCAAAGTTCCTCAGAGTGTTGTCAAAAGCCGGCAAAAATTGCGACAAATGACCTCCTTTAGGTACCAGCCCAGGTGGGACCAATCGAGGCCTCTACAGCCTCCCCCACAGCCTGCCACAGCCCTTCGGACCGCTTAGGATACCCTCTGCCTTGCTTTCCCTCAAAGACAGCACCCTCCATCAGTCATCCAAAGCTTTTAAAAGGCTTGGAAAGGCGGAAAAGCTTGAAAATTGGTCAAAATTGGAAAAAATGATCTCCTTTGGGTACCACCCCGGACGGCCCCTGGGGGTCCCGGCGGGTGTGCTGGGGGTCTGATCGGTGCTCACTGGTCAGAAGGGATGTGAGAGTACACGCCTGCACCGTTGGGGTCCTTCAAAGTTCCTCAAAGTGTTGTCAAAAGCTGGCAAAAATTGCCAAAAACGACCTCCTCAATTGAGGCTGCTACACCCCTTTCTCACCAGGAAAATCGCCAGTGAGACCAATTAAGGCCTCTGCAACCCCCCATAGCCCTTCAGACCGCTTAGGATACCCTCTGCCTTGCTCTCCCTCAAAGACAGCACCCTCCATCAGTGCTCCGAAGCCTTCAAAAGGCTTGGAAAGGCTTGAAAATTGGCGAAAATTGTTCAAAATTGGAAAAAATGACCTCCTTTGGGTACCACCGTGGACAGCCCCTGGAGGTCCCGGCCAGGGTGCCGGGGAGTTCGATTGGTGCCCACTGGTCAGGGGGTATGAGAGTACACGCCTGTACCAGTGGGGGTCTTTCAAAGTTCCTCAAAGTGTCGTCAAAGGCCGGCAAAAAGTGCGATCGAATTACGCACAAAGTGGAGTGGCCTTCAGTTGCTCAGGTTTTCTCAAATTTTTGTTCGATTAAACTTGACAAAGTTCAATTAAGTTCGATTATTTCGATTAATGTAATCGAACTAATCGAACTGTCGAGGTCCCTTTAAAAAAAGTTCGATTAAGTTCGATTTCAGTAATCGAACTTAATAATCGAACTTTGTATTTTGAGAAATTTGTGAGTATTCGATTAAAGTTCGACAACGGAATTTAGTCGCTAATAAGCTGGATGAGATTTTTAGTTGCGTTTTTTTATAAGATGTGGGAGATGGTATGAGATATTGTCACACAAAAGCCTTCTAAATGAAATTTGGTGAGATGGTAGAGCCACTTAACACAATGGCTGAAAATTAATGATTACAGCGACTGGGTTTAATGGGATTTTGAGATTATTAAAACCTGACTAAATATACCGACTAATCAATCGACTTATCTAATGCTACTGTTGTTTTGCATATAAGATTCCCTTTCCTGCAAGATTCTACTACCACTTTTCTGCAGAAAAAGACCAAAACTTGGGGTATTTGAAAAGTGAGCTTCCGAAAATTAGGCTGTTTCATTAGAAAACACAAACTTTTCCTTAAAAAAACCCTTTCTAATCTCATGTTCCATATCCGGAGAAAAATAACAGAAAAATCCCGGAAAAGTCAGGAGAATCTTAATGTTGAAAAGAAAAATTTATGCAAAATGACGGTAGATAGACTAAGTAGATTGCCTCTCAAACAGTCTCAAATCTCTAATGACTCTTAAAAGTTTTGAGTTTTAAAGATATTTCAAGATGCATAGCATACATTAATCTAATTAGTAGTCTTTGTGTTTTTCTTATTTTTAAGCTAGAAAAACATTAAAAAAACATTAATTGGAAAATGAATTTACGTCATTTACTGAAGTAAGTGTTCCTTATAATATGTTCAGCTCTCACTTGATAAAATTTCAGTACTGTACATCTATGATTTTATTAAAATTTCTTCATTTTAAGAGATGGTTGATCAATTTTCTCCATGAAACTCTAAAAATTCTTGAATTTCATACCAATAGAAATTTATGACTCACATGTTTTGTATTTGGATTTTTAGATTCCTCTCAACGCAAGAGGTGGTGGACAGAGTAAGTATAATGTATCTTTCACAGGGGTTAGAAATCTTAGTTTTTACTTTTCAAGAGACATCAAATGTTTCAAAACTTTTTGAGCAAACTCTCAATGAATACATGATAACAGTCATTTTAAGAAATGTTTTTCAATATTTTTTCTATTTCAGCTTGCTAACACTCCAGTAATCAGAAGACTCGCTCAAATGACACATTTTACTTATATTAGAGCATCTGAAGCAGGTTTTTGTATAATATCACTACTGAGTTGCAATTTCCTTTCTATAACAATCCTTACTACACAAGTGTTTGTCATTCATAGTAACCCAAGCTAACCTACTCTGAGATTGAAAATTAGGACTTAAGAGCCATTGTCTGTAAGAATCAGGCAGTTTCTGAAAATTTAGGCGGTAATATCCTCAGATTTTGTTCAAATTCAAATCAGGGGAAGATATTATGGTTCTGAGCAAATCCTGAAAAAAAATTTTCATTTTGACCAAAACTCTGGAGTTTACGGCAATTTCAAATTTCCACTATTGAAAACAATACATGAGGAATTGCCTAAATTGAATCCACCCCTTCTCCTTGACACAATGAAGTTATCATTTTAAATCTTTAATCTTCAGTCTAAAAGATTTGTATTACCTGCTTTTTAGCTTCATGATTTTCATTTCATGTTTTAGGTCAAAAATCCATAGATAATATCACTGCCAAACAGCAGCAGAAAAATCAACTCTCAAATGATTCTTTTATGATGAGTCGTTTCTTTCAACGCTTTGTACAAAATTTACGAAATGAAATTGAGAAAAGTAATACGAAATTCAAGTAGCAACATGTAGCAAGAGGATTTGTGAATTGGTTTGAATAGTGTGGAAGATGTGGCTTGGCTGGGATGATCTGCATGTAAAGTAAATGGTACTTGTTTGCAACTCATGAATTTAAAAACAAACTTCATAGGAATAGGAGTTTCATTGAAGGATAATTTGAAGAATTTCAAGTTCTTATTTTGTGTGCTGTTTGCATTATGTTTCAGGCTGACCCTAAAAAAAGATTTCTAGTCCACCTGCCGCATGTAAATGTTCTATTTGTCTTTTTTTAAACATTTCAACCTTTTTGTAATTTTGTTTGCGATATTTTTTCATTTTCAGCGTCTCGCGTGACTTTTTTTATCGTCCCCCAGTGGACCGCAAAACAAATTTATATTTTAGGGTTGGCCTCACTAGCAAGAATTCAAAATTTTCTCTAAGCTTCTTTGTCTTTGTCTTTCTTGTCTTTTTACTGAAGTTTTTTTTAAAGGACTTTCTTTGTTCATTGTAAGATTGTAACAAGTAATTACTGGTGTGCTCAAAAGATGAACCAGGAATTTTTCTTATTTATCTAGAAACCTTGGATTTTTTCATTATGCTGAGAGAATTATTGTTGTTCAATTCTCCCATCAGCAAAGTTTGATATCCTCAATCAGCAAAGAAATATTGTGTACATATTTATTTTAATTATTTTTATTTTTATTTTTGCCGAATGATTACACTTAATTCTTCACGGAAATGTTTTTTTCTGCAAAGACTGTAACTAAGTAAAAATATTTTATCTTGATTATAAAGATCTTACTTATTTCTTTTGTTTATTTTATCTGTATATTTTGATTTTTACTGAAAGATATGAGATATTTTCTTTTGGATGAGTTGCACTACCTTAAAGGGAGAAATGTTACTGAACTTAAGGGGTTGCCCTCAAAATTTTGCAAATTTAAAAGTGAACCAAGATTTTTTTGCATGGAAGAGAGTGCGTTGTGTCTCAAATGGTATCTACATGCTAGTACTTTTGCTATCACAAAATAATTGGAGATATTTCCAGCCCAGTCTCTAATTTGGTAGTTAGAGATACTTCAATGTGTGATTGTGTGATGCTGCAAACAAAATCTTATTTAGTCCAGTAATTCTCTGCGAAGATTTCAAACATGATAAAGAAGTTAATCTCTTACTTCTTGTATTCATAGATTATGACAAAATTAAAATATCCATCATTCGTCGATCGCTATTTTACAAAGTATTACTTCAGGAATAAAGGTGCCAATTATTTTATTATTATTCACATGTTCTCATATCTTTTTATGAATAATATTTTCAGGATATAAATTAAGTTAGAGTCCAGCTCTATTTTTTTAGGTTAAAACTATACTTTTGTAAGCAGACTCTAGCAGGCTTAGGTACCCTTTGCAGTTTGAAAACTTTTATGTTAATTCTCTATATTTTCTTAGTTATACCGTATAATGACTTAAAAATTGATTGTATTCTTAGAAGCAAAAGATGAAGATCTTTGTATATTAGCCCATTCTAACAAGTAAGGTTTTGTTTAATTGTGGGATATTTTAATTTAGTCTCAGTCATTCTCGGTCATTAGGGGTAATGCTGATTACCTGATTGATTGATGTACCGGAAAAAAGTATACAACTTTGTCGAGATATTGTGAGCTCCAGGATTTAAATTTTTTGTTCATTCTTTTTTTATCGCATAGAGGATGCTCTAACTTGAATTTTGAGCTATCATACATTAGGTTTGAAAAAGTAATTCGAAAATTATTTAAAAAAAACTGACTTTTTTTTAATGTCGAAATTTCAAAAAATCATCAAAAACAGCGAGCAAACTTTTCTCTTGGCACTTACCTTCTTTACACATAAAAATACCAAAAAATGCAACTGTGTTCATCAAAACTCGTTACGGAATTTAAGAATATGGTAAAACAAGCAATTCCCATGTGGAATTACCATTACCATTACCATTTTTGGTAAAGCTGAAAAAGTTTTTTGGAAATCTCCAGGAGAGGTGTGGTGTGCCACGTGAGAAAATTTTTGAATCACCATTCCTCAACTATTTGCTCAAAGAACTTGGGTCTGCATTGAGTTTGCTGGTGTTGGAAATATTCATGACGTGTAAATAAGATGGACAAACCGTTAGCAAAATATAAGATAGGAGAAAAAAGAATCAAAAAGACAATTAAATTGTGTTTTTGTCATTTTGTCTTATTTATAGCGTGATTGCTGTTTTTAATGATTTCTTGAAATTTCGACATGGAAAAAAAGTCAGTTTTTTGGAAATAACTTTCGAACTACTTTTTCAAATTTAATGTATAATAGCTCAAAATTCAAGTTAGAGCATCCTCTATACAATAAAAAAAGAATGAACAAAAAATATAGATCCTGAAGCTCACAATATCTCGACAAACCTGTATACTTTTTTTTGGTGCACCCTGTATATGGATAACAATTATAGAGTACAAAATCTTTCATTTTTTACTGACTGAAAAAATGATGATACCATATTTTTACACTACATTCCACACCTACATTTTTATTTTATAGAATCTGTCTTCTAACCCTTTCACCAATGCACAAAGCACTATCAGAAGGTCCAATAAAGAGTGTTAGTTATGAATTCAATGGCAGAAATTTAGTGGAAGATGTTAAAAGTGTTCATGGCAAAAAGAAATTGGACTCTATCAAAACTCATCCATACAGAATCATATGTCATATAGTCTCAGGGAATAACACAACGTACAAAATAAGATGGTATTGTTATTATTTTTAAACACCAATTTGAGAGGATAGGATTTAGGATAGAAGTTTATAAGAAAAATAATTCGTCAGAATGTCTGAAATTATTGCATTGACTTTATAAAAACAAGGAAATTTGACGAAAAACGTTGTCCCCTCCCCGGAAACTCCAACATCTCCTCACACTTTCAGGGTCAATAGGTGTGTAAAGATCGTTGAGGTTAAAATTTGGCAAAACTTGGCTGCCAAATTTTACAAAATCTTTCATTCACCAAATTGAGCCCCCACTTTAAACTCATTTGTCCTTGTAGAGCTCAAACCTAACCCCCTACCGTGTAGCTTTTTGTGCAAGGTTCAATAGTTGTATATTGGGTGTCATTAATAATTTGTTATTAAAGGGGTACATAAATCTATAAAAAATGAACGTCATCAAAATTACAGGAATATTTTTTACATTTGACTCTCAATTTATTATAAGCTGACTAAAATTATCTTTGCAATAGTGGCATCCAAGGGAAGCTGTTAGAAGTCAACGAAAATTTGCTTAAAAATCCAACGATTCTCAATACAAAGGTAAATAACATAATCAAGATTATACGCCTTAAAAGTATAATTTAATTAAAATTAGTTTCTCTGGTACATCAATTTGAAACTGTTTTGTTCGAATGAATTTCAACTGTTATAAAAATTATTGTGTTATTAGATAATATCTAGCTCTTATTTTCACATTAGAAAAACCTTCCTCAACATAATTTTACAGATTTGATCCAAAAATTGCAAAATAGAAATAGGTTCCTAAAGGTTCCTTTCGTTTATTTGGGGGTGGGAAACGAAGCTACTAAAAACCGTTCAATTTACACTTTTTGTATTCGGCAGCATGGTAGTGAAGGTTACATAGGAATTGTTCTTCACAGCAATAACAAAGAAGTAGGATCTGCAAAAGAACTTCTCACCCAACAACAATATGATGAAATTAACCTGAAAGAAGACGAAGATGGTCATCAGAATGAAAATAAAAATATCAAAGAAGAGAATCTGGGAATTGACCAGGATAGTGATGTGAAAGAAAGTATAGATGGATCTGAAGGATTAAACGATTCTAACGAACCAGAACTGAAAAGAGTGAAAGTCGAGGAATGAATGGGATGTTGTTCTTCTTTTCTTTGAAAGGTATGTGAATTGATACTTAATGCAAAATAGTTTGAAATTTTAAAGACTGGATGAGAATAAATAGCTACTTTAATGGGATAAACTTTCGCGGGGACTTAATTTCCACGATTTTGTGACTTTCACTGTCAAATCATGCATGTTGGTTGTTGAAATACACATTATTTGCGCCTCTTTGATGCAAGTAACCATTCAAAAAGTATTTATTTGACATATTTTGAGTTTTGTTTAGAAATATTTCGCGGATGAGGCCCTTCCAAATCCGCGAAATCCGCGAAATTTAATCCCCGAGAAAGTTTATCCCATTATAAAGTACTGGATAAACAAGCTCCAAATAAGTCTTTAGCAATAGAACAGTGTTTCCAGCTGTTCATGTTAGATCATTTTTCTTCAGATTTTATCCATCATTCCCTCGGCGCCGACCATTTAAACGATTTACATTTTCCATGCTAATAATAATCCAGATCTGTTTTGAAATATCCATATTTTCGAGTGTCTCAAACTTATCAACCCACACATTGTAATATTGCCATCAATCATCCACCATTAGCATAACGTGTAAATCTCCATCGTTGTGAATTTTTCTTTTCATTGCACTTCTCCACGGTTAGAAGATCGCTTCTTCCACTTTTACTATTTTGACCAGTAATTGCCAGACACATGCTTGAGACTTGATGGATTATCAAACCCTGAAATGAATTGAAAAAAATGAGAGAAATTCATCAATCATGTACGTTAAGATCAAAAGTCTTTCATTTAAATTATCTTTCTAAGAATTTAAAGGTCCAATTTTTTGGACACTTTGAGTGTGTCATATTTCGATTTTGGAATTTTGGAATTTTTAGAAAGACTGTATTGTTTCTTATGGTTCGCACATATCCGGCAACCATTTGGTCCTTGACTTTTCTGCACAATTGAAACCTCTACTTTAATTTTTCAATTTTACTGACCGATTCCTTATGGTGTTTCCATATTTGGTTACCACCTAGACCATGACACCCCCATAATTCAACGTGTCTTTTTGTGTTTGAGAAGGAAAAGTCGAGACACTTTTGATCGTCATATACCATTTCGTCATTTTTCGTCCAAACGAAATTCTGAAGAGAAGAGAAGAATGGGCTCTTCTAGAAAAAATCCGTTCATGGGGGGTGGAGGATATATTATTTTTTTCATGAATTACCCCTGGACATTTCGATTTTTAACCCCCTGGACACGGGTTATACCCCTGGACAAACATCAAATCAACCCCGTGGACACAAAAAATTACCCCTGGACATTGGAATTTACCCCCTGGACATTACAATTTTTTGGTATTTTTTCAATACCCCTGGACAATTCATCCTCCACCCCCCATGATCGGATTTTTTCTGGAAGAGCCCAATATGCTATATGTTTCCAATATTTGTATATGAATTTCATGACATTGAATAACCTGAAGAAGGTTAAAGAATGCTTTGTTTTATTGTGTTGTGTGGCCCTGAAGGTGCATTGTTTTGAAATTTTTTGTCAATTTTAAGGTATAAAAGGTCAGGTTTTCCAGAAACTTTGTCCTGAAAAGTTCGATTTTCTCACTTCTTACATCCTTCAGAGAAATTTTTCCTTTTGTTAGGGTATTACATCTTGATGGAACTCTTTCAGAAGGATGAAATCGGATATGCCCATTGAGTTATTTCAAATAACTCAGAGAATTCATAGTAATGTGTTTTGTTTCATCCTCAATCGTTCGGAGCATCGTATTTGTGGATTACGTATAAAGTTCTGGCAAGTTGCATTTTCTATTTAAGAGTAAGAAAATCTTCAATTTTTCTGCATCGGAATAATTGAAACAATACTAATTAACCACAAGTCTGTTATTCACAAGCTAAATTTTCGGATTTAAAAGTTTGTTAAACTACAATCTTTTGGAAAATATCGGGAGACAAAAAATCTACAAAAATTCAGACTCCCATCCCCAAAAACAATGTCGGGTGCAATAGCAGCTCGTTTCCTTGAACAGCATTGTTTTGGGGGAAGGGGGAGGAGTGATTATGACTCAAGTCAACCATGCTCCCTGCTTTCACGCCCTTCACCCTTAATGAGGAAGAAAAGTGTACGACATTTTTGGATATTTTTGCTTTTCATTTTAGGACAGTTCATCCAATCAAGGAAACTGACCTGGTTTCTTTCACCCTTCGAAGAACATGGCGCAACCCCAACAGCTTTATGGTGAACACCAGGTCTTCTTGATGCGTGTATACAGAAGTCTGATCCAAGGTTACGAATCTGTAATGAGAATGGATGAAATGTAAATAAAAGATGACTTCGCGTTTGGTGAATGATGTTGGATGATGCGGATTGTCATCTATTAATTCTTTAAAAACATTTAAAATGCGTTTATTTTGGTTCACCGCAAATATGTATCTTCATATTCATTTTCACAAAGATTGAATGTTTGGGCATTGTTTATCTTTTAATACAGTTTATAATTTTTATGAATTTTTCTATAAGATTTTTTAACATATGCCAAACAATTTATTCACGACTTACATTTTTGTTTAGTCTTCTGGCTAAATTAATCGCTTTGCATTTAACCGGTTAATTTATTTACCGAGTGCACCAAAAAAAGTATGCAGGTTTGTCGAGATAATGTGAGCTTCAGGATTTATTTTTTTCGTTCATTCTTTTTTAATGGTATAGAGGATGCTCTAACTTGAATTTTGAGCTATCATACATTAGGTTTGAAAAAGTAGTTCGAAAATTATTTTTAAAAAACTGACTTTTTTTCGTGTCGAAATTTCAAAAACTCGTCAAAAGCAAGAGCAAACTTTTTTCTTGACACTTAACTTCTTTACACAGGAAAATACCAAAAAATGCAACTGTGTTCATCAAAACTCTTTACAGAATTTAAAAATATGGTAAAACAAGCTATATCCATGTGGGACAATATTTTCGGAAAAGCTGAAAAACAGTTTTGGAAATCTCCAAGAGAGGTTTTTAGTGGGGTCGTTTAGCATAATTTACGGGAAAACAATAAGATCTAGCTGAAACTTTCTCCAGACCTTCTCTATAGGATGCTTATACCTCAGGAAAAATTCCCCTGAAATCCCATTGGTGGAACATCCCTTTTTTGGGACATTTCTTTTTTCCCCAGGCAAAATCCTAAGGGCGAAATTTTTTGAAAATTTCAAACTCATTTCCAGACATTATCAAGTATACCATTCGAAAGCTCTCGAAAAACTATATAGAAGACTTTTAAACGGGTATAGCCGGTTTCATTACCTAACTCAAGATAATTCACGCAGAAGATGCTATTTATGGTAAATTTTGACCAAAATGTTAGTCGCGCGGCTGAGGTCGAAAAAAGTGGCTAGAAAATGATTTTCGTGATACACCTCTTAGATTCCACTTTTTTCGATGGAGACTCTCGAATTAGTATATGTAGATTCCAAAATCAAAAAGTTTCCACGATATTATCGTGCAAGTAACGAGTAAATGGCGATTTTTTGCGTTTCCAGGCAAAATTGCAAGGCCTGGAAATTCATGATTTTTGGGGGGTCTTCAAATTAAAAAAAGACCTATATCACACGATAGAGCTCTTCAAACTGAGCAAAAAAGTGTATTACACCAAAGTCCCAACTTCTCTAGATCAAAATTTATTGGCCTATTTGTGGTGAAAAACTGATGGAAAACAGGGAATTTCCCCACAATCGGCATTAATTTATGCAAAATTAAACACCTTTTTGACCACAAATAGGCCCATAACTTTTGATCTAGAGAAGTTGGGACTTTGGTGTAATACACTTTTTTGCTCAGTTTGAAGAGCTCTATCATGTGATATAGGTTTTTTTTAAATTTGAAGACCCCCCAAAAATCATGAATTTCCAGGCCTTGCAATTTTGCCTGGAAACGCAAAAAATCGCCAATTACTCGTTACTTGCACGATAATATCGTGGAAACTTTTTTGATTTGTAATCTACACATACTAATTCGCGAGTTTCCGTTGTTTTTTTTGGAATCTAAAAGATGTATCACGAAATGAAACGTTTTTCGACCTCAGCCGCGCGACTATGTGGCGAAAAGTGGAACTTGACTATAATTTTGACATATTTTCGTTTATTTCTATCTTTCAGACATAAAAAAAGAAATAAAAAACATGATTAGAAGAATTTTGCAACAAAGTTTTCCATCAGTTAAATCAAACACTCGGTTATCACGATGTTTTTGTACCAGTTACCAGCCCAAAAACCAGTCTGAAGAGCTCAATATTGGTCAGCCAACACCTCACACACATCCTCATTTATTTGGTGGTCAAACAGAATGCACTCCTTGTATTACACATGAAGAATATAAAACACGACGTTCAAAATTGATGCAAAGGTTAAGTGAGCAACATTCTCTGAGAGATTTCGATCGTCATATCGTTGTGCTAACAGCAAATGAGTTGAAAATCATGTCTAACGATATCCCATACCCTTTTCACCAAGATGTAGATTTCCTTTATTTGACTGGTCTCAACGAACCAAACGCTATAGCTGTTCTTGAACTCGCTCCTCCAAATGAAATGGACTTTTTACTATTCGTACAGCCCAAAGATCCTAAACGTGAATTATGGGACGGCGCGGTCGCTGGCGAGCGAGCGGCTGTTGATTATTTCAACGCGGATGAAGCATTCCCATTGAGTTCTTTTACGTCTGTTTTCCGTGATCGATTCAAAGACCGTAAATCATGTATTTGGATTAAAAAGGGTAAAGATACCAACAAAAAGAACGCAAATGAAATCTCCAAGACTTTCCAATCCAATCGTTTCTCTTCGTGCTCCATTGAAGATGTCCGAATGCATGTACAGCGCATGCGTGTTCAAAAATCATTTGCAGAGGCTAAAATGTTGCAGGCTAGTGCTGCTATTGGAAGTAGAGCTTTTCAAGAAGTGATACGGCAAACACGCCCCGGTGATTCAGAGGCGTTACCACATGCAGTGTTGGAATCCCAATGCAGGGCGTTAGGTGCCCAATATTTATCTTTTCCACCCGTTGTTGCAGGCGGGAATAGGGCAAATACTCTGCATTACATCAATAATGATCAAATACTCAACGATGGTGATTTAGTACTCATGGACGGTGGATGTGTTTACCATGGTTACGCAAGTGACATCACTCGCACATGGCCTGTTAATGGTCATTTTTCAAAACCGCAAGCCAGACTATACGATATCGTTTTACGCGTTTTGAAAGAATGCACCACTCGCTGCGACGGTAAAACGTCAATGAACTCCTTGCACGGAATCATGTTGAAACTCTTGGGCCAAGAACTTCAACAAATTGGTCTCATTGACTCTAAGATAACCAAAGACGCTGAGCTCCAACGGGCTGCCGGTAACTTTTGTCCACACCATCTAGGACACTATCTCGGGATGGATACACACGATTGTCCGCTTATCCATCGTGGACTTGCGCTTACTTCCGGTATGGTCTTCACATTGGAACCGGGGGTTTACATACCGGAAAGTGCAACCGATGTTCCAAGAGAATATCGTGGTATCGGAATTCGAATTGAGGATGATGTCTTGATGACTGAAGATGGACCTTTGGTGTTGACCAGAGATTTACCAAAAGAAATTGAAGATATTGAAAACTTAATTGCTAGCGGCAGATGAATAAATGGATTGCGTTTTAGTTATTTACAAAAAATTATTTTAGTATGGTTTAGCTAGTTTTTTTTAATGTCACATTCACATTTTTGGAATACTTTCTCAAGATAAAGCATTATACCTTAAGAGCCATTGTCTGTAAGAATCAGACAGGTGGATAGATTTTGGCGGTGATTAAATTTGGCCCAAAATTCGCCAAATTAAATCCTCGCCAAAATTTCAAAAAACGACCATTCGCCAAATTAAATCCCCGCCAAATTTAATGAAATCTTTTTGAGATAGAAATTCTATGGAGAATATGTATTTCTTAGTAAAATACCACGTATTTTTTAGTTTACCAGAGACTACCTCCTTACCACTCGCCAAATTAAATCCCCGCCAAATTTTACATAATTGAGCATTCGCCAAACTAAATCCCCGCCACAAATCGTATTTTGGTCATTCGCCAAATTAAATCCACGCCAAAATTTATCCACTTAAGGTAAACCTTAGCCGGTGAGAATTTTGTTCACCACACCTCATCAGATCCCCAAGCTATTTATTAAGTTCACCCTGCATGTATTAGAATGAATCCTTCCATCACTTTATTTAACCATTTAAGATTGATTTTGCTGAAAGATATTCAGAATAATGTTATGATCACCCTTTAACCTTTAAAACATTAAAAATAGGTATAAATTTTGGACAAGCTTTTAAAGATCAGCTGAAAATTAAGTTAAGGTACTGATTTTCATGTTTCTCTCTCAGTCACTTATTAATTCCGACTTTAGACGTCCGTCGTCGTCGTCGTCGTTGTCTTTTTGATAGAATTTTTGCATATTAGACACTTTTTTATTAAAACTTAGCACGCAAACCAGTTGACAAATTAACTCTTTCATGTCATTTTTAACACTTTAATGAAAAATGAATAATGTTGCACCTTTTTCTATGGGTATGTTTATACTTTGTCTTACTAGGTCTTAGAGGAAGTAGGAGGCTGTTTGCTTAATCAATCCCTTGGAATTCTTTT
The DNA here is from genome assembly GCF_902728285.1 of Clytia hemisphaerica. Taxonomy (NCBI): domain Eukaryota; kingdom Metazoa; phylum Cnidaria; class Hydrozoa; order Leptothecata; family Clytiidae; genus Clytia; species Clytia hemisphaerica. The sequence continues at coordinate 107,375 of NW_027103388.1, forward strand.
GAACATTTAAAATACACGAAAATGGCGCAATCTCAATACAAATATTGTGAAAGTCGTTTTTTAGGAAAAGTATAATGTATTCTCTATAACTCGAATACCTCGCTGACTCGAACAAGTTTTTTATCCCTTCATGACTAGAATGAGCTTTTCCAGAAAAAAACAATGCACCCCCTGTTGAGGAGGTTCATTTCCATTCCAAGGGGTATGGTTTGAAATGCAGTGGAATTCCATAGCAGTGGACAAAAATCTGTCAAAAATAAGTGGATTTCCATGGGGGTAATGATTGAAAATCTGTAAAAATTCGGAATTCCAGAGGGGTATGATCCTAAAATTGCCTGGGATTCCAAGGGGGTAGCTCACAAAAGATTGGAGTTCCTCAACAGGGGGTGTACGTATTTTTTCTGGAAAAGCCCAATACCTTTATAAATAAGCCGAACGAATTTTAACTTCCCTTGCGTGTTCGAGTTATGGGCAGGGACTATAATTCATCAACCTTTACTTTTCAATTTTAGGCCAAAGAAATGTTAGTTTGTATTGAATTGAAATTGGCACTGTTACATAGAGGAGAAGATTTATTTGTCCGAAGACTTATCCATACCTGTCCGCTTGCTGGTGGGTTCTGGTCAGTTCCCAGCATGCCCGGTACGATATTCTTAACGAACCAATCAAATGATTTACATCCTAAACGATGACGTAATGCCTTTCTTGAAGATAAATCACCAATGTCTGTATATCTTTCTTCCTCTAATTTGTTTCTAGTTGAAAAAAATTACAACAATTTCGTTCGTGCTTTTTGGCTTAGATAGGTACCGATTAGGTCGTTACGTGCGTCTGTATTCTCACGCATAGAAAACTATAAAATGTAGGATTTTGAAAATACTTCATAGTGTTTCTTTGCTTACCACCACTCAAAACACATTAACTTAAACAAGATATTCAATCACAGCCACTTGCACCCACTTTTGATTTTACTGGTAGACGTTGGTGCATTTGACGAATATAAGTTTTCCCCTCACTTGTAATAATTTTCTTTGTATTCGTCCATCCATACTTCAGCTAATCGATTGAAATTCTTATTCAATGTTTTTTGTACACCACCAGGGAAGGAATAAGGTGAATCTTTACTTCGAAACACGTGACCAACACGTGAGCATGGAATGATTTCAAGATTGCCACCACACATCCAGATCTAAAGGAAAAGAAAACCAAGAATCGTGTAAGCGGATAATACTTCATAATTTATTTCTTCTGGAGCGTCCGCCGAAACTTCAAACTCTACATTTAAAGTGAGGTTGAGAACCGCAATCTTACGAGGAAGGTTGAAGAGCTAGGATATTCTGTCTCGCCCAATCAATTCAGGCTGGAATATAATTTTTTTATCTCAAAAAATACGTAATAGCTATAATTTTCTGTACAATATTTTCCAAGCCTTTAAGCGAAGAAAATATACAGAAAATCCGGAACGAGTGAAATATTTCCATTTTGTACGAGCAAATATCTGATAACTGGTTTATCGGTGACCCAAAAAATGCACTTTTTGTGTTGGAAAAAAAGCGCAGGGCAGTTTTGTATCAAAGTGACGTTAGATTGCTTCTACCGCTACAATGTAACAACATCTTTTCCTTTCGTCAATTTATATTTTGCACATGTATATACAAGATATATTTTGTACTCTTTTTAACCAATCAGATTACCGATATCTTTTGGATCGCCGATAATTCTAAGTATTTACCTAGTTTAAAAAAAAGCGAAACTACATCAGCCAAAATCTAATATTTCTAGAGGCTATGCTAGGTATACTTAGAGATTGTTAAACATAGGGATAACTAATTCATAGTTGCACAGTACTATCTTTGAGTCCCAAATTCAAATCTAAGTAAACCATACTGTAAAATAGTCGAACGTGCGCAACGCACTGGGCTCAACTTCAGTGGCTTCAAATCATTCATAGGCCCAATTGTAGACCTCCAGATATTCACCCAATGAACAAGTGTGCCAAATTTCAACCAAATCCGATCATTTTGGAGGCCTGTAGACTGCTCCAAAGCTTTAGCCTCGTTTTGGCAAAAAAACTCGTTCCCAGGCCTCAAAAATCAAAATTTTTGAAAAATGCAAAAAGCAACCCCAGATATTCACCCAAGGAACAAGTGTGCAAAATTTCAGCCAAATCCGACCATTTTTGAAGTCTCCAGGCTGCCCCAAAGTTTTAGCCTCGTTTTGGCGAAAAACTCGTCCCCAGTCCCCAAAAATCAAAATTTTCAAAAAATGGAAAAAACACCCCCAGATATTCACCTCTAAGGAACGAGTGTGCAAAATTTCAACCAAATCCGACCATTTTTGAAGTTTCCAGGCTGCCCCAAAGTTTTAGCCTCGTTTTGGCGAAAAACTCGTCCCCAGGCCCCAAAAATCAAAATTTTTGAAAAAAGAAAAAAACACCCCCAGATATTCACCCAAGGAACAAGTGTGCCAAATTTCAGCCAAATCGAACAATTTTTGAAGTCTCCAGGCTGCCCCAAAGTTTTGGGACATACACACACACAGACACACACACAGACACACATTCTCAGATTCTAACTCAACTGAAGTTGAGAATACTAACATCTAAGTAAAAAAAGTTTACAGTATGAATACTAAAGCTAAGTTTTTTAAGCTGTCGTTCTAGTTTAAGTGTTGCTTGATAAGAATTAAAATGTACATACGTACCCTAAAAGACAATTCTAAATTTTCACCACCCCAGATATCCATTTGATCATCGTACGTGCCAAGCTCGAAGAAGTATGATCGATCCATGCTGAATAAACCACCTGCCATCGTTGGTGACCTGAAGGAGTGATTGCGAAGGTTAGTTGTGCATACTATGATGTACCTATCAGACCCTCAAAAGCGTGAGGAAATTGGGTTCAACAAGAATGATCGACGTCAAATAGTCGTATTGATACTCTCGATGACATAACCTTTTGATATCTCGACCTAGGCCTTTTGTTGCGCTTGGGGTTGAAGTATTTTTGAGCTGAAATGCCTTGAAATTGAGGTGCTGTATATGCGTAGAAAATGGCTTGTGTTTAAGATTTTCAATCTAGAAAGTGTTATGCTTGTAAATGAAGAAAAACTTGCGATATATTGTCCATAAAAATGCAATTTATTATGTTTTTGGCTGTCTTTGTTTTATTCGTTTTGTGAATCTGAACGGTTGATAACTTACTTTAGAGGATAGGTTTCGTCCAGTCTTTTCTTGTCTTCTTCCGGAGAAATAGCTTTCCAATCGAAAAACAAATTCCAAGTGAAGCTGCCGACCTGTTTAATCTCCTTTGTTGGTGTGGCTTTGTATGAGAAATCATTCGCATCTATAATCTAAATGTGATGTAGAACACGCCTGGTCACACTATGTTATTTCGAATAAACGCCCCCTTCTTGTACACGCCCCCTCGAATAAACATCCCTCCTTCAAGGTAAAATTTTCGATGAACACCCCCCCCCCCTTCAAATAAACGAGAAGTATCACATAAAGAAAAATTATATATATGATAGTAATTGTATGATAGTAATTGTATTCTTTTCGAATTAAGTTTTACCCATTCCTACATCCCAAAATGACATATTTGAAAAACCTTATAAATTATTAACGCCCCCTTATTTTAAACGCCCCTCCTAAAATAAATCCAAAAAATTTAATAATTATTCGAAGTAATACGATAACTGAATGTTTGAATGGCTAGAAATTCATTGGCTGTATTTGAATCCGTATGGGACCTTATTCTTCTGGAAAAATGTGTGAATTCTTGCTGCCTCTTGACATTGACATACATCTCTTCAACGTACATCTAAAATAGATGAACGTTGGAAAGATTTTCTCAATGGCAGCTTGATCTTTTCACTTACCTCAATTACCGGGCAAACAACATTTTTTCTGTCCTCTTTGATTCGATGTAACAATGGTTCAGCCCAGCCTTTATTCATTTCACAATGCGAATCGAGAAAAGTCAACACTTTTCCACGGGCTAACGAAGCACCATTCAGCCGTGACCGAACAATCCCTTGACGCTGTTTGTTTTGTAACAGTATTATTTTGTTGTGCCACACTGTCTTTCTGAGTCTTAGTTTGTGTCGCTTGATGTGAAATAGTAAGTTCCCTATCAAAAACAAAGAAGAAGTTGAACGCCTTTTAAATCTATCAATAACGGTTGCGCTATCATTTTATCAAAGGCTTAGTATGATACATTTTTTAAGATAAAGATTGCTACAAAATTGTAAATTGATAACTTTGCTAAATCTGAATAAAGCAACATTAAAAGTACGACCGTATCGATAAGTGATCGACTTAAAGTAGTGGATGGCCACTCAGAACAGAGTTCTAGTTCCCAAATTCTTGCTGAATTCAGGTTCAAAGGAGTTAGAACTGATTAGCCTTCGATACAGGGGTGTAAGTTAGTACAAAAACTACTAGTCTCACCTTTGGTAGAAGCGTCATCAATGAGAATAATGTTTGTGACCAAATGTGGTAGAGTGTTTCTGATGATACTGTGAACAGTGCGAAGGAGGGTAGAGAGTGCTTCATTATGGAAACATATGATGATACTCATGTCAGGAAGGTTTGGTGAATATGTGGATACTTTGGCTCTGCATCTGCAAAGAGAGGAAGGAGATGTGTATTGGTGACAAGGGGGGGTTAAAGACCGTGACTTTTTCGATGGAAAAACTGCAACTTTCATTAATTTTTCAATAGATTGCAGCTTTTCACAATGACGTCACTCTTAGTTTTTTGGCTTCTCCTATATCATGATTAGAGGTGTGTCTTACCAAATTGTCAGTTAAGATGATGTTCAGGAACGAGTAAAACATGGTTTCAGCCCACTTTTCAGGTGCCCCCATTGAGCATGGTGCCCCCAGCAATCTAGGTCCCCTTGAAAAATTGCTTTGAGTTAGGTACCCCTATTCAACAGATAATTTCTTTGAATTGACACTTTTTGTTCTTTTGTCATTCCTAAAATCATGCTCACGCATGAACGCCTGCTAATAAGCTTTGTTGTTATGCTATAAAGATGGCGGCTGTAAATCAAAACAATCACATTATAAAAATATAGCAAAAGATGGCGTGATGGGAAACTAGGTGCTGGGGTAAAAAAATTCAATAATTTGAAATATTTTGAAATATTAGATTTGGAAAATATAACCAGCCCCCAGAGCCTCCATCAAGACAGCTAGGTACCCTTAATGAATAGGTAACCCCAAAGAATTGCAAGGCATTAGCCCCACTAACCTGGCCTAGGTGCCCTTCAGATTTCTGGGGGGGGGGGCTGATACCATGGTAAAAGCTTTCATAGTTGGGGATAATTCTATTGTATGTGGTAATGGCATTTAATGGTAGCCTTTACTCTTAGCTAGAGATCCTTCATATTTTGTCAAAGAATTTACGCAATGCCTATTTGAATGCTATAATGATGCTGCGGATGTATCAATGGAAACAATTATGAATTTTAAGTTAGTCCGGAAATTGACTGGATTTATTTGCAATAACAATTAATTCAGTTAGAGAAAATTAGCTTGGTCTGCTAATTTTATTTATTCTGCATTACCGTAACCTGATTACTTCTGAGAAAACCCATTAGCATATGTTTTGGCATTCAAATAATATTTGTATACTTACCTGATGAATTTTTGTCAATTCTGCTAAAAAATTTTTGGCTTTTTAGCGGTAATTGTTTTCCACAAGATCTTTTAACCTATCGACAAAAAACCTTTAGAGCTATTTCGTAAGTTTTACGTGATTTTAAATTTGCGTTGTCATAAGCGACATAACCTTGACGTCAGCACTTTAGATGGCTATTTTATCTATGAAAACACGTATAACCGTTGCTATGTATTCTCTTTTAAACGCAAGCCACGAATTTTTGATTGATTTAAATTTTCTTCCGTTAACCAAACAAAGCTTAACCATTTATCATTTTCAATTTTTTCTCGATAACCCTCTTGAAATCCGTTTAAAAGATTAGTGAGTTGGTTTTTTTATCATCGAGACTACGAACTAAAGAAGATTGTTATTGTTGGTTGATTTAGTCTCCTCAAGTTCATATGTCTCCTAAAAACCGTTAACAAAAAAAAACAACTGAAAAACAGTCAAAATAAAGTGCTTGATCGGCGACTCTACTCTTCGAAAAACTTTGCTGAGTATTATCCTTATTTAAAGATTTTGATCGCGAAAAGGCCTTTTCAACGATCATCTCAAGAAATTTGTCTCGTTTTCGAAATAGCGCTTCTTTTTAATTTAGTTTTTCAAAGTCTCAAATGAAATTGTCTTTTTGTTTCAAAACGAGGCAATTCTCGTAACTCGTAATACACTTTGTCAAAAGTGAGGCCTTTATGAAAGCATTTAAATGAAAGTAAAGATGCCATAAATTGCTACTTGATGTTCATATACACACCCTTATATGGATTTCTAGGCTTACTTCTCTCCTCTGTTATCTTTTAGATGACGATTCAAGGATATCCGATTGCTTAAAACGGAATTGAAAGAATGCTCTCCAAACAGTTTCATGGATTCCGACTTCAAATGTTGCGGTAACACAGCTGGCTCTCCGTTATAACCGAGTGATGGGATTACAAGCTCTGGATAAACCTCTAATGACAGAATGGATTGCTCACTGTCCTTTAATTTAGCATCTTGCTCGTTGGGATTGTCGGAGAATTTTGACGACGCTTGTGTGTTCGCGTATACAGGATCAAGAGAAGATGGTTTCGTTGGAAAATTTGTAGGAGCTGGAATTCCGATTCGGGAATGTCGAAGAACGGGAGGTGTAAATCTTCCTAACAAATCTGCCCGTTTATTGACGTGTGCAGTATTCTCGTGTTCAAAGATTAGCAAAGCAGAGCCTCTGCTATGCAATAGATAAAGTACATTGAAGGAGAGCCACCATAGACTTGTCAGAAATAATACGAGAAGAATGGTTTGTTTTGATTTCACACGATGCTTCTTAAAAGTTATGTATCTCGTTCGTCCACGCCTATTCCATGGCCAAGCACTGTGAATTGGATATTCATACAATTCATTGAAACGTTGTAATAATCTTACGAACATTCCTTTGATATTTTATTATGACAAATTTTTACTTTAATAACAATTCCATTTTTTACATTATACCGGTGGATTAAAGATTAGCACAGTCTAAATTCAAAGTTTAACCGTACTTTCATATCATAAAATACATTATACCGGGTGCGCCACAAAAAAGTTTCTCTCTTTGAAACTAATTTTCTTGAAAGCTAAGAATTTTAAAAGAACCATTCCTCTTTCATTGGAAAGAAGAAAGATAAACTTAAATTTTGATGGGTCATTTATCAAATTCGAGTCATTAGATCAAAAGTTATGCTCAATTGAATAAAAAAGTTACTTTCCGAAAGTGCTCAAAAACGTTAAAAATCGACCTATCAAATTAAACAGAAGCATAATTACATGATACATCAGTATTTTTGTTTCAGTCGTTAAAAATGATAATTAGCTGTCTAAATGACTTTTTGTTATATAAAGGAAGATTGAAATTTCAATGAAAAGAAGAAAAATCGTCGAAAAAGGCCAAAAAATCTGGTAAAATTCATTAAAATACATCAAATATGGGTTTCGAGGTAGATCCAGTCTTACATAGACTTTATCCAGTCTAGCACCAAAAACCTGAGGAAAATTTCGGTAAAAATAAATTAAATTGATTTTGATGAAGATTTTAAACCCTTTCGACCCTTCATTTTTAAAATTTATGTGTTTAGTTACTGAAAAATGCTCTTAATCATGTAAAGGCTATTGCGATTGCCAAATTTAAAATAAAAATTTGATAGGTCGATTTTTAACGTTTTCGAGCACTTTGTGAAAGTAACTTTTTTATTTAATTGAGCATAACTTTTAATCTAACGAATCGAATTTAATAAATGACCCATCAAAATTTAAGTTTACCTTTCTTCTTTCCAACGAAACAGAAATGGTTCTTTTAAAATTTTTAGATTTCGAGAAAATTACTTTCAAAGAGAGAAACTTTTTTGTGGCGCACCCGGTAGCTCTCCCTTTAGCAAAAAATTCAGTTCAAACTTTTCAAGTAGAAACACAACTTCACTGTTCTTCTCTTCAAAACCTTTGTGCATTTTAAAGATTCGTTGAATTCTTCAGAAAGATGCCTTGTCTCTAGCTCACTGTCAGCATAAGTTTTCACATACAGCATACTTTTACAAATAAAAAAAATTACGGCAATTTTTTTAATCTAAAAGTTTCTTATTTGCATGCTTTTTTTACCTTAACTTGGCTCCAAAGCCTTATTTTTTCCAGCCACAAAGTCCCTTATCGAGTTCCTTATTTTACTTAGCTGTCAACTTTGGAACTTTGGATTTAACTGTGGATGAAGTTTGTGTGTACAATTGACTAAACAATACAGAAAAAGAAGTTTATTGAATCCTCCTTAACTTGCTTTCTCAGCCTGAGCAATTCCCTATAAAAATTCGTTTTGACCATTTTCAGCCACCAGTTGAATGAATACAACTGTACCAACACCTCGCTGATCAGCTTTTTGATGCTTACCGATAGTTGCTATAGATAAATTCTCTCTGGCGTTAATCAGTGATGTAAATAAAGTCTGTCCGCGTGGACGCGAGGATGCCTTTAAAAAGCCATTATTTCTGTCAAAGTTTTAACATTTAGATTTAACAACGGTACAGTGTTTAGTTTTTATGCTATTTTTTAGCGGGCCATTAACCTTCTGTGTACCAGCCTTTGAAACACTTTGTGATTCCTGGTGAACGCGAGTCAAAAAAAAAGAGTTTCGAAGAACTGGCAACTCTACCGACTGTAAACTCTTTTCGGCAAAAAGAACGCGTTGGCGAATTTTCTTCGGCTTTGGGCTTTTTTCTTAGATAGTGATTCGTCCGGGGATTCGTCTTAGACTAACTTAAACTAACATAGTTACTTTTGATACACTGCCAACAGAATTTAAAAAAAAAACGAAGTAAGGGACTGGTAATTCCGTTGAACGGTCACAGAAAAAAAGTTAAAAGTTTTAAACAGGCAGCGATCGGCAGCGATGATATGGGGGACGAATTGTCAATGAAATGATGACAGATGAAATGTATCAGATAACATCATTTATGAGATGTCGATTAAAATTCCTCTTTTCACATCAATTACAATGCTAATGAATCATAAGAAAACCTTGAAACGTCACAGGGAGAATACATTCATTCAGTCACGATTTTCTATTGTTCTTAGAAATTAATCCGTCAGCAAAAAGATTGACGTGTTTTTTTGTGTCGCCTATCCAAATATAAACAAACGACTTTCCAAAATTATGACAAATAAATTCTGGACTTATGATTGGCTAATCGAAGACGTAGTAAAGTAAAAGACCTTGACTGAAGGCCGCACTTTCAGAAAAAAATTCAAGATGGCAGCTGAAGAGAGGATGGGTTCGCTGATTTCGCTTGCACTTTTGCTTATCATTTTAAATGTAGATTTTATTAAATGTTTTAATATTGATTTGAATAGTGGCTTTATATTCAGCAACAATAAACCAGGATCATTTTTTGGCTATTCAATTGCTATCAACAGGGAGTTAAACTCGTAAGTTTTGATTTTCAAATGCAAAGTTTTTTTCTGAGAATATTTTTTGATCTCTTGATCCCCACACCAATGACTAGGTGCCGTGGTATAGTGGTAGTCAACCTTGGCTTCTGTGCAGGAGGCCAGGGTTCGATTCCCACTCACGGCAGTTCACTTGGCAAGTGAAGGTTCCTTCGCCCGGGTTAACCCATGCCATGTGAGGGGAATTGGGTAGTCAGTTCAAGGTGCTGATGGGACGCTCATTAGAAAGCGTCTATAGTTGCGAGAATAGGCCTCTAAAGCCTCCTGCAACTCAACCAAATAGAAATAGAAATAGAATAGACTAGGGAGATGCCTGCTCCCCCTTTTCAGTGAGGCTGGAACTGCGATTTTTGAGGATTACGATTTTACCAGCTTTTTAGCGATTTTTGCCTCGCTAACTCAAATCTCGCAACCTCTTTACCTTAAAGGATGATCGAAATTAGAGTTTTTCAGGGTTCCGAAAAAAACGCAAAGCAGAAATTTTTTCATCTTCACAGAATCGATATTGTCAACAACAAAATACATCTTTTGGTCTTTGGGTTTGTTTCTGACGTTTTTCCTTCAAAGAATATTTATCACTTTCCTTTTCCCCTTGAGCGCGCGAGAAAAAAATGATTAGCTCGCATTCTCGCGCGGGCAAATAAAGATGAGGCGGCAATCTTGCACTGAGGGTGCTACTTAGTTTCCGCCCTTTTTGCGCCCACGATAGAATGGTCCAAATACGGGGGTATTCCAAATGATAAACGATGTCGTTCTGTACTGTAAGTGTTTATTTTCTGATAGATACAAATAGTATATTGAATATTATCAACTTATTTATTTAAATATTTTTGAGCCCAAATTTAAATATCTGGTTAAATAAAAACAAATGACAGCAGTTCTGTTTTTCTTCAAACCCCCGGGAAAAGTTTTTTTGCCGACTTAGCTATTTTACAAATTTCGGAAAAGAACTCCCATAGGAATTCTGATTCATAACCGGATTGGTTCATTTCGGAACGGCTTCAAGAAAGTCATAATGGCAGATAATTTTAAAAGTTTCTCTGAGTAAAGTAAATGTGTGTAATTTATCGATGTTGATGGCTTGTTGATTCTTTAAAGAAAAAAGATAACAGGTATAGCTTTTTCTAATCCTGGAATATCGAGGTTCCAGCTACACTGCTTTTTGGTATGGTACCCACCCTTGAGAATTCATATCCTCAAAGTTTTGTTCATTTCAAGTTTAAGGCTGGCCTACCTTTATCTCAAAGTAAGTAAAACACAACCCTTGCATAATTAATACAATATGCATGATGCAGTAATTATGCATGGCTCTATCATTGTTTTTATGGCTGGACTACATAATTATTCAACAGGAATTCCTCTTTGAATAAAGGTCTATACCGTCAACACAAGTGATACGCGTAAGCCAAATCGCGTATTACGAACAACCTCTAAATTGCCAAGTACAGGAGAAAAAAAATCGAAATTCAAAATGACGGCCAAGCCCACAATTATAACTACCGTAAGTTGGTCTAATCTCGACATACGTCTTTCAATCTCGACACCGGATCTGTAAAATAATCAAAACAAACCTTGAATGAAATTCTTGGTATTGTAATAGATACAAAAATCAGTAGAAATAAACATGTAAAAAAACATTAACCCGTATGTCGTAAAAAGAAAGTTTTAGACTTCAAACAAAGACAAAAAAGTAAACCTCCATCAAGAAAAAACATTTCTTTAACTAAAGTACGACTTCTACACGTTTTGAAGAATCAGCAGAAAACTCTTTCTAGAAGCTTTCTAAATTGACCTTTGAACCAACGCGGGAGGAACGTTTTGAAGAATCAGCAGAAAGCTCTTTCTAGAAGCTTTTCTAAATTGGACTTTGAACCAACATGGGAAAAACGTTTTGAAACCTAAGCAAAAAGGACAACATCAAAAAGGTATAAATGGCAGAAGAAATCAAAAAGAAGGCAGACCTGAAATAGAGGAGCAACATGGGAATTTGACGGAAATTAAATTAAAGAAGAAAAGCAGGTCGAGATTGGAGAAGAGAGAGGAAGGACACAAGGAAAAGTCACAAGAAGAAATTGGAAGTTGGAGAAATTGAAGAATAAAAATTATATTGTAACTAAGAGTGTGAATTTAAAGATAAAGAAAAGAATCTAAGGGAAAAGATTAAAGTTAAAAGCGAACCCCTTAAATATTCGTTGTCAATTTATTGTTTGGAAAGCTTGGAAATTAATTTATCAGTAACAAGTATTAACCTACCTGTTACAATTGGCGCCCGACTCAGATACGTCCCGCCCTCAACTGGAAATTGGAAGGAATCATAAAAGAATACAAGGAATCATAGAGGAATATAAAGAATCGAAGAAGAATACAAGAAGTCAGTAAAGAATACAAGAAATTTAAGAAGAACAAGAAGAATTATCAACGTGCTCGAGAACATACAATATAAAGGAATCAAATTCAGGAATAACAAGGAGAACGGTTACAAGAGAAACAGACAAAACATTTGACAAAACAGTGGTGAAGTCAAGGGAAGAATTTATGAGAGTTGCAGGAGAAGAGAGAAGAAAAGAAATTGCTAAACTAAGGATACTTAAAAGTGAGGACATAAGTAACACAAGTCATTGGTATCAAGACGCACTCGAGACAAGAAAAGCTGAAGTCAAAAGAGGAATAATTTTGTTGAAAGATACGATAGAAATCAACGGTGTCATCTGGTATCACCAAAACACTAAGCACAACAATATTATAGAGTGCCTCAAGCAGAACATAGTCAAAAACAAGGCCCTGTTGGACCAGGACTTTATAAAAATAACTGTAAAAATAGAGAGAGAATAAAACCATCAAACGACACAAAAACGATTTGATACGATTGAAGAAATAGCAGAGAGAAGAGATTCCTCATTAAACCTCTGTAAGTACAATCGCATTAAAATAACGGTCCCTGACTTCTCATATATATTCGTTAATATCGGAAAGAAGGAAGTAAGGAAATATAAAATTTGAAAGCTACTGAAAACTAACAAAATATTGTTATTAATCTTATAATACTATTACTATTGCACAACAAAAAAAAATAAAGCACATGAAACATTAAAATAAATGTTGTTAAGTTTATTATTGTTTCCTCCTCATTCTTTTATAATTGGTAGGCTACTAATAAATAACCAGACATTTATAGTGGTCTCTTACTATTTTTTATTTCAAACTTACATCAGGCTTAATCATTACTGTGGGCCATATCCCCTTCTAGGAGAAATATTTTAAGTCAAATTTTGATTGATGATTGAAAACTGTACCTGTTTTGGGCCTAATACAAGAAGTAAATCAGGAAATAACAATAAGTGTCCAGTACATAGATACTTGGGGGCACCAACAACAGAAGAATTATTTTTGGAAGACCTCAAGAACAGGTCAACATCTACAAAGAAGGGCACAAGTATGACAACAGAACAAACCTACCGGACCCTGCAGGACTTCACTCTGCAGCTCGCAGAGAACACCCAACGACATGAGACTCGATTTGAAAAGTTTTTGACGGAAATGGAAAAGCGAAACACCAATAAAGGCAATGACGAAAACAGAGGCGCTTCTTTAAAACCACCAAAGAACTTCAAAGGAACAGACGAAACACATGTAACAGATTTCTTCAACCAGTATGAAAGATATGTCAAGTTTAACAACTTGGGCGACAAGCAAAGGTTACTGGCTTTTCCGTCTTGTCTAGACGGACCAGCTTTGCAATACTATGAAAGCTTATCTGATGAAATCAAGAAGGACTTCGATCAGGTTGAACAATCTTTTAAGGGAAGATTTGACCCAGAAAGAATGAGAGTCTTCCGTACAACTAAACTACATGCTAGAAAGATGCAACATACTGAGTCACTTCAAGATTATACGCTTGCAGTCACCAATGAAGCAAGGCGACTTGGTTTATCAGCTAGTGAAACTATGCAAATTTTCATTCAAGGATTATCACCAAGCCTAAAAGAATATGTCCTATTGCAGAACCCGGCTACAATGCAGGAAGCTCAAGAAGCGGCAGAAAGCAAATCTTTTGCCTTGAAGACAATTCATGATAGCCAAGTTCATGAAGTGAATGCTTTAATCCCTCAACTCAAAGAATTACTGCTCGAACAAAAATGGGATAGACAAGAAGAAATCAATGGAAAGAAAGCTGATGTATTATAGAATTAGAAAAGCTGTTTATTAGATGTGATTATATAATCATTTAATATTTAATTTAACGTAACGTTTGTACTTGTGACGACATATTTCTGACATATTTTTTGTTTTTCATTTTCTCTTCTGACGGGGACCGTCAGTCTAAGAGGGATGGTATGTAATAGATACAAAAATCAGTAGAAATAAACATGTAAAAAAACATTAACCCGTATGTCGTAAAAAGAAAGTTTTAGACTTCAAACAAAGACAAAAAAGTAAACCTCCATCAAGAAAAAACATTTCTTTAACTAAAGTACGACTTCTACACGTTTTGAAGAATCAGCAGAAAACTCTTTCTAGAAGCTTTCTAAATTGACCTTTGAACCAACGCGGGAGGAACGTTTTGAAGAATCAGCAGAAAGCTCTTTCTAGAAGCTTTTCTAAATTGGACTTTGAACCAACATGGGAAAAACGTTTTGAAACCTAAGCAAAAAGGACAACATCAAAAAGGTATAAATGGCAGAAGAAATCAAAAAGAAGGCAGACCTGAAATAGAGGAGCAACATGGGAATTTGACGGAAATTAAATTAAAGAAGAAAAGCAGGTCGAGATTGGAGAAGAGAGAGGAAGGACACAAGGAAAAGTCACAAGAAGAAATTGGAAGTTGGAGAAATTGAAGAATAAAAATTATATTGTAACTAAGAGTGTGAATTTAAAGATAAAGAAAAGAATCTAAGGGAAAAGATTAAAGTTAAAAGCGAACCCCTTAAATATTCGTTGTCAATTTATTGTTTGGAAAGCTTGGAAATTAATTTATCAGTAACAAGTATTAACCTACCTGTTACAGTATCATTCTTATCGAACAAGTTCATCCATCAAACTAGAAGTTCAGTAAACATTGCAATCCTTTCAATTAAAAAAAACAGCCAAATAATAAGCAGTTTTACACAACACACAAAACGCATGCAAACTTCCTCGTAACTTTCTCGTGTCCATCATTAAAATTTTACAACTTTATTACGCTTCAAGTCACGTGATAAAAATAATACGCGCGCTTAGTCGACCTGGTTTCCATTTCTTTAATTGCAAGCACACGCTCTAGGCGCTAGGAGGCCGCGTTAAACTTCTAGGCGCCGCACCTAGCACACCCGGTCCCTTTTCAAATTCATAAGGAAACCGGGTTCTTTTAATTATTTTCGGTTCACGGTAAAAAGGTCTACTAAAAAATTCCTCGCGTGCAAAATGTTGTTGTGATTTGGGCATCTTCGTTGAAAGCATGCTAATTAGTTTTTTAGTGATTACTACATCGTTAAAGTGTTCTTTTCAAATATAAGTAATAACAGTTCACATTTCTCGTATTATATTAACAATCTGTGACGTGATAGAGAGAGAGTACAGTTTAGTGATTGATTGATAACTTTGGTATGTATTTGTTTATGTTTGATTTTTTATTTCGAAGACCAGCCTACAGCTATGTCGAGATTACAAGACGTATGTCGATATTAAACGACTCTACGGTATCAAAAATCTTCGTTTTTCATTCAGCTATTGCAGCTCAATAAATCAATGAAATAATTTGAAATAAAAAGTAAACAAACCTTGAACCTTTCATGAATCCAAATACAGTAAATAAAAGTATTCATCTAAAGTGAAGATTACATTTCAAAATAAAACGATTTCCAAACCAACCTAAAGCCAATGTCTGCCAACTAAAAACTTTTCTGCGGGGTCACTGACAAGGAGTTACGACTTCAGACTTTAGATTCCAATTCTTGTATAGGCTGCAACTACACTGCCAAATGATCTGTATTACAAAGACTTCCAATTGGGTCCATAAGTTAAGAAAATGAGATTATCTTATAGCAAGGGGGTTCTGTTTTTAAAAACAAACTTCAAAATAAAATTGTTAATGAGCTTGTTACTTAAAATATCACTTACTTACATAATTCATTTATGATATAACACCCCTTTCTTAAATAAATGGCCTCTTAAAGTCTTTTATGTTTGCCGCAAGAAGGAAAAAAAATTTAATTTGACCCCCGGTTTTTTCTCTCGTTTTCTAGCCATTTCCTGCGTGTTAGTGTAGACACAACTTTAATCCGGGGAAATGAAGCGTTTTCATTGGTCTAAAATCACGGATGGTCACGTGACCAGAATTTTTATCCAGGGAAATGCCGTGGCCGCAATGTTTTGCTTTAGTGAGATTGACCATTTTGTTGTTTAGATTTGAGCGGGCGAAATTTCTGTACAAACCAAAGTATGGCTTCGTTGGAATACCGGTTGAAACACTTGTGCTAACTGCCTATCACCCGATGGGGTTGACAAATAACGAGTGTGTAACTTGCCGTGCGAGTGACATCAAATGCTCCATTACCGGTTTGCCACTATAATGCCGTAACTTGGTCTAAGGTTATTTGTTTAAACTGAGGTCTATGTCTATGCCAAAAAAGGTTCGGCTTGCGAAAATCAGAGGGAGTTTTTAGGGGGTGTTGTAAGCACTAGGATATTTGATTTTCTCACGCCTAGAAGTTGCTCAAAATAAGCTTTATATTCTATTTACACTCTACGTTGAGGGAGAGGCGGAGAGCAGGGTGGATGCAAGGTGGGTGCGCTTAGACCTGGCGTTGTAATTAAAATGGGTGTTAGAATGGCCATTCTTCTCTTGTCTTTAACTTATGCCAATATCATACTTTATATCCGCGTCTTACGCCAATATGCCAAAAGTAATTACTGCCTCATTCCTAATCTCAAACCCCCATTTTATTCAGAAAATCTACTATCCTCCCTATAAAGCACTTTTGAAAAAGAGGGGTTCACACTATGATTATAACTTCTACCTCAGAGTAAAACAAAGTTTTTTGCAACTTGTAACTTCTAGAGTTATTGTTGGAGCCCCAAAAGGCAATGAATACAAGAAAGGTGAAGTTATTACTCAAAATGAAGAATGGGGCTCAGTCTACAATTGTCCAGTGTCAGAAGGCTCCTCAAATTGTGAGCTACTTAACAAAGTTGACGACATCACACAGTCTGCTGGTATGATTTTCACTTTCCATCTTCTCTTTGCTTATTACACAATGGTTTTATTAGATATTTGAAAAGAGAAATCAAGCATAAACAAGTTATCAAATCTAATGCTGATTATTTTATCACATTTTTCAAATCAATTCAAGATTCTTTTAAGGCACAGAATGGACTGCACATTTACCTGTTTTTCTTGTTTAGTAAATAATCCAGCTGGAAAAAGAAATCAGTGGATGGGTGCATCAGTTTATTCAGATCACAAAAATGTCCTGGTAAATAAAAGACTTTCAATATCTTTTTGATTGCGTTCATGACAAAGATTTTTAGGGATCAATTCTTTTCTGTATGTAGACCTGATCCTGATGAGACCTTTCACACAGATTTCCCTCCAAATTGTTGGCCTAGATGAATAAAATTGTTTTTGTTTGATTATGAAAAGGGTGTGTTTATGTATTTTGCAATGAACAGACTAAAACCTGTTCAAAAGTCCCTCAGTCTTTGTTGTTAGTTAGTAAGGTCTGTGTTAGACGCAACATTTTCTGCAAACATTTCAGTTTAATAAGTCATTCTTTGAAAATGTTATGTTTTAGAGTTGTGCACCCAGGTATACAACAAAAAATTCAATCAACCAGGCTGTATATCTGACAGGCAAATGTGACTTTTTCAATGCAATTAACCCTTCCAAAATTTTCGATTATGAATTCAAACCCTGTGAGACTAGTAAGTAATGATTGTTTTTGGCATATCACTTTTTCCTTTTTCTTCAATTGAAAACTCCTTGATGGTATAATTCTCTTGACATTCATTTGTGATTAAAGCTAAACTATTTTCTTGTAATTTTCATACTGTGTGAAAATGCTTAAAGTTCATTTTGTGTTTAGTTGCATCAAGGCTAACAGAATTTGAAATGTGTGGTACTGGCTTATCTTCTGCCATTACAAGCACTCGTGACAGCACTGAAGTTTTTGCGGGTGTGCCAGCTGCTGTATTGGGCACAGGTAAAGAACAGGGAATCTTTTTTTAAATCCTTGCATTGTGGATTTTTACTGTTTTTAATATTTCTGGAATGATTAGCACTTATTAATTCATCCAACCAAATCTTGGGTAGAGTTCATGAAATTGATAAGTTACAGAATTCCTAATGTTATAAAGTTTTCCTGTTATTATTTTATAAGCATTATTCTATTTTGGAATCAAGCTCGAATTATGCTTGTGCAATATGGTTATTTTAAAAACTTTCCATCTTTAAATGGATTTATTTTTATTACAGGGAAGATTGCTATCTCAAAGAGTGGTGGTAGACAAACTCAATTCACACCAGGCACAGATACAGATTTTAGTGATTATATGGGTAAGACTAACTAGTTTTTAAATCATTAGAAATAATAAATATTTCTTCCAAAAAACAAGGAAACCTTTGTGACTCTTTGAAAGTTTAATCTTTTATTATTGAGTATTTTCATTTTCAACTAGGTTATGCTATCACAACTGGAAAATTCAAGAAAGATGGAGGGATAGGTAAATATCTTCTATGATAAATATTCTCTATGATGAATACAGTATGGACTTTCAGAAAATCTCTGAAAATCTTTTATTCAAGATGAGAAATTTAATTATTAATTTTTATAAGTTTCCTTAAAGTAGATACGAATTATTTTTGAAATGTTTCTAGTTATTGTTGGTGGAGCACCAAGAGGAGATGAATTGAAAGGAAAAGTGAGTGTAACAGTTCAATTTTATATCTTATTTTTCCTCTATTCTCGTCAGTTATAGCCTCAGAAATTGTACAGTTTTTTTATTTCTTAATTTCTTTGTATTTACTTTAGCACTAAAAAGCTAGGACAATGAAATGCTGAATGTGGGAAGAAAGTTTTACTATTATATTTTTTCTTTCCCCTAGGTTCTTATGTATGATTCTGCAAGCCCAGACTTTGCCATGTTTTCTTCACAAATTCGAAGCCCCTCACAACAAGTAAGTATTGTTAGTTTTTTTCGAAAATTTTCAATTTGTTGTCCTGCCCAGGTCAAGTATCGTAAACTTTGTTTTTCTTTGTATTATTTTAGGCTGGATCATATTTTGGTGCTTCTCTAGGAGCTGCAGATATCAATGGAGATGGGTATAAAATGATTTTTACATCCTAATTTAATTGTCTTATTACTCTACTACTATCACTCTCAAGTTAGTTCTTTTTTATTTTACTAGTAAAATTGGGTTTACTCTTCAAATAATTCCCTATTCAATGTTACAGATTTGCTGATCTAATTGTTGGTGCACCCCAATATGCCAACACTAAACCCAACCAAGGTGCTGTCTATGTCTATTTGAATAACCAAGAGGTAAAAGAATGTTTCATGCCTAAAATCTGATATATATCTAAAATATCATGTCCCCTATTTTTGAAATCTTTCAAACTTGAATTATTTACTGTTGTGGTTGACCAGTCATTTAAATGCTCAAAAGGTTTAACATTTCTATAGTTTCTGGTTGGGAAAATTTTGTTATTTGTATTGTCATTTTGTTAAAAAATACCAAATTCTTTCAGCAATGAGATATTAAACATATTTTACCAAAATATTTTTAACCCCAATTATTACCTTCATTTGATCCCCCTAAATGCTCAAACCACCCCCTATTCTAATCGGAAAAAGTTTTTATCCGTTTCTAAAACTTTCTTTGAAAATTTAGATTCCCACTTAGTGGAGGGGGTCACACTATGGTCATGTCTTTCTTTTCTAAAATGTTGCTTCTAAATATAGTTACATGAGCCACAACTTTTTATTATAAGGGTGGACTTGTGTATACCAATCAAGAGTTTGTCGGGACTCATGAGGACGGATTTTTTGGCTATTCAATTGGATCTGTTGGTGATTTAAACGGTGATGCAATGCAAGGTACTTTTTTTTATTATTCTTTCCAGAGATTCTTCTTGTTTGAATAGTTTGTGATGTAATAGATATTTAAGTCAAATTCTTGCTTTATTGAACTACATAAAGTTTTGAATGTCCTCTTCCATTCTAAAAATGATTTTATTAAAATTTGTTTACCTGTTACTTTAGATATTGCTGTTGGTGCGCCATGGGCAGGAGACAAAGGCATTGTTTACTTATATTACGGAACAAAAAGTAAAGATACCCCTCTCATATTGAAACAGGTAAATTAATTTATTTCAATCATATTTTATCTCATATGGATGGGCTGAAAATTGTTTTAA
Source organism: Clytia hemisphaerica (assembly GCF_902728285.1). Lineage (NCBI taxonomy): Eukaryota > Metazoa > Cnidaria > Hydrozoa > Leptothecata > Clytiidae > Clytia > Clytia hemisphaerica. The sequence continues at coordinate 127,376 of NW_027103388.1, forward strand.
CCAAGTGTGGCTAGCATTTCATTTTATCAACAATTATTGACCTGCCATGAATAAAATTTTCTGAAATTGTTATGCCTTAGACTATCACTCCTAGCGACATCAAAGGTGGGGCTGCATTTGATGGTTTTGGTTTTTCTTTTGCTGATTTCTTTCCTTACCCTCAAAAAGAAGAAGATACAAACAACTTGGATGATGAAGCATATAATGGTAAGATATTGTAGAACATGTCTTCTATGTGAAATAATACCCTTTATTTGAACTAATCATAATCCGGCGTTGCACTAAAAGTCCTTTGGATGTTGAAGGTGGCTTAAAAGCACGATCAAATATAAAAGAAATAATCTCAAAGTCTGCATACAAAATCTTTAAAGTTTGACTCTAGTCCTCCCGTGGGTGGCACAGTGGGCCAAGAGGTGGAAATAGGGAAAAAACGAAAGTTAAAATTTTGCTTTAATAATACGATTTATGGAATCTTGAATAATTTCTGATAAGATGCCAAAGTTTCAAGTCTGTATCTGATCTGTCACTCAAGTTATGTGGCTCCAAAGTTGACTGAAAACCACATTTTGATGAAAAATCAAAAAAAGTGAAAAATGCATACTTTTGAAGATTCTGATCTAAATTTAGCTTGTAAATCAGTTCTTTTGTGTGATAACCTTTAGAGACATTATATTCTAAAGGGAAATTGCTTAAAAGTAAGTATAAATATCCAAGAACGAGAAAAAATTCAAATTTTCAGTCAAAATTCTCATCACGAAAATGCTTAAGGTAACCACAAATGTCCAAATATCTCAAAAACCGCTAAGTGTCACATATCAAACCATATATGTTTTGAAAACTACAGACACTAACCTTTCCAAAAATGCTGGAGTTTCGATGTGACACTTAGCGGTTTAAAAGTTCAAATTTTGCCTGCATTTTCCAAGCTACAAATCTCAATTTTCATGAAAAATCTCAAAAGAAAGTCAAAATTTGAAGTTTACTATTTTCTAACTCATGTAATGTGACCCTAGAGCTCTACTAATGCCTTTATAATACAAAAAATGTAAGAAATACTATCTTGTTGTTCTCCCACTCCCTATTTCCAAACTTTTGTCCTCTGGGCCCAGTGTGGGTGGCTTATCTTTTAACCATATTTGGATTGTGTACTGTCCCCGTGACTTAATTCTTTGTTTTTAAATCTGCAAGTAGATTTTTGTCTTGCTTTGCTCGCGTTAAATATGCCGTCCAGGAAAAAGCGGGAAAGAAAACCACAAAGAATAGTGCAACTCTGTGAATAAGACAACAATACTGAATTGCTTATTTTTAACCCTTTTCATATCTAACTTTTCGAATTTAGATATGCAAAAGTGTCGTACACACTTTTAACAGTAACGACGACTCGAATGTTTTTATATGAAGCAAGAGGTGGACTATTTTTTTCTCTTGCTTTTTATCGCCCTTTGAATGCTGTTGTTGTTCGACAAATTTTATTTTTATGTTTTGATTTACATTTGAAATGTTATTTTCTATAAAATGAATTTGTTTTGTTTTGAAAAGAATTCGAATGTCATTAATAAATACGATCGTATAAAAACCTTTGGTAGGCAAGCCCGGGCAGAAATTTAAATTACTAAATGTAGAAGGGCCTTAAATTTCAAAACAAAGGCTGAATAAAGTCTAAACCAGGCTCTATCTGATCTGTCAATCAAAACAAACCTATCGAGAACAAAAAAAACATTGCTTGCGAAAACGAAAGTGACACACAAGAAACAAACAGACATACAGACTACGGCTATTACTATATAGATAACAATTATTAACATTATAATTGATAATGATTATTAACCTGACAAACCAATGCAGGCTCCTGCACTTCAAGCTTCATTGACATCAATCTTATAATACTGTTTTGCTTTTACCCACAATATTTGAAAAGATATAAAGAACAAAAGCAGTTTTATTTTTGTTTTGATCCAAAACATTGAAGTTTTGCATGAAGAGAGCTGCGAAAAAGAAGTCTTGTTTCCAAGTAGGTTTAATAAGATACCATATTTTCTTTATTGAAGTTGAATGTATAAGATAGGTAGCAACAAATTTAATCAAATTCAATATTTTTTGCTTTAGATCTTGCCATTGGTTCGTTCAAATCTGGGAATGTTGTTGTATTAAGGTAAGGAATTAAAATTATATGCTATTTTGCTCTTCTTTGTGACTGGTAATATCTATGTTTAGTTTTAAGATCATTTGCCTTATTGATCTTGTTGGCCATTATCATGCTTTGTTTACACTGTCATCTGGCCAAACTCTGCAACTATCAATATTTTTTTAACTTAGAGTAAACTTTTTCTTAGATCTCGCCCAGTTATCACCATAGTTGGAGAATTACTTATTGATAAAGACACAAAAATTGATCTTTTGGACTTAAGTGCAGAAACAATTTGCCAGAACAATGGAGAATCTTTCAAATGGTATGATAAACTTTTAATTAAACTCTTCAGATAGTATAATAATAAAGAATTTTTTAACATTATAACTTTGTGTTTTAGCTTGTGGGTAAATACATCAATGATAATGATTTTCTATACTTTGTTTTGTAGCATAAAAAATGTGAAAACATGCTTCAATATTCCAGCAGCATCAGAAAGTAAGTAGAAGCAGGCAGAAGTCTTATTCTTTAATGATTATAGTTTTGTAACAAAACTTTTGAAATGAAAATATTTTTTGCCCCTGAAATATGTGAATTTTTTTATAAAGCTTTAGTGTTTTTTCTTCGACAGATCAAAACGTCAAGTATACTGTTGAACTTGACGCTCAGAATGAAATCAAACGTGGATTTTTATTGGACAGTAATGGTGCTCGAGCAAGCACACTAACCAAAACACTCACTGGTGTTGGAAGCACAGAGAAATGTTCTGCTCCATTCAATATCTTTCTAAAGGTTTGCATATTGTCTTGCATGAAGAAAGTCGCTTTGAAAATACCAGCTTTGAAAATACCATTTCATTATGGTGTTCTCCCTATTTTGGTTTTCTTAATGTTGCAAAATTACATTTGATGTAAAATGTCATTTTCTTTTTAATAGAATAATACCAAAGACATTCTGAGAGCATTTGCTGTTTCCTTGAAATGGGAATATGAAGAGATCGTTTGTCCAGACAAAAAGATTTGTCCCATTGCTAACAAAATGTTGGAATTATCAACGACTGCTGTTGTAAGTTATTTAAAGGTTATCACATAAGTAATACAGCTCTGTGAACACATTATAACATTAACCTACATACCTGGACTTTTTAGTAAGAAGTGTATTGTAAATATTATTGTAAATTTTTAACCTAGTTTCACATTCTGCGAAGTATTGAAAAAACAAACGTAGACAAAACGCAAAATGCAACGTCAATATTTATTGTGCTTATTGGATGCTAGAAATAGTTTTCACTCTATGACCACGGCAAGGATTCTAAGAAAGAATTTCCAATGTAATCTTGGTACCTCACTAAAGGCAGCTGCATAATTACGATAGTTGATCAATCAGTATGTTTAAGAAATTTATCTTTTCTAGTTCCCATACGTGAAAGGGTGTAGCAGTGATGGCAATGATGAATGTAATTGTGATTTGAAAGTTGAAATGACTGGAGTCATCCCTGGGTAAGGAGATTTTGAGCCTTATGAATGGATTTTTCTGATCAAGGGTTGGTGAAATAGTTTTTCTGAATTATGAATATTCCATTCCAGTAAAATCAATGTATACTAATGTAATGTATACGACTTTACAGCTCAAAATGTAGTATTATTTCTTGCATGATTGGTGTTTGGTCGAATAGCAAAACAAACATAATCAAAAATCAACCTTATTTTGCAGTGGTGGTAAAGATATCGCACTTGGTATCACTAAGAAAGTCACTGTTGTTGTTGAAATCACAAATGAAGGTGAAAACGCATTCATCAACAAACTTGAAGTTATTTATCCACAAAGTCAAGTCAGCCCCACCAAAGTTCAAATAGAAAACGTAAGTTTAAAAGCATACATTGTTAATATCCACTAATGATTTCCCAAAAATATTCAAACGTGATTCACTTTGTCTTTGTTTGCAATTTGGTGATCTCCCTTAAGTATATAAAATCTTATTTTTATTTAAGAATTGTGGCCTTTTTGAGGAAATTAGTCTTTGCTTTAGAAGCCAAAACTCCTAAGAAAACTTTGGAAAATTGAAAAGAGGTCAATTCACACAATTTAGTATCTCAATCTGCGTTTCTCAATAATCGACTTATGTTATTTTTTACTTTAATAACCTGGTCTTTTTTGTTGTTCATTTTTAGTTTCCTGGTACAGTTGAATGGCTGCCCAATGTCAGTGGAGATTCTGATGTTAAGACTGTTGGTGTGGTTCTCTCCTCACCTATTAAACAGAATGGCATTGAAAAAGTCAGCATTGATTTCAGTGTTCTGAATGTTGGCAAAGGTAGCAACGTTGACTTCAAAGCTACGGCAATAACGTGAGCTCCGTTATTTTTTCCATGAAATTTGATTAATTTGAGCTACTCGGTGTTTAAAAAGAACATCAGCTCACTAATATATATAATATGCATATGCTGCTCTGCCACCCACATCTCCTGAGTGAATATAGTTGGGCAGAAATTCTTATTTCTTCACATATGTATTCTTTATCTCCTTTCATGCAGCGTTGAGGCTTTCCTCCCTCTTGAGACGGTAATGCTTGGCGTCAATAAAGAACTCCGTAGGGAATTTCCCTTCAGTCCACTATTTCTCTCAGTTTGAACCACAAGTGATTTTGTGGTTTAGAGATGCTGTGTAAATCAATCTAGCCAGCCAGGGTGCAGTATGCAGTGCTGACAGTCCTAATAAGGACGAAATGCATATGCTGCTCTGCCACCCACATCTCCTGAGTGAATATAGTTGGACAGAAATTCTTATTTCTTCACATATATATACATCGTCTCTCTAAGAGGAAAAAGAATTCGGCCACTCTTTGTTGTTTGTAGGTCTGACAGGAGAAAACATTTTATATTTTCATACTATATATATAGTCTAGAAGTATAAAACCTTCAACTACTCAAAATGGAAACAATAAAGACAAAAACCCACAAAACAAAAAGACAATACAAATACAACAAAAATCTAGAATGAACATTCACAGAAAATCAATCAGGTTGGAGTAGAAAAGGAAAATATGATGACATAGAAATCCATCAATGTAAAACTAGTGATCTAAAATGACTTTAAGGAAGAAAGTAACTCAATATGAGTTAAGATGGAATGAAGTAACTCAATATGAGTCAAAAAATATATTTCAAGAAAACACATTATCTGTTCCTCAGTTTTCGACCTACACAGGATTTCGGCCTTTTACGAAAATATCCTCCTATATGATGGAAATAGGGTTGTGTAGGTAGGCCAAGCAGTGTTATGATAGAATATTGTTTCGTATGCCCCTCATTTATTCAAACAGTTACTGATGAACTTCGTCTGAATAATACAATGCTTTTACTACTTATCATGATATACATTTTATTTTGGAGGTATTATTGTTTTGAAGATATACTTATTATATCTATATGATGAGTGCTGTCTTCTTTTTTCTTGCAGCCGAAGTAAAGAAATGAAGCCTGCGGACAATGTAGATACTTTAAGTATTCCAGTGACATTGAGTGCCAATCTAACGGTATCAGGGTATGATAATTATATAATTTATACTACTTGAAATTTTTGTTTGATTTTGTATTTAAGAAGGTTGGAATGCAAACATTTTATTTGAACTTTGGAAAATGTATAAATATTTATTTGTGTTAATTTGGGAAAATTTTCAAAACAGTGAAAAACACTTCACTTTGGAGTAACTGTTTTCGCGACTTTCAGGTTGTCAAACAATCACGTAATAAGTTCTCATAGTGTTCACATATAACTGCATGAGCTATATTGGAAAATTGAATTTATAAAACAATACACAATAGGACTAAAGAGTAGTCTTGATAGTGGGACTAGCATCGGCGACGACGAACGGCTTTCTCCAGCCTTCGTGCGCTGGGTATTTTTACGTGGAAAATCAAGGTATATATGCACCACTAAATATATATTCTGCTCAGTACAGTTTTTTTCAATTATCAATTATGAATGTAACAAGTTGTGTTTTCAATCCAAAAGTTTGTTAGATAAACGACTGTTCTCTAGTATCCCAATGTCCTCTTATCATAGAAGTTATTCAATTTTATAGATCAGTTACGCCAGAGAACATTAAGTGGACGAAAGAAGTGAGCAGTACTTCGGTTGTCGGACCAACCATCATCCACACATTCTATGTATGTATTATTATATAGGGTCTCTCTTGTGTGACTTTGCTCCTCCTAACTTCTTATCTGATTTCTCTCAATCTATTGTCCGTACATTTACCATTGCATTTACCATAGTTCCAAATTCCTAATATATAAAAAAATGCATTTTATTTTTTATTGTATTGACCAGTAATTGCTTAAAAGGAATTTCCTTAAGTATTCATATTTTCATCATTTTAGTTCCAAAACATGGGACCATCAGCTGCTGAAAAATCTGAGGTTTTGATCAAAGTCCCTGAAAAGATGGGCGGAGAATACATCTTGAATATCATGAAAGTCACTGTAAGTGCGTCATTTGTTCATGCCCATCCAACTGCTAAATTTTATTTGTCAATAAAAACTGTCAATTTCTATCTTATTTCACTTCATGAGTTATCATCAAAAGCTTAAGAAGGTTAAGAAGTTAATTTCCTATTCCTATAAGTATGGTCATTTTTGATTTTATCCAATAGCTCACTCCAGGAATTGGTTACACAGACAACATTGGGAGATGTGAAGACACCAAACTCAACCCTCTGAATCTAGATCTCACGGTACGTTTCTGATATCTAAGTTTTTTTTTCAAAGGGCTGAACCACTTAATTGAGATAGATAATTGATCATTCCCTTGAGAACGGACCGTGTCCAAAACATGTTTGGAAAAATCAAAATATAATAACCGCATTCTTTTTCACCGTTCAACATAATTGAGATCGATAAGAATGCTATTGATCTTGCGATTGCTTAAACCTTCTGTTTTTCTTTTATTTATCGCACTGAGATTTATAGGGTACTTCCAGGGTCGAAATAGTGTGGCAATTGTAGAAACAAATGGGTTTTCTGTTGACAACTTTAAAACCGGAATAAATTTAAGGTCCTTTAACAAGCATTAATTAGGCATCTAGAAGGTTACTCTTAGGTTCCAAATAAACTGCCCCCGCTTGTTAATTTTTCGAAAGTCTTCCAACCCTCCCCCCCCCCGACCTTATTAGGATCCCGCGTTTATTAATTTTTGGACCTACCTCAGGGTACCCCGGTGGAGGTCCTATAAATTAACCGATGTCCGTTCGTTCGTCCGTCTGTTGCCAGCTTTTCTCAGGATTGGCTTATTAGTTTTTTCTGATTTTTGGCACAATGATGCAAAATGGCAATGCCCAAAATGTGACGGAGCCCGATTTTCGAGAAAAAAAAAATTTCCGGGCGAAAATGCCGGAAATATGCCGAATGAATATGAATATGTTTTTTTGGCATTTTCTCGTGATTTTATCATTAGTTTTTACTGATTTTTTGCTCAAATATGCGTATTAACAATGTCCAAAACATGGTCGAGTCAGATTTTTGAGAAAAATTTTTGCCGGAAATCGCCGTTTTTCTTGATTTTCATTGGACTTTTTCCTCATAATTTGTTGTTTTTCATTCTAAAGCATTATTAATAGCAATGCCCACCATCAAGCATGTTTCAATTTTCAATAAAATTGATTTTTGAAGCCGGAACTAATTAAAAATCGCCGGAACAACCTATTTTCGCCGGGAAGACAGTATCTTTTGAATTTCTCGAGCTGTACTTTTTTTTTTTTATGAAATTTTGCACACTGATGCAAAATGACACTACCTAAAATGTAACGGAGCCCGATTTTCGAAAAACATTTTTTTCCGGCCGAAAATGCCGGAAATATGCCGGAAAAATCGGATTTTCGACATTTTCTCGAATTTTCATTCATAGTTTTTTCTTGTTTGCTTAAAATATGGCCGAGTTCAATTTTTGAGAAATTTTTTTTGCAGATTTTTTTGAAGTCTTAAAACGATTAAGCATGGTTCAATTTTCAATGAAACTGATTTTGGTACAGGAACTTTCTAAAAATCGCCAGAACAGCCGAGAATCGCCGGATTACTTGAATTTCTCGAGTTGTTATTGTATTATTCTGCATTTTCATACTATTGTTGTCATTTTTCAATTGTCAATTGTCTTATTACATCCCTCTTCAGGTAGGTCCATTCAGCATGTAGCTTGTTAAGAATTTTTTCAGCTTTCAAAGAGAAGGTCCCTTACTCTGCTCTGTAAAAAGCCTGATTTTAGCCTATATTTACCTTATTTTTGGGTTTTCGTTATTACAATTTCCAACCCCCCCCCCCCCCCGACAATTAGTCCCCTTCCCTTTAATTGGAACCTAAAAGTACCTCTTTTGACTTAATTTTTGTAGGATTATGAATGAGAGTTACATTCATTATATTGGTTTACTTTCAGAAACGAAACAAAACACTAAAGAGACGCAGGAGAGAAGTTGAACTATCCACCACTGTTGTAAGTTGTTATTGTCAGATTAAAAATGGTTTCTTTCTGTCATTAAAATGTAATCCCTTTGTTTTCCACAGTATTACCCTGCTCTTTGTTATTAAAGGGTATTAGGATAGACCAATTTAATTCATTGTTCTCCGGGAAGACCTTACCTCAGTGGCCCTTCGTGGAAACAATTCTCCAGCTGCCTAAAAGCTTTTGAATTTTTCGGAGCATGCCACTTTAAAAACATATGTTATTATTATTATTAAGAATATGGGTCTAACGGTCGGTACAATAAATAATAGATTTCTTAAAATCTAGGATCGGAAAATGAAGGTCTGAAAAATTTGTGACGTTTTGAAGCACTTGATTTTTGGACCTACCTCCGGGTGCCCCGGTGGAGGTTCTATAAATTAACCCATGTCCGTTCGTCCGTTCGTTCGTCCGTCTGTTACCAGCTTTTCTCAGGATTGGCTCATTAGTTTTTTCTGATTTTTTGCACAATGATGCAAAACGGCAATGCCCAGAACGTGACGGAGCCCGATTTTTAAGAAAAAATTTATTTGGGCAAATTTGGGCCAAAAACTACCTAAAAATGGGGTTTTTTGGACTTTGTGCAAAATCCTGTCATTACTTTTTTCTGATTTTTTGTACAAAGATGGAGGGCAAGATTCTCTAAAGAATGGCTGAAGTGGTTTTTCCCGGAAAATTCTTATTCGCCTTAAAAAACGGATTTTCGTATTTTTGGGGGAAATTCCATTTAACCAAATAAGAAAATATAGCTTGTAACAATGTTGACTCATTATTTTTTTCTGATTTTTTGCACAATGATGCAAAATGGCAATGCCTAAAATGTGTTGGAGCCCGATTTTAGAAAAAAAAATATATTTGGGCAAATTTGGGCCAAAAACTGCCTAAAAATAGGGTTTTTTGGACTTTTTGCAAAATCCTGTCATTACTTTTTTCTGATTTTTTGTACAAAGATGGAGGGCAAGATTCTCTAAAGAATGGCTGAAGTGGCTTTTCCTGGAAAATTCTTTTTCGCCCTAAAAAACGGATTTTCGTTTTTTGGGGAAATTCCCTTTAACCAAATAAGAAAATATAGCTTTTCTCAATGTTGACTCATAATTTTTTCTGATTTTTTGCACAATGATGCAAAATGGCAATGCCCAAAATGTGACGGAGCCAGATTTTTAAGGAAAATTAGTTTGGGCAAATTTGGGCCAAAAACAGCTTAAAAGGTTTTTTGGGCCTAAATGGTTTAAGTGATTTTCGTATTTTGGGCAAATTCCTTTTTACCATTTTACATTATTCAACACACAAGCTTTATTTTTCCATTCTGAATTTTTGTACAATTATTGTCACTTTTTTCTTATTTTCATCTGATGTTAATCATTAGGTAGGTCCATTCAGCATGTTGCTTGTTTCCCTTTTATTTATCGATGGGCGAATTTCGTGCCATTCTCATAGTGATATTTTCAATTCATCTAAGTTCTGGGATGAATTAACATTCCTTCATCTTATTCATCTAAGAATATCTTGTATAAAGTCCATCCTCCATCTTCTTGCTAATTCAACATGTTTTTTTTCTCAATTCTGGAAAAAATAGGGTCATTCGGGCCCGTAGAACAATAAATTAGTTTGGCCTTATTACGAATAAGTAATTGTGAACAGGATAGAAGAATTTCTGAATAGAGGAGGTTAATTTTTAGGGGAGTTACTTCAATTTGGGGAGAAAGTCAGACAGTCATGTTTTCTATTCTTGATAAATCGCAATTACTGAATGAAATTGTTCTAAATATCAGCACCATTGATTTCAAGTTTGCTCTTAATATGTTGTGATTTTTCCTAAAAGGATTGCGGAGATGAAACTCAATGTATGGTGATCAAATGTCATTTAAATATGCTCAAAAAATCACAGAATGCTGTCGTCAAGATTGAATCTACTCTTGTCGAGGCTACCTTTGATGTAAGTCGTCTGTTCGCTTTGAAAATATTTCATACGCTTTAAGAATGATTTTACAAGCATATATTGAAATACTAAGAAAAATACGAATATTTCATTTTATACGATTGCCTCGAATTTCGGTTACCAATTGGATATCATTTTATCAAATTAAGGATGTTTTTTTTTTCTTTTTTAGAAATTGAAGGAAAGTAGACAAGTTATTGCTTTCGCCAAGTTCTCGTCAGACTATGTGAAAAGACCCGGAGGTGCGGAACCTGATCAAGTCAACGTAAGTTCAGTTTATATCGCTGTCGTATTTTAAAGCAGTTTGATTTTAGAGCTGAGAATGCATCCAATTCTCAATAAAATGTACGCATCCAAAGAAACAAGGAGAGCATTGGTTGATTAGTAACATGAACATATCTTGCTCCCTGATCGGAAGGCTTTGTATTCGAGTTAGTTCGGGTTAGCTCTCGTATCGCCAATACGCCTGGTGAAGGTCCTGGTGACGTGAAATCTTACCTACCCTATTGTGAAGTAGCAAAAATTACTTTAGCTTAGGCCTACAAACTTTCGTGAGGAAGAAAAATTGCGAAATTTATGACATTTACTTTCGCGGATTTGAGAAAAAAATTTTTTTAGCGAACATAAACTTTTGCGAATTGTTGGATAAAAAAAAGAATTTTCGATTATTTCGAGTATTTTTTTTTTTTTTATTAAATTACTACACATTATTGAATAATTATTAGGCCGGGTAGCTCAGTCGGTAGAGCATTCGCCTTACAATCCAAGGGTTGTGGGTTCGATCCCCGGTCACCGCCGACTCAGCGGATGAGTAGCTTAGATTGGGTAATCTGATCTAGGGGGTAAGTTACTGGGAGCTGAGAGTAGGTGTGGCGCTCCACCTCAGCATTCGATCTCCCAGGTCTAGCGCAAATAGAAAAGGGGATAGACTCCCTCACTCCCGGCTCCGCCGACAGCCACCAGATGAATATACTTACTTACTACTATTGAATATTTAATTAACCATTTCAATTTACTTTTAAGGTACCTTTGAATGTCAATTCACCGTATTTGAAAGTAGAAAAACAAGGAGAACCAATCGCATGGTGGATTATTTTGTTATGTATTTTGGGAGCTGTTCTCATTATTGGTCTTATCGTATTCATCTTATATAAGGTAAGATCATCAAATAGCAAAAATTTTGACTCATATAATGTCTTTTCGAGTGTGATTTTTTTCGTGCCTTGCGTGCCTTCGTGCCCTTCGTGCCTTTTGATAAAAAGTTCGTGCCTTTCGAAAAAAAGTTCGTGCCTTTCGAAAAAAAGTTCGTGCCTTTCGAAAAAAAGTTCGTGAGTTCGTTCGTGCCTTTGAAAAAAAAGTTCGTGCCTTTCGAAAAAAAGTTCGTGCCTTTTGAAAAAAAGTTCGTGTCTTTCGAAAAAAAGTTCGTGCCTTTGAACAAAAAGTTTGTGCCTTTGAAAAAAAAGTTCGTGCCTTTGAAAAAAAAGTTCGTGCCTTTGAAAAAAAAGTTCGTGCCTTTGAAAGAAAAGTTCGTGCCTTTCGAAAAAAAGTTCGTGCCTTTGAAAAAAAAGTTCGTGCCTTTCGAAAAAAAGTTCGTGCCTTTCGAATAAAAGTTCGTGCCTTACGAAAAAAGTTCGTGCCTTTTGAAAATAGTTAATGACAAAAATAACCAGAAGCTTCATTAGGTTAAAAAACTTAGAACTATAAGTGTGGTAATTTAAACTACATACACTTTTTTATTAGAACGCCTTTAATCATATTAACATATTAAGGTTAGTTATTTTTTAACAAATATAAGTAGTTTTGGCGAGCAGGGTATACAGCTGCATTTTGTCTTTGAAATTCAGCTGCATTCATTTGAATCATCATAAAATTCATAACTAACTTTTGATTATTAGAAAAATAATTACAGGAATTACACAAATGAGAAAAAAAAGAAGACATTGCATATTAACAAATGCGCTTTCGAATGTTTAGTTCAAGAATCGAATGTTTTGTTTTGAAAAGACAGGAAAGACAAAAAAGGATCGTCCGTACCGTATAATATATTATTATGATACAATAATATAACATAGTTTGTATATTATAAAAAGTAATATGTTGCGCGGCGGATAGAGTCTGTGTTTAAGACAACAGCTACCCTAGACTGGAGTCGTTTATAATGCGTGTAATACTAATAATACCAATACTACTAATAATAATAATACGGGATTTAGTTTGTATAAACGACTGGAAGAATCCGGTGTTCCAGCTTTATAGATACAGGGGCTAGCTACGCAGAAACTTGCGTAGCGAGAAAACAATTTATCAAGCAACAACAAACTCTCAAAACGAAATCAACTCAAATGAAAAACTTTCAATACACAAATCCACACATATTTTTTCTCTCAAGAATTATTTTGAGCAGGAAAAAATTATAATTGCAATATTGACACTTTTATTTTGTTTGGAGTTAGTGCACAAAGGTTTCTAGACGACTAAAATTTTTCCATTCATTACTTTTTGCTTTATTTCTACTATGTATAAATTAGTCGTCTAGCTTGCTAGACTACAGCTACCCCGAAAAAAATTCCCGTCTTCACGTTTGTTCTAGATGAAACTCGTCTTAGACTTTAGCATAGTCTATGAAAAGAACTTAAAGAAGAGTTAGAAATTTTTTTCCGAAAGGCACAAACTTTTTTGCAAAAGGGACGAACTTTTTTTTCAAAGGCACGAACTTTTTTTCAAAGGCACGAACTTTTTTCAAAAGGCACTAACTTTTTTTAAAAGGCACGAACTTTTTTTAAAAGGCACGAACTTTTTTTCAAAAGGCACGAACTTTTTTCGAAAGGCACGAACTTTTTTTTCAAAGGCACGAACTTTTTTTCGAAAGGCACGAACTTTTTTTCGAAAGGCACGAACTTTTTTTTCAAAGGCACGAACTTTTTTTCGAAAGGCACGAACTTTTTTTCGAAAGGCACGAACTTTTTTTCAAAAGGCACGAAGGGCACGAAGGCACGCAAGGCACGAAAAAAATCACACTCTGTCTTTTCCAATGTCTTTTTAATTATATGGTTAGCTGAAGGTGCTGTTTATGAGAGCCTTTTTTCTGCGATGTCATTAATTTTTTTAAATCAAACATCCAGCCCTTAAAGGAAGTGAAAGTAGTTTCGATCAACAATAAAAACTTTCCTTTTATATACAAAGTATTTTTATTGTTTCGTTTCTATAATATTGTTCTAAAGCCGAATTCTCGTAGCATTTTTTACTTATCTTCTATATTAAAAATCAAACTCTGAAATCCTATAATCCTCTTTAAGACGCTTTAGCTGATCGTTATCTACTGTTACCATTCAGACTGATGTCTACAATTTGAAAAACGTTTTTGTTAGTCTTTTAATGTGCTACTAAACTAGCTCTGTCATTATGTAAATAATTTGCGCAAAGGGTAAATAAATATTGACACACGTCGCTAATCCTATGACGATTATTTGATTTCTTTTCCTCTCTTCAATCTACAGAAAGGATTTTTCAAGCGAAAGAAGCATGGAGAAGAGGAAGAAGAAGAATTACGTAAGGGGGATCCAGACGATGACTATTAGCTCGCCCAAATACCACCCTCGCACCACCCTCAAGTACTGCCCAAGAAAGGGTCTTCAAAGACGGTTGGGAAAACACGACGTTTGAAGAGAACAATAGAGAAAATAGTATTACCAATTGATAGCTTTTTCGGTCGTCTCGTGAGGTTTTTTCGAGTTCAATCTGGTTGATTTAATTAGACCTTTCGTGAACTGGTTGAAGTCACGAAAATCTATTCGAATACTTTTTTCGATTTTTTGAAAATTATAAAGCAATTATTCAATCGATTTTTAAAATTGAACCACACATAAAGTTGATCATTTTTTTGATATTAGGATCGCCGTAATCTCCAACTATTTTGGCAAAGTCGGCTCTTAAATAAAAGTCTAGAGATTCGCTATAACATTTTAGAGAAATTACTAAGAACTTGGATGTGCTCAAGATACGACTCTTTTGCATTGTAGCGTGCTACTTTCAGTATTTCCAATAAGTTTGAGGCCTTTTATTGAAAGGTAATTTTATTTTTAAGAATATTCTGAAAAGTGTAAGATATTATTTTAAATATTTCTCTCAAAATAATATGCTTGTAAATTTTTCCCTTCTTTTTTTTTGAATAAGGAACCCATCTAAATTTTTGTTATCGATGGACATCATGAAAATTATTATTTTTGTTGAATAATTTAGCGTTTTCTTTTGTAGTATTCAATCACATATAATCATTATTTAGGGTTTTTTATGTGTTCATTATAAATCATTATATTTCTTAAAGTATTTCTTACAAGGTTCCCGTAATTTGTTAATTGTTCGATCATTTCATCTGAATTACTTGATTTGACTATTCCCTTCACAAACTGAATTTTGATGATTCATATGGTGAGATATCCTTAAAACTTACGAAAAAAACTTCTTTTGCTCTTTAACATGTCACATAACATCAGATCGCGAAATTAATTTGCAGTTTTCAGCTAGAAAATTCCTTTATATGTCAACCATTGATTTTTATATGCTTAGCCTTAATTTCAACCTTAGATTCTTAGATAGATTCTCTAACTTTTTTTAAAAACCTTGCATACATACTTATATTCCTTTATTACACATATTTAGTTATTTTTGTGCTGCTTTTCCTTAATTTTCTTATTTTTTAGAAATATTGTAATTATTTTAGAAAAAAAGACTTCTGACTGTAAAAAACATTTTCTTCTCTGTCATTGCTCCTTTCCTAATTTTTTGTATGAAAGTAGGGTACCATCATTGGTAAAAGATGGCTGAAGCATTTCCACAAAAACCTATAATCCTCTTTAAGACGCTTTAGCTGATCGGTATCTACTGTTACCTTTCAGACTGATGTCTACAATTTGAAAAACGTTTTTGACACACGTCGCTAATCCTATAATGACAATTATTTGATTTCTTTTCCTCTCTTCAATCTACAGAAAGGATTTTTCAAGCGAAAGAAGCATGGAGAAGAGGAAGAAGAAGAATTACGTAAGGGGGATCCAGACGATGACTATTAGCTCGCCCAATTACCACCCTCGCGCCACCCTCAAGTACTGCCCAAGAAAGGGTCTTCAAAGACGGTTGGGATAACACGACTTTTGAAGAGAACAATAGAGAAAATAGTATTACCAATTGATAGCTTTTTCGGTCGTCTCGTGAGGTTTTTTCGAGTTCAATCTGGTTGATTTAATTAGACCTTTCGTGAACTGGTTGAAGTCACGAAAATCTATTCGAATACTTTTTTCGATTTGTTGAAAATTATAAAGCAATTATTCAATCGATTCTTTAAATTGAGCCACACATAAAGTTTATTATTTTTTTGATATTAGGATCGCTGTAATCTTCCACTATTTTGGCAAAGTCGGCTCTTAAATAAAAGTCTAGAGATTCGCTATAACATTTTAGAGAAATTACTAAGAACTTGGATGTGCTCAAGATACGACTCTTTTGCATTGTAGCGTGCTACTTTCAGTATTTCCAATAAGTTTGAGGCCTTTTATTGAAATTAAGTAAAAGGTAATTTTATTTTTAAGAATATTCTGAAAAGTGTAAAATATTATTTTAAATATTTCTCTCAAAATAATATGCTTGTAAATTTTTCCCTTCTTTTTTGAATAAGGAACCCATCTAAATTTTTGTTATTGATGGACATTATGAAAATTATTATTTTTGTTGAATAATTTAGCGTTTTCTTTTGTAGTATTCAATCACATATAATCATTATTTAGGGTTTTTTATGTGTTCATTATAAATCATTATATTTCTTAAAACATTTCTTACAAGGTTCCCGTAATTTGTTAATTGTTCGATCATTTCATCTGAATTACTTGATTTAACTATTCCCTTCACAAACTGAATTTTGATGATTCATATGGTGAGATATCCTTAAAACTTACGAAAAAAACTTCGTTTGCTCTTTAACATGTCACATAACATCAGATCGCGAAATTAATTTGCAGTTTTCAGCTAGAAAATTCCTTTATATGTCAACCATTGATTTTTATATGCTTAGCCTTAATTTCAACATTAGATTCTTAGATAGATCATCTAACTTTTTTTTAAAACCTTGCATACATACTTATATTCCTTTATTACACATATTTAGTTATTTCTGTGCTGCTTTTCCTTAATTTTCTTATTTTTTAGAAATATTGTAATTATTTTAGAAAAAAAGACTTCTGACTGTAAAAAACATTTTCTTCTCTGTCAATGTTCCTTTCCTAATTTTTTGTATGAAAGTAGGGTACCATTATTGGTAAAAGATGGCTGAAGCATTTCCATAAAAACATTTTTTGCCTCGAAAATTTAAATCTTTGTCCACTATTTATAAGCTTAGACCAATATGTTCCTAATGAAGTTACTCAATTTTAATGAAATTACTCAATTTTTAGATGAGATAGATATTCTCTCCCTTCTAACCCCTCGTTAATACCACCCTGATAGACACGAGGGACAATCAATATGAAAACGAATGACGAAATTTAATGATTCGTCACTATTTGTGTTCTGAATAATTGTTTTAACGGTCACGCTCACGTAGATATCAATAGCGCTCCGCAACGCATACGTCATAATTGTTTGCTGATGGAAGCCTAAAGAACCATGTTCATTCCATGTCCTTGCTTCCCCGTAAGAAGAAATGCGCGAACTATTCACCGAATTAAGAGCAAGACTTGTAGTTTCTCCAACCAAAGTTCGTCGACGTAAGTGTCGTCAGTGACGAAAATGATACGTCAGGGATAATATACTTAATGAATCACATTCTTGCTTGGTAGAAATTTCCGTGATTTTTTTTCTGCTGAGATAAAAAAAGAGTCTTCTTGGCAGGGCGCCCAACAGGAAAAGGGCGGTAACTGTTCGGTTTCGTTTGTTCAATTTAGCCAGTACAAAGCTTTCTTCAGAATTTAGACTTTAATTTGAAATCGTGATAAAAAGTTTGAGTCTAATACTGGCTAGTTTGACGCGGGAAGGCGTTTTCAAAGTCGGATTCACAGATTGTTTTTCAAAATGGCGGACGAAGACAGGAGGAGGACGATGAAGTTACCACTGTTTACACTAGTTTTTCTTGCCCTACTGGGTAATTTATCTGTCGTTACATGTTTTAACATTGATTTGAATAATAGTTTTATTTATTCTGGCAAACAACCTGGATCATTCTTCGGATATTCACTGGCAATCAGCAAGGAGCTAAATGCGTAAGTTTTTTTTTTAATTCTAGAATTCTTTTTTTTTCTCAATAAAATGAAGATGAAGCAGTTCTTTAGATCTTCCCACTAGAGCACTCTTTAGGCAAATAATCCAGCCCTTCTTCTGCAGTTGTCAAAGTTGGATTATTTTTTTAGGGCTTGGTACAAATCACTAGAGGAATGGAAACCAGGCTCAAAATTTTTGAAAAATAAATACCCCAGAAATGATTTGGTAGACAAGATAGAGCGCCAAATAATAGTCATTTGGGAGAATGCAACGGTCCATTGAATAACAAATGCAGGGCTCGAAATAACGGTCGGACATCGGACATTGTCTGACCCAATTGTTGAAATGTCCGACCCAAACCGATTCTAGTCGGACATCATGTCCGACCCAATTACTTTTGGTGCCTTCAAAAAATTTGTCAGATGCGTTGTGAAATTTCCAAAAGGAATTATAATTTACATAGAATTAGTTACTTCTTTATTTACACACAAAAAATGTTTTCTCAACAAATGAAAGCATGCTTCAAGTAAAAATCATGGGCTTCTGACCATTAATTGGCATTTGTTTAGCTTCTTCGTGATCAATGTAAAATTCTATCAGAAGCTTGTATTATACTTGAAATGTACCCCACATAAAAATCAATCGGACATGTCCGACCCATTTTACTTTAAAAGCCTTAGGACATGTCCGACCCAAATCAATTTTTGATTGGAAAATGTGTCCGACCACCTAAATATTGTTATTTCGAGCCCTGCAAATGTAAAAACCTGTAAAAACAGGATTAATTATCTTTTACCTTTTAGTAACAGCGCTGTGTTGTATAAAAAGACAAATAAATTATAATGTGACGTTATCATATTCTAAAAATTTCTGCTGGAGTGATTAATTTATTCAAAAGACTGTTGTGTGTTCTCCCAAACAACTAGAATAAGTATTCTGATTGAAAGGACACCAAAACTAAATTTGATCTGCTAAAGAAGAATGATATAGAGAATCCAAAAAAGGTGCGAAATCAGACCCAAAATAAATTTCTAACCAGACGTAATTAATCGAACAGTTCGATTACCGAACTAATCGACCTTTGTCGAACTTAAACGAACAACAAATGTTCGATTAAATTCTTTAATCAAACTTTTCAAAAGTCGCTAAAATTGTGAGTATTCGATTAAGTTCGACAAAGTTCAACAACGAGAAATGTTCGACAAATTCGACAAAAAACTCTGTTCGATAAAGTTCGACAACAAGAAAGGTTCAACAAATTTGACAAAAAAACTCCGTTCGAAAAAATTTGACAACAAAAAATGACCTCCTTTGGGTACTACCGTGGACGGCCCCTAGGGGTCCTGGCCGAGGTCCCGGGGGGTCCGATTGGTGCCCACTGGTCAGGGGATGTGAGGGTACTGAGGGTACACGTCTGCACCGTTGGGGGTCCTTCAAAGTGTTGTCAAAGACCGGCAAAAATTGCAAAAAATGACCTCCTTTGGGTACAAGCCCCGGTGGGACCAATCGAGGCCTCTACAGCCCCCCACAGCCTACCACAGCCTAACGCAGCCCTTCGGACCGCTTCGGATACCCTCTGCCTTGCTTCCGAAGCCTTTAATAGGTTAAGAAAGGCTTGAAAATTGGTGAAAATTGGTGAAAATTGGAAAAAATGGTCTCTTTAAAAAAAGTTCGATTAAGTTCAATTTCAGTAATCAAACTTAATCGAACTTTGTATTTTGAGAAATTTGTGAGTATTCAATTAAAGTTCGACAACCAAACTTAGTCGAACATTAATCGGCCAACAAAGTTTACAGGGAACGCATGTTTGTCTCCAACGCTGCATGCTTACATGCTCAGGCCTGACAGTCAAGAACAAGTTCAGCCAATCTCTCCTAACTAGGAGAGTTGTAGATTTAGGTATCCTAGATACAGTGGGGGTTTCGCATGTCTTTACGTGTGCGCGAGGCTCGCTTGTTGCGAGTACATAATGTATAGGTGTTAGAAATCCAATTTATTCAGACTCGTTCAATGCGAGTGCTTTTGATTTCCCTCCCAACACACAACTCGTACCTTTTTTAAAAGGCCTATTTAGTTTAGTATAATAGGTACGTGCTATTCAACCGCTGATTAATAGGAAAGCAAAGCTATTTATTTTGAATTAATGGGGAAGCGATTGAGTATTTACTGACGTTTCATATTTAAAGGCCTCCTATTTTAAGTAAAGAAGATACAGCTGAAACATTTGTGAAAAGTCTTTCAATGTATTTATTGAATAATAAGAGCGTCCAAAAGACGAGATAATATAAACAATATCAGGGTTCCAATTTATAGCTTCACACTTCACAAAATACAAAGTTAATTTTTTAGCGATCCAAAAAGATTTCCTAACTAAAAATGCAAAATTAAAAAACTATAAGAAAACACCTATTTTGCTACTTCTTTCATTTGTTTATCTATTGCTTTATAAACACGCTACTTCGCTAATTTATTCACTCGTTTATCTATTGCTTCATCAACTTGCCACTTCGCTACTTTATTCACTGAATGAAATTTTGAATGAAAATTCAGTGAATAAAGTAGCGAAGTGGCAAGTTGATAAAGCAATAGATAAACGAGTGAATAAATTAGCGAAGTAGCGTGTTTATAAAGCAATAGATAAACAAATGAAAGAAGTAGCAAAATAGGTGCCACTTTGCTACTTTATTCACTCGTTTATCTATTGCTTTATCTACTCGGCTACTTTATTCACTCGTTTATCTATTGCTTTATCGACTTGCGAGTTTTCTACTTTCTTTATTCGTTTATCTATTGCTTTATAAACTTGCTACTTTGCTAATTTATTCACTCATTTATCCATTGCTTTATCAACTTGCCACTTTGCTACTTTCTTCATTCGTTTATCTATTGCTTTATAAACTCGGCTACTTTATTCACTCGTTTATCTATTGCTTTATCTACTCGGCTACTTTATTCACTTGTTTATCTATTGCTTTATCGACTTGCGAGTTCGCTACTTTCTTTATTCGTTTATCTATTGCTTTATAAACTCGCTACTTCGCTAATTTATTCACTCGTTTATCCATTGCTTTATCAACTTGCCACTTTGCTACTTTCTTCATTCGTTTATCTTTTGCTTTATCTACTTGCCACTTCGCTACTTTATTCACTCGTTTATCTAATGCTTTATCTACTCGGCTATTTCTTCATTCGTTTATCTATTGCTTTATAAACTCGCAACTTTATTCATTTGTTTATATTGCTTTATCTACTCGTTACTTCATCACTATACTTTGCTTTGTCTATAATCTCTGTCTTCAAGTCTTACTTTGCTCCTTTATCTCGCTTCGCTCAAAAAAATAGGGAAGCTCCTAAAATTTATAATTCAAGCCCTGATATCAGACTAACACTGTAATAGTATATAAAGGGTAATAATAAGCTGATAAGTAAATGAAATTAGAAGAACTCAGAAAAAAATTAAATCTAAAAAACCTATGCTATGGGTTGAAATGAAATATCATCTCAGAAATAACATTACCGATGACATAAGATCAACTAGTTGATGGTATTAAAAGCTTTTGATCATGTTCAAAAATAGTGTGACATTTAGGGAACTCAAAAATTGAGTATTTCTTGAATATCTTGGGAAATATTTCAAATAAAACGTTGAAATTTTATATGATGATCGGTATTTACACAAAGAACATATTTTGATGAAAAAAATGGTAAAATGAGTAAAATGTGTGGCTCCAGGTCCAAATATGTCCAAATATGTGTTTTGTCAGCCACCTCAAAGGAGGAAATGGTTTGTTTGAAAATGACACTTGAATCGGTAACTAGAGGTATCATATTATCTCAAAACAGATAAAGGAGCAACATTTTGAAACTGGTTGGTTTCAAAAAGCCACCAGTGTTGTCAGCCACATAAACGACTCATAGCTTATCTTGAAATATCTTGTAACCTAGTGAGCCACTTAATTTCGCTCCAAAACAATTGGAAAGGTTAATCGTTCTACTTATGCTTGGTGAAAAAATAAACTGTTAGCCACCAAAAATACTCATTTTATTAACAAAATTGTCAGCCACTTTGAAAATGTCACAAAACAGGCCTTTATTTTTGAACACGATCTTTTGGGACATGGTTGGCCAACGATGTAAAAATAATAGATAACCAACTACCTCTAGAAGGCACTTCTCCCAAGAGAACAACCATTGTTTTCCTATTGAAATGAGCACTCCTTTAAATAGCTCTGTGCGCAGTGCGTGTTATGCTTTTAGCTAGATTTTGACACACTTTTTGACATCCACTGAATTGATAGAAAATTTGAATTGTTATTTACTGCAAATTTTGGAATTTTTTTCAAAAGATAAAGGTACCAATCTTTAGACAAATTGACTACGGATCGGCCTGATACCACTTAATCTTCATCTGGATAAATAAACGCTCATAAAATGATGTTATCTGAAAAATATATGTGTGATTTGAAGTGCGATATCTCACGAATGAAAAGTGCATGAAGGTTGCCTGATACAAAATAAACAGATGAATGTTTATAGAACAATAATATCTAATTAAAAAATTCCTTCTGTGAGGCTGCCTATAGGAAAATACACTTTTTCTAACCCAAATTTGGGAAAAATATACATCACGTGATCGATTCTGTCCAATAGAAGTTTGCAAATGAAGCAAGTTTTTATTTAATTGCACTTTTTATTTAATTGCACTTTTTACGATGCAAAATGTCATTAATATTTTTACAACCGTAACACGGATGTTTTTTGAGAATCAAGGCAAGTTGGTTATCTATTATTTTTACATCGTTGGTTGGCCAAGCGAAATGCCGATATATTAACCCATGGACGGTAACCATATAAACAAAGTATTGCCAATAGTGGTTAAACAAGGAGGTAAAGCTTCAGGACACTAAAAAATGATAGCTATTTTCATTGACGTTTCATCAGTGTTTTTTGTTAACGTTGTCAGAGTGAAAAAATAAGAGTTAAAACTTTTTTTTCCAAAACGAATCTTCCAGAATAAATTTCTGGACAGGGGAGACAAGTTAAAATTCAGATAAGGAAGTCTTAATTCAATACTTTTATTAAATTTCTAGTTGTTTCATTTAATTTCATTTAATTTTCTATATTCAATTCTTTTAATACATAATAGCAACAACATTTGTTTCCGTTGTTTCCTTATTACATTATGAAATTTTAGACTGAAAGAAATTGAATTAAAAAGGAGAAAAGAAGAAAGTTTACTTTCTTTCATTTCAAGCCTTTTAGTTCCATCTTAAGCACAATACATTTTTATAAAACAATTTAAGCAACTGTTAAGCGTCCAACAATAGGAGCACTCGCACATAAGACTTGTGACACTCAACACGCAGACTATTGTTTTCTGTTTGCACTACATAATAGCTCGCAAATTATAATAGGCTTTTGACCTGTTTTAAATAGCTTGAGTATCCATATTAATTTGAGGCTACGAGTCACCAATAAATAGGTTTTCAATAGTGAAAGAGGCCGCTTGCGAGTCTCTGACACGCAAGGTTCGCGTACTTGTAAAGACATGCGAAAGCCCCACTGTAGGAGAGCAGACAATTTTGGGGTTACTGTTTCTATTCGCGTTTGGAAAACTATGCTAACATTTTCTTTATTGATATTTGCACCACTGACCAAAATTCCAAGTAATTTCTATAGCGGGTTCCTCGAAAATTAACATCCTAAATAATCTGCCGTTCAGAGCCTAAAATTTTGGGAACACGAGCTAAATATTTGTTGTTTTTTACGGAACAGCCCGCTACGGTCCGATTTTTGCGTGAAAAAAGTGTTCGTGTATGCTAGTTAGCACATTTCAGTGGTGTTTTGGGCTATAGTTTTGCATTCCGCCAGCCGAACTCGATGAAATTCAGTACACAATCTCATTTGCTTATTATTTACATCTTGGAATTGGTGTGATGACGCGGATGTCTCTGGTTGGTGAAAAAATACAGTTTTTTTTGGTTTTTAGTATCCCAATTAGGATGTTGATTGCTATTTTGGATACTTTTTTGTATCCAATTTAAGATACTCTCCTAAGTAGGAGAGATTGCCGAAGGTATCCTCATTTGCACTTGTTCTTGACTGCATGAACAGGCCCCTTGCTCCTCATGACCAGGGCTTTCCAATTATGAAGGTCCATGGCAACTTCTTCTAGTTGAGCCAGTGCAGAACCAGTAACAACATTCGTTTGGTCTTTTTATTTTTTTGGAGGTCTTAACGCGGTTTGGAGGTCTTAACGCGGTCTGGGCTGTATGCGAGCACTTATAAAGCTCAAGTCTCGCAAAAGCGGGACAAACATCAGCTTTTTGAAATTTGCAAAAAAATACCACGTGTGAAGTCTAAAACAATGTTTTTATATACCTTTAGAATTATTGTTGGAGCCCCTAAAGGCAATGAATACAAGAAAAGTGAAGTTGTCACCCAAAATGATAATTGGGGGTCTGTCTATAGTTGTGTAGTGACACCAGGCTCGACAGATTGTGAACTACTCAATAAAGTTGATGACATAACAAAAGTACAAAGTAAGAACTTTTTTTTTTATTTAACACTTTTTTTTAATTTGTTTATTAAACTTCATTTCTGACTAACTTTTATAGCCAATGAGCCAATAGCAAAAAGAAAATTCAAAACTTTTCAAATTTTCCTATGTTTTTGATAGGAGATTTTTTAAGAAATAGGCTATCTTGTATTTTAAATAAAATTGATTTTTTTTATTTTCCATAAAAATGATTTACAAGGACATTTTAAAAGTTTTTAAAGCATTTTTACACTACTTACACTTATATACTTATACAGTTTATATTTTATATTTTATATTCTCTAGATAATCCTGGAAAGAAAGATCAATGGATGGGTGCTACTGTTTATTCAGATCACAAAAATGTTCTGGTGTGTTGAAATCTTTTTTTAATCACTTCCTCAGGAAAAACTTTATCCATGAAGGTAATAAAGATAGATGGAGAGTCAATGCCTTTTGTTCTATTCTGATTTATCATTGGAAGCAAACAGCTGTTTGGTTGCTTTGGGAATAAGAAGATTAATTTTGGGTATACTCGTGGGAATATTTAAGATGAATGAAAAGACATTCCATTTTTAACAAGTATATTGAAATATAATAGCCTTGTCATGAAAAATTGAAAAAAACTTCACATAATAAGCACAATACTCTAACCTTCTAGAGGAAGCTGCCCATAAGGCAGATTTTAAAAAGAATTACATGTTATGATTAGGAACCTTGTATCAATAATTTTTTTTTCAGAGTATGAAAACCGCTGCTCACTTAGATGTGAAGATTTTAAGATAAGAAACTTTCAATGATAATGTGATGCGACTCTCAATGTTTTCAAAATGCCAGCCCAAAAATATATCCTTATGAAATTAATATATTCTTTTATCCTTAAATCAGTTGAAACTATTTCGCATCGCATTTTAACTAAGATTTCTCGCAAAATTAAGTTTTTCAAAATCATTGGACCAGCCTCTTTTTGTTCTTATAAATTTACATTTCTGATTTTTTTGCTTCCAATGATGGTACATCAAAGAAAAGCCGCTTTGAATAGATTTATAAAAGATTTCAACGAACATTTAGGTCATTACCGAGACGTTTTCTCTCCATCTATATCTTTATTACCTTCATGCTTTATCTTATACCCAAAACATTCTAAAGAATACTTTTAAGAGCCAGTTTTTTTTAAGTGGTTCAATAGTTTGAAACTTAGATTTTTTACATTCTTGGATATGTTTTTAACGCACAATGAACTGAGTAAGATCCCAAAATATTTTGGCCTGTCAATCCATAATGGCAGATTTATGCCAATTTGATTTGGAGTTTTTCACATTTTTGGGCATTGCACCAGATTGCACTTAAAAAGTTTTTTCATATAGAACTTTACCTAGTTTCATGGTTTTCATATGAAAGATTCATCATAGCCCTTATATTAAAACAAAATTCAGTGACCTAGACCCCTTTAAATTCCCAACTTTTAGTCATTTTGTGAGCAATGTTAAGAAGATTTTTAGATCAAGATTAGAACTTAATGGTAGGTCACATAGGTTTCTCTTTTGTTCGTGAGAGGCAAGGCAGCTGTCTTTCAGGAACAGAAGAGTTGGAGGCCAGACAATGTTGATATTTCTAGGAAAATTGGGCTAAAGTTGTTACTTTTTTAACTCTAGCTACCATTTTGAAAACTGATTTTTTTGAAAATTATATAGTCTACTGGCAATAGTCTCATAATCACCAAAAACCAATTATTAATTTTGAGAAAGCATGGTTCTATATCAAAAACTTGTAATCTAATATTCCCAAAAATTCTCACAAACTTCAAATTGGCATAAATCCGCCATTATGGATTTTCAGACCTAAATATTTAAGGATTTTACTCAGTTCATTATACTGGAAAACATATCCAAAAATGAAAAAAAATCTAAATTTGAAACTATTGGACCTGCCCCATACTGCCTAATTCTTAAAAAATGAGCTCTTAATTCAATGCAATCACGTCAGTGTTTGATATCACATTTAATAAAATATTCTGGAAGATCATCAACCAACCTATTCGAAGAATGGAAATGTTTTAGTTAATACTTCTTCTTGAAAGCAAATTTTTGCTGATAGATTTTTCATTTAATTAATTTGCTGCAGATTTTTCATACAGTTTATGTTATAGCAAGATAAAAACTAATGTCTAATGTTTTCTCTCCTCAGAGTTGTGCACCGAGGTTCAATATTCCTAACACAATAAACAATGAAATTTACTACACGGGGAAATGTGATTTCTTCAATGCCATCTCAAAATCAAATTTCAAAGATTATGAATTCAAGCCCTGTGAACAAGGTAAGTTCAAAAATGCAGAGAAATTCAAAAAAGTCAACTTTTGTAATTTGAAATTACCTCAAAGAAACTCTTTTTGGCATAGGCTAATTTTGACCAATAGGAGTGAAAATCTTGTCTGACTTGCTAAAAAGTTAAAAAGTATTGTAAGCAGCCAAAATTCCTAATTGGTTTAACTTGATATTTCCTTTTTAGTGGCAAGAAGTGGCGAAAATGGTGCAAAATCACATGGAATGTGTGAAGCAGGGTTTTCTGCAAACATTATCCCTGTTGGAAACGACATGAATGTTGGTACAGGCTTGTTCACCACCCACAACGATAAGGGTGAAATCTTTGGTAAGTATTTTAAAATTAAAGACATTTTTTATCCTATTTATTCTTTCAAAGACGCTCAAAAAATGCCCTAAGGCCCACACATTTAATTCATTTTTTAAAGTTTTTATATTGTAAGCTCACTAAAGATGTTCTCATTAGAAAGATTTTTAATCTTTCTCAGCTATTCCAGTGTGCCTTATTTGTTAAGTCGATAATGTTAAAGTAAAACTATATGAGAAATAGAGTTTCTATAATAAATGAAAATATATTGTGCCAAATATACAAATTAGCAGTAAAAAAAGAGAATTTTCTACTCCAGTTCAACTAGAGTCATAATTGTAAAACCTTTTCTTCCTCAAAATAAAGAAAAAGCTATCTTCAATTTTACAAGGAATATATTTTTGTTTTGACCTGTTAAGACTAAAATCCATTTTAACATGAATTCTCCATTTATTTGATCAGCAAGTTTACATTTCTTTTCAAGCTGTGTAAAGACAATAAGTTGGCCAACCTTCCTTGAAAACTATAAAACCATTGTAAAACGAGATTTTTTGCTTTTTTTCAAACATTCCTTTTTAAAACCTTAAGTAACTGATAATTTTGGGCACCCTGGGAGTGTAATATTTCAAACTTAATTACCAGCAGTAATAGACTTGCAAATTTATGAAAGCCTTAAAATTTAATAGTTTGTCTCCCTTGGATTCCTTGAAAATAAGAGGATATTGGTTTATGAATTCCTTATATTTGTTGGAAAAGAATGTTAACTTGTCCTGTAATTAAAATCAAACTAAAATCATTAAATTATATATTATATATAATATTTAATTTATATGAATTATTTACTTTCATCTTGTCCCTCAATTGGTTAAAATTTTACTTTTTTTGTCATTTCAGAAAAAGTTGCTATGTCAGATGACGACGGGAAAAAGAAAAAAATTGCTCCAACTACGGATCTTGGGTTCTTTGATTATATGGGTACACTTACTCTTACAACTGTTCAAGACTATTACAATTTTTTCCAGGAGGCTAACTTTCTCCGGCCATTGTTTCAGAGCAAAATCTGAAATCATTTCTGATAACTTATTGTGGTGCCCTACTGGTCCTAGACACTCAAGGAAGCGAAGTTTCTTCAACAATTTGAGGTGGAAACAGGGCTCGAGTTAGAAGAACTGAAAACAGTTATGTCAGACCGTGAGCTGTGGAGAGAGATACTCGGTATTTCCGACCTAGCGGTCGAAGGATGATGATGATGATGAACGACTATTTCTAAAATACCCTAAACATAGACCCTTTCCCTTTGTAACAACAAAAATTGAAAGCTTGCAGTTTTTGAACTTTCCATAGCTGTAAAATTTGCCGCTTAACTTGAATCTAACAATATTCTTTATATACTTGATACACTTTCCCTCTTTTGTAAATTTTAATTGACGGGGGTGCTTCTTCTCAATTAGAATGCGTTCTTAAAGTTTTATTTCTTTTTTTTTTCTCTAGGTTACGCTATTACAACTGGAAAATTCAAAAAAGATAAAGGCATTTGTAAGTCCAAAAGTTTTTCTTTCATTAGTAGAAATTAATACTTGGTGACCCATTGATAAATTATTAGTGATTTTTTGTAATGATGTAAATTAGATGAAATTGAAAAATAAAAAAATAAAATAATTAAATAATTAAATAAAAAAAGCTTTACGTCATCGTCAGTACAAACATAGAATGGTTAAAAATCACAAATTTTCTATCCAAAATGTTGAAAAAATTGCCTAATTATCTACAAATATGGCGTAAAACCAAAAAGCTTTTACTATGAAAATAAATTTATATTCTTTAATAAAACTATGGCAAATAAATTCACTCTGAAGAATTGTTGTAATTGATGTAATCATCAAAAATGTTGTATTAATATAAGTATTAAAACATTTTTACTGGTTGTTTGTTACAAGATTGCCCATTCTTCCCTTATGTTTACTACTGATTAATATTTTTTGACGTGTTTTTTGACTTCAAAAGTGAAATCTAACTTCCAAAAGCTTATATAACTTTTAAACTCCTGAACCAACTTTAAGTTCACATCATCACGTAGCAAGAAAATCTTTACACATTTTTGTGGTTCACCCTTCATTTAAATACTATGAAGTAGATTAATAACTCTATGTTTGTGAATGTGTATCATTAAATCAGCTGTAATTTCTTTTTATTGTTTAAATAATTAGTCATTGTTGGTGGAGCACCTAGAGGAAACCAACTCAAAGGAAAAGTACGTTACTTGAATATGGTTATAAAATATGAACATTTTATTTTTTTTGACCATGTTTTGATGTATAATAATGTGAAGAATTTGGTCTATTCGGGCCGGTCTAGGTTTTTTTAAACTTTTTTTAAATGTTACTTATTTTAAGGTTATAATGTATGACTCTGCTAATCCAAACCTGATCAAATTCTCATCGCAAATCCTCAGCCCTTCTGAACAGGTATTGTATATGATATGCAACAAATTCTAAAATTTCACTGTTATTCAAACTTAGCACTATTTATGTAAATCAATCCTCCGAATCCTGCTTCTTCCAATGTTCCAGCTATCCACATAAAATAGCGTCATCTTGCTGTATTTACTTTCTATTATGTTCTAGACAATATTTACCGAAGTTTGTGTAGCATGTGTCTTATTTTAGGTTGGATCATATTTTGGTGCTTCTCTAGGAGCTGCAGATATTAATGGAGATGGGTATAAAATGCTTCTTACACATTCTTACAATTTTTATTTTCTTGCTGACGTAATGTTATACAGTGAGACTCTTTTAACTCAAACCTTTATTACTGGAATGTCTCCCTAACTTGAAGAAGTTCTCTCGCCCGTTCAGTTTAACAACGCTTTATAAACCTTACTCCATAACTCAAAATTCCTTTTAAACTTCGAATAAATTTGTGTCTTCGTGCAAGTCCCGGTTATAGAGATGCAACTTTATGATATTTGCACTTGCAGATGGAAAATGCCTGATACAATTTATCACACAATCTTTTTATATGAAATCTATATAGAAAGATGATTTTTTAAGACCTTCATATGATTGATTGATTTGCAGAAAATGTAGATGCCTGCATACTTTTCCTGACAATTTCTCAATTTTTTTTAAAGTGAAAGATTATCTATAAATTGTCAGTGTATAAAAACTGGTGTAAGTTTATTTTTTTTGTTTATTGTAGGTTTTCAGACTTGGTAGTTGGTGCTCCACACTATGCAAACACGAGACCTAACCAAGGAGCTATCTTTGTTTACCTGAACGATCAAAACGTACGTGTTAACAGCATTGTCTGTCAGACATCAGCATTCATGTCAGAATTTGGAATGAAACTTACTTTCTTTTTTGAAAATTACTTTTTGCAAAGACGAGCTCATTGACTTGTTTGGATATTCGAGTTCCTTGCAAAGTTTTTAACCAATCATCCTTGTTGATTAAGATTATGATTAAGATTAATCTGCCATTCTCTGAAATGATAAACAGGTTAAAAGATTCAACTCCTTTCATCCTCCTTACTTCAGGATGGATTGAAATTCACTGATCAACAATTCTATGGGACTTATGAGGACGGCTTCTTTGGTTACTCCATTGGATCTGTCGGTGATTTGAATAAAGATGGCAAAGATGGTAAGATGCATTTTAAATCAGTGATAATGGCTTCAGGTTGCTGAAAACAGTCTGGTTCTTTTAAGAGAATTGTGACTTATTTCATTCAGAGTTTTAATTTTCTTTGTTAATGACATGTTTAGCTTTGGCCTGGTGTGTGTGCAAATTCTTGAAATAAATTCATACAAATGAAATTAACACAATCTCCCGTTTTGTTGAATGTTTTGTTTGTCTAATGAAACAAAAACTATTAATTGTTTTACATGTATAGCAGAGCTATAATATCTGAAAACAACTTGGTGATTTCAGTCTTGTTTTTAAATGTTTGAGATACTGTTTTATTAGTACCTAAAGTCGAAACTAACAAGAAACTAGATCAAGCTTGGTAATCGATAGCTGTCTTAAATGATCCAGTTGAATCGAATCTTCTTTTGTTTTTATTTAGACATAGCAGTAGGTGCACCATGGGCTGGTGATAACAACGAAGGAGTCGTCTACCTTTATTACGGTACTGGAAAGGATGGCCAACCACTTGCACAAAAACAGGTTTGCAACATTCATTTTTGAAAACAAAACATTTGATTGATTTTAATTAATGAACGTTAAAGTTTTTAGTTAATTGTAAGTGTTCCTGTTTCATACCAGACACATGTTTAGATCAAGCTGGTGTCTCCTTTTGTTCTAATTTGTTCGGTTCAGTAGTCAATTTGCTGAATAAACAAAGAATATTTTTTCTTTTTCTCTTTCCGACCAATCTCGCTCCACATAGGTGTCAATTCAATATGAAAAAGCTTGTAAATTAAGATTGATGAGTAAGCAAATGATATTACCCCTATTTAAAAACAAAGCCTTTAAGCTTCGTGTGAGGGTTTATCAATAACCATTGCGACCGCAGTGCAATTGTAGAGCATCCAGCAGCAGTGCGCAAGGAGGTGGGTTCAATCCCGGACGGGTCATTTCAAATACTTTGTTCTTGGTACAAAAATGGTACTTGATACCTTTCTGCTTGATGCTCAACAATCAAGATAGGAATCAAGAGTAAGTGAGAAAGCCAGGTAAAGGAGTGGCACCCTCTCCTACCTTGGTGTAGATGGCTAGAAAAAAGGGAGTCTTCGGGTTGCACTCAACTGCGATCGCAAATTACTTACTTAATCAGACTTAATCATCATATTCTTTATTTGACAGATCATCATGCCAAAAGATATCAAAGGTGGTGCTTCGTTCCTTGGCTTCGGTTTTTCATTCGCCGATTTTTATCAGTATTCCACTGATCCTGGTCATCACAACGACCTTGATGAAAATAAATACAATGGTAAGAGTTAAATGTTACCAGTCTGTGAGCTGGAAACTTGATGTCAGAGTTAACGTGAGCGTTGGATATACTCTTGTTAACTCAGTTGCTAATTATCAGGTACATAATACACGGTTGTTTAAAAAATCATCAAATTCTAAGAAAGAGGAACCAGGGGGACCTAGTTGCCAGGGGTTTGGAAATTGTACCCCTATACTCCCAGAATAAGGTAATTATAGACTAAGACAGCTGGAAATGTTTTCCTAATAAGGTTTTC
This sequence comes from Clytia hemisphaerica, assembly GCF_902728285.1. NCBI lineage: Eukaryota > Metazoa > Cnidaria > Hydrozoa > Leptothecata > Clytiidae > Clytia > Clytia hemisphaerica. The sequence continues at coordinate 159,534 of NW_027103388.1, forward strand.
CTAAATAGGAGGGAGTTGGAAAAAATCTACAAACTAAAAAAACAGGAGGCATTTATTAGGCATCTAAGGGTACGTCTTGTTGGTTCTTAAGCTCTGTTGCAGTCTTTTTATCGACCGCCGGAGGCGGTTTCTTTCATAGTGGTACGCTAATCTCGTTTTGCCTTTGCTCATTACTTTGTCTGCCATTTACTTTCGGTTTTTTTAACTAGATTACCCAGGTGTTTCTCTTTTTTTTCCCTGAATGTCTTTTATTCGGAATTGAATAATCGAGACATGAAAAATGACTATATTGTAATCTGTTTTCAATGAATAATCTAAAATGTACTGGAGATGACATGTAGGCGTTAATAATGTGCGTGCACTCTTTCGCAAGCGTGATACGTGATGGAAGGTGGTCGTTTCAGTGTGGTTTAGATCCACACTCTGACCTAGTAAGTAATACAGACCAGTACAGACCAGTACTTACTCAATAGTAAAAGACACTAGAAAATATGAATACGCTATTTTGAGTTTTTTATTTTAATGTTTGGATGTTTCTATTTAGTTTCATAAAATTGTATGTCACAAAACTAAACAAATAAAAAAATATGAAAAAGCACTTCCGGTTCTTGAGTTATTTTGATTTGAAGTTTCTATATAAACAATAGAATTACATGGAAACGAGGCCGGGCTGTATGTTTTAATTTTTATAAGGGATTTCACCGTGAAAAAAAACAATCATAAAACTCAAATTTTCAGCATGCACTTGTCTTTATAGGAGGAATACAAATATATAGTTTTCAACATGGTTTGAAGACCTTCGAAAATTACTTATAAATTCGGGAAAGGTGTATTCGAAGAATCAAAGCCCCGCATTTTCCAGGACTTAAAGTAATTGGCATTTTTCTTTCTTTTAGATCTTGCTATTGGTGCTTTCAAATCAGGTCACGTTGCTTTATTAAGGTAAGTAATCTTGTGAGAGGTCTTTTTACAATCGCAAGATTGTATAATGTTCAGTAGCGTAGACAGGAGGGGTGCAAAATTTGTGTAGGAGAGCAGATTTTTATGACACTCTGATTAGTGCCATAAAAATCTACTCTCCTACACAAATTTTGCGCCCCTCCTGTCTACGCTACTAATGTTTAATATCGCTGCCATCAAGGCAAAAGCGTCATTCTCCTTAAATTTTAGGCTTGCCTTCTTTTTCTATAAATAACAGGGTTAATTTTGTGGTAGATTGCAAAAGCTTCTCAAAATGTTAAATAAGATATAAATTAACATATAGACTCGTGTGTAATGCTCTTCAGTTCTCTAGTCTTAATGGTCTAAAATCAGAAATCCGGCTAAGAAAACATAACCCAAGTCTGATTTTTAGATGTAATTTTACTTAGAAGAAATTGCAAACTTTGTTTTTTACTATTTCTGCTGATGGTGGAGTTTGCAAGTATGGCAAGTTTACTGACAAGAAGTGCTACAGATTTAGGCAGAAAAATTCGGAAATAAGTGCACTTATAGTAAAGATAACAAAAATAGCGATATGAAACAAATAGGTTCATAATGTCAACTTCAAACTAAAGAGCTCTTAGTATTAAGCTGAAGAAAAAGGATTCACTTAATAAAGAAAGTGTCTCTTTATTTTAGAGCTCGACCAGTGGTTACCATCAAGGGGGAGTTGAAAACGGATGGAAAGCCAAAAATCGACCTCTCCAGTAAAGATCCAAATACCATTTGTAAATTCAAGGGTACGGATTTCAAGTGGTATGTCTTTTACTTAACCTTCCAAACAGATTTCTCTTTGCTATCATATCTCCTACTGCTGTATTATCTAACAAAATTTTGTAATGTTAAAGATCATCCGCGTATTGGATAGCTAACTCAAAATTTTGCACCCTTCAAAATATATTTTATCTTCTGTCCTTTAACCCCTTTATTGAATTGCACGCGATACGAGCAGAAGAAAAATCAATATTGTTGATACTTGTGGAAGGGCGCCATTTTTGTAATAAATGAGGGGCTTTTCATGTTTCAATGAGCCCTGACTCAGCTGGGTTAACGAAATAGTTACAATTTTCCTTGTTAGCGCCTCCCACCTTTTTGGCGCCCTCTTGAAATAGCGCCTCCCCCTACCACCACGTCATATGGTAATACGCATTATGTTTTCTATTTAGCATTAAAGGAGCAAAAGTATGCTTCCAAGTTGAACAACAGGAGGATGATCGTAAGAAATGTTGTTTAAAAATGATTTTTTTCATTGTTCTGATATAATCATAGTGTGCAGAAGAGCGGTTCAAGCTCCCGCCTAAAATTGCAGGTCTTAGGTCACTCCCATTTGATTGTTGACTTGCCAAGTCCCACCTTAAAGAGGATGTCAAAAAAACTTTTTGTTCATAGACCTTCCCTTCTTTCATGTCAACTTGTTTTCGTTCTTAGCAAAGCATTTTCAAACTACAAACTATGAAACAATAAACTATAGATTTAGGTTTTTGATACAGAGTTGGTAATGTTGAGAAATTTCCAGAAGTCCCACCTAAACTTTCCTAGTCTCACCTAAACTCGTCTACAATGAACTATAGATTTAAGTTTATGATACAGAGTCGGTAATGTTGAGAAATTTTCCAGAAGTCCCACCGAAACTCTCCTAGTCCTACCTAAACTCATCTAGTCCCACCGAAACTCTCCTAGTCCAACCTAAATTCATCTAATCCTACCCAAATCTTCTTCCCCCACCTCAAAGCCCAGAATGTCAAGGTTCCACCTGGTCGATTTAGGCCCAGAAATCTAACGCTCCTGCAGATTTTTTTTTGGAGGGGAGGTTATCAGTGTTTTCCCCTAAACTAAACTTCGTTTAATATCTTACACTGTGTCTTTTTTCTTCAGCACAAAACGTCAAATACTCCATCGAGGTCGACGCCCAAACAGATGTCAAACGTGAAAAGCGTGGATTTTTGGCAGATAAAAATGGTGATCAGGTCTATCAAATCGACGAAATAGTTTCTGCTGTTGGAAAAGCTGAAAAGTGCACATCTCCATTCGATATTTTCATTAAGGTTAGTGGTGTAAAGCTTTTTCATTTAATAAAATATGCTTATTTGTCGGGCTATGTCTTTGAATTTGAAGCCTCGGAGGAGCTAGAGATGAATCTTCAACCTTTCTCAAGCAAGAAAAAGCGAAGCCTTAAATTTGCCCCTCATTTAGAAATTTTGTTTGAAAAACACACGGGTCGCGTAAATAGTTTCATTTCCCATCCTGGAGTTTCGGATCTAGCTCCTTCGGGGCTTTGAAATCAATCGGTTATGCTACGTTAGGCTCAGATTGAAGAGGTTTTGAAATTTCAAGGCACAAAAAACTTAGAAAGACAAGTGTAGGAAAAGTTCTTACATGAACCATAAGAGAAAAACATATGTTATTGATAAGCTCATAGAGTCAAATTTACGCATTGATTGTATAAAGCTCCACAACGGAGAACTTTCAAATAAGAGTTTGGAACAGACTAGGTTTGATACCTTCATATTTCTTATAGAATAACACCAAAAACGTTCTGAACGCATTCCGTGTGACCTTGAAATGGGAATATGAAGCCGCCTGTAAAGATAACGACATTTGTCCTGTTTCTAACAAAATGGAGGTCCTCACAATCCCCTATGATGTAAGTAATGCAAATCTGTACTCTAGTTTCTATAAATATAGAACATTTAGCGCGTCTTTTGCAACTAGATTATTTAACTTGATTAGATGATTATTTTAAAGATTTGATTTTCCTGGACGATTTAATTCGCCGAAGTGGCAAGTATTCACGAGAATATGAAGTCTTTAGAATCCAATGAAACTTGGCAAGAAGTTACCATTTTATTTTGATGCTTTTTCGACCTTTAAAAAATTCTGCGCGCGGAAAACGCCCCCTTTTCTCCATTTTCATTTTTTGATTCATCTATTTTCTAGTTCCCCTACTTGAAAGGGTGTAGCGATGATGGTAATGAAGAATGTAATGTTGATCTTCAGCTCACCATGGAAGGTGTTGTCTCATCGTACGTCTTCTCTCCATTTCTTACTTCTTAACAAGACACATTAGCGAGTTTATGTATGTGTGTTTTTCAGCGACGGAGACGGTAAGGTTCTAATTTGAGTACATCCTGACCAGCTGAGGACGACGGTAAATCAGCACTTTTACCGTCCTCGATTTTGCGGGGCGGAATTGCGGGTTTTTCCAAATCGCTTCAGTCACTCTACCGTCCTCAAAAGTGCAAATACATAAACTCGCTAATGTTCTTTGTTGGAGAACCGATATAAAATAAAATTAGGAACGAAAGCCGACTCTTATAGGCTGAAAATGCAGACTCCACTTTATAGTTTCAATTTCCATTAAAGTAATTGTAGCGGTTCCGTATCACAGAATGAACAATTTGTTTTGATTTATTTACCTACCTTCTCCAAGATTGTAGCCTTCTTATTGAACTTTCAACTCAAAAATGCAAGACTTCGCCAGTAAAGCTCTTCTAAATTTTTTTTCAGTGGTGGCAAGAACATTTTATTGGGTGTTACAAAAACCGTCACTCTTGTCGTGGACGTGAAGAATGTCGGTGAAAATTCCTTCCTGAACACTCTCAAAGTTACCTACCCTAAGAAACAAGTCAGTCCCAACAAAGTGACCATCGCTAGCGTAAGTTTAATTTGCATTTTATCTCTGTGAATTTCCCTTGTTTTGAAACCTACTGTATGTTTTAACTGTGGTGGTTTCTTTTTTGTCAGAATAGGGAAAACTTATTGTAACAAAGTGACGTGCTTACCGCACGGAGTCTGACGTAAAAACTGATCTTTCGATATAAGATTACGGCTCTATACAAATTGAATAAAATGCAGACCAGAGCGGTCTTTATAATATATCACACTTATCTGGGTGCTATAGGAAGGGATTAGCTGCGAAGGTAAACTTAATGCTCACGATAAAGCTGGGGCCTTGCTTTCTAATATCCTCAGCATAAGAAGAGAGGGAATACAAATGATCAAACAAACTTGTTTTATTTAGTATGTTGGTCTCGTCGAATGGTTGCCAGGGGATACTGAAGATTCGGACATCAAAAGTGTTATTGTGACACTCTCATCACCCATCAAACAAAATGGCATCGACAAAGTGTCTATCGTATTCAGTGTTCTTAACGTGGGTAGAGGAAAAGATGTCGTTTTCAACGCTAACGTAACTACGTAAGGTTTTTTTTCGTGTCTTTTACAAGAACTGGTGACAACATTTATCACGTATCTTGTTGACTTGCCTGAGAAATGAAATCTTCCTTGACTTATATCTTGTTCTTTATTTTTTATATCTTCGAAATTTGGAAGGGAAGAAATTTTCGCGGGAAGAAATATTTGCGGAATTTAACTTGGCGGTTCACAGCTCGAAGTTCGGAAGTTTCGCAGAATTGAATTTCGCAGTTGAGAGAATTTTTTGTTCATAAAATGGCCTATTTTGTCCCAAAAATAAAAGACCAATTCTAGCGGTAATTTTTTAAATTCTGATAATATTTGTGTTTCACAAAAATTAATTCCGTGGATTTATTAAAAACCGCAAAATTAAATTCCTCTAAAATTTGTTCCGCAAAAATTTCTTCACGCTAAACTTTCTTCCCTTAAGGTACCTTAATTTTATATTTTCTGAGTCTTTTACTTTTACAGTCAAAGTACAGAGATGAAGCCTGCAGACAATGTGGCGCGTGTTGATCTGCCAGTTACTTTGAATGCAAACCTCACAGTTTCAGGGTACGTCAGCAATATCTCTGGCCATTCTCAAAAATATCGCAAAGTTTTATTTTCATATCGAACAAATTTTCGTCAGATCATGTTATGATGCGAAAAAAGAATAATGCAAGATTAATCTTCACTAACTTATTTTTCGCAACAGAAGTACTGAATTCATATTCCAGAGAAAGAGAGTTATAATATTTAAGGGGGGTTAAATTGTCAATGTTGCATCACAAACTTTCAGTCATTTTTTTAAATCTCTAAGTTTTGAACAGCTCTTTATCTTGAAATAATCTTTCAAACTTTCATGACCTTTTATAGGTCGGTGAAGCCAGAGAATGTGAAATGGGAAAAAGGCGTGGCCAGCTTGAATAAAGTTGGACCTACCGTTACTCACACCTTTTACGTAAGTAACTCGAAATTTGAACATTAAAACTTTTAATCATTGACGAGTACCATAATGATTTTCACTATATTTTCTAATCAGATCAAGGGCCTTATTCATTTCTAACAAGAACTTTCGTTTTCTTTCCATTTAGTTCCAAAACATGGGACCATCAGCTGCTGAAGAATCTGATGTTTTGATCAAGATCCCTGAAAAGATGGGCGGAAATTACATTTTGAATATTGTCAAAGTTACCGTAAGCGATTATACAATGAAATTCGAAATCTTAAAGTAGCATATGTTCATCATGTTACTGATAAACAATCACTTTGTTGTCAAGTAGATATGATGAAATTCACAAAGTTTTACTTTTGCCAAGGTCGGTAGAGCTTTCATTTTAACATCCATCCTCTTCTCTTCTCACAGCTTATACCAGGTATTGGTTACAAAGATGACATTGGCAAATGTGAGCAAGGAACCTTGAACCCTTTGAATTTGGATTTATCGGTATGCTTTATCCTTCGATGTAGTCGTTACTTTGGGAACAATAAAATCTTTCTCTTTTTTTTTTGTTAACCACTATAGGAACATTCCAAGGAAAAGCAACCACGCCCGGTTGAACCGACCCTTATGAGTTCTACTAAGTTCATGGGTTGTGTCGCTTCTAGATCCCATTTTGTGCCAGCCAAACACCAGCGTGGCGTAACGTACCTCTTCCTCTAGATATTACCTTTTTAGCTTGTACCTTTCAAACATTTTTCCTCACAATTTACCAAGCAGAAAGAAATGACTTGATAAAAATTCTCCTTCGCTTGTGAAAACCTTTCATCTCACCTTGTTTTCTTTCAGCAAATGAACAATACGCGACGGAGAAGAAGGCGTGAAGTGAGCGCTCCAGTCATTGTTGTAGGTTCTTTTAGTTCCCTTTTGTATCCATGATATGTATCAAGGTCCATGAACTCGTTGCACTGGTGCATATCATTAATACGTCACTTGTAACCAATCGGTTACCTTAAGGGAAGAAATTTTGGCGGATTTTATTAAATAGCCAAAATAAATTCTGCCAAAATTTCTTCTTTGAAGGTATTGTAAAAGCGGCGTAACGACAGAAGAGGATTCTCTAATCCTAACGCTTTGGTGTTTATTATTTTCTCCATCATTAAAAACACTTGTTTTGAAGACTTGAATTTTCTTTACTCTCAGGTGCCAAATAAACTGCTCACTAGTCAACTGGGTGGAATTCGGGTTATCGATGCTGATAATACTTCTTAGTAGATCACCTAAATAGAAAACACAATTAATTTTAAACGCAGAATCAATGAAACAAAATTTCCTAAAAGTAAAGCCTATCTCATTATAATCTCCTGTGGAGACGTAGAAAAATATAGAGTATAAAGATTGGTTTTGTGCCCTTCGAAAGATAACCAGAAGTGGAACGTTTTAAAAAAGATCAAAAAAAAGCTTGCGGGATGGATACTGAATTTAATGCTTGGAGAGAAGACTCGAGGCATAGAAATGATTAACAAGGGGGTCCAAAGAGTACTTTATTTATTTTTTGAAATGATTTTTCAGGATTGTGGAAGTAATACGGGATGCATGATCATTAATTGTAAATTAAATCGACTTGGAAAATCACAAAATGCTCAAGTTACCGTCACATCGACTCTCGTTGAAGCTACCTTCGACGTATGTATTATCATTATTCAAGAAATTTTCCTGCTCTTAAAAGCATTTATTTCTCGATTCAAAACCAATTGTTTAGTTCTGCGAAAGAGAAACCTCTTAAAGGCGAAACCCTACCAAGGTCTCAAGATCTTTTGCCCTTTTTAATGACTTTGGTAACTGACTATGGCATTCAAATTCTATACTTTAGACTCTTATCGAGGATTTCGAGAAAAAAAACCTATGACTTAAAGTCTCATTAGTATAGCTTTTCATTCGCTTTTCATTCCAAAAGGATTCCAAAAAAGTGAATTTTTTTTTTTTTTTAATTTCTAGAAATTGAAGGAAAGCCGACAAGTTGTAGCTTTTGCGAAATTTTCGTCAGAATTTGTCAAACGAGCACGCGGAGCTGAACCTGACGAAGTGAACGTAAGAACAGTGGACTCTCCATAACTCGAACACTCGCGGGAAACACAAATTTGTTCGATTTAAGGAAATTTCGAGTTATGGAGTAAGGCTTAAAAGGATTTGTTAACTGAAGGGACTACAATTATGGTCGAAACATATTGACATATTAATATTTTAACGTTTTTCAGAATTTAAAGTTCGGGCGAATTGCTATTTTAGCACTTCGACTTTCTTTCATCGAATATTTCGATTTTTGAGAGGTTCGGTGGCTTCTAGGCTATATTCCAAGCCTTATTGGAGCAAATTTGAGCTTTTAAATCCTGAGATCCTAAGGTCTAAAGTCTTAACTCTCACGTTAAAACTCAGAGTTAAAACTCTACTTTCCAAATGTTTGTAAATTGGTTGTAAGTGACGTAAAATCGGTCAATACATCACTTGCAACCAATCAGCTATTAGGATCTGAAAGATATTGCAATGGTGCATATCGTGAAAAGAGGCTCGAGTTAGGGAGCCCATTGTAAATGAAATTGTGTTGCTTGATCTTCGATTGCCCCTAAAGAACTGACGGAATTCTGTTATAGCAATAAACAAGAAATTGTATCATGATCCCACCTTTCTTTATCTAAGTCGTGGTGTATTTGAAACGATTATTTTCCTTTCTGATTATAGGTGCCTTTGAATGTTAACACGCCGTATTTGAAAGTAGAAAAACAAGGAGAACCAATCGCATGGTGGATTATTTTGTTATGTATTTTGGGAGCTGTTCTCATTATTGGTCTTATCGTATTCATCTTATATAAGGTAAGCTGTCATTTCACGTATTTAAAAAGTGACAAATTTCCAGGAAAAGAGTAGCTTTTATATGTTTGATAACTTTTGAAATAGTTTTAAGTTGAATTGAAATTTTGCATGTGTGTATCAAATATGAATTGGTATCTTTGCCATCAATGATGACGTCATCGCCACCTGTCAAAAAGCAAGTTTATATTCTGGTCTGTAAAATACTAACCAGACGGGTGGCTGAAACAATTTTTGCAAAACATTGAGTTATTAAGGACACCTCGCCACCTTCCAAATACCTCCACTACTAAAAGAAATGGAAGATGATCGATTATTTTAAGACAAGCTTTTCGAGTTCCTTTCTTTAAGTTTCGCTTCTAATCATAACAAATTGTTTATTTTCAATTTACAGAAAGGATTTTTCAAGCGAAAGAAGCACGGAGAAGAGGAAGAAGAAGGATTACGTAAGGGAGATCCAGACGATGATTATTAGTCCGCCCAAATACCACCCTTGCACCACCCTACGTTACAAAAGCATAATACATATGCCAAATGAAATAAAAAGACATCTCCATTTTATTTGGACATTTTAGATGGACACATTTGCAAAATGGGCGAAAATTTGAATGTATATGTAGATATAGAATTTTCCGTCACTTTATTGAGATCTTTAGCCTTATTTATTTTGAGCAATAACCTTTTGAGACCATTGAATAAATTCACGAGTTAGAGATACTATTTGTAATGTGATTCGAGTAGAATTTCAACCTATGTTCAATCTAAGACCTCTTTCAACTAATCAAACAAGAAAACTTTTTCTACTGCTGAAAACCTACTAACCACTCATCTACGTCATATACCTTACTCGATATTTATACTTCAACTTACTGAATCTTTTAGCTTATCAAAATAATGTACAGTATGCCTGGTAAAAAGCGGAAAAACGAAATTGATGCAAATAGAAATACACAGAAACGATTATCTTGCAGGGTTAACAATAATAAATTCTTTATTGAAATTTTATAGATATCCGATTCCCGAGGTATTTAATTAGCAACTCAAATTTTTGAAAAGAGTAAGTAACTAGTTAATCAATTTATTCCTAAAAGGTAAGGACTTTTTCTACATGTAAACTTTGCGCCGCTTTTTTCCGGGTACACTGTATATTATTTAAAGTTTGGGCGAGGTCTATTGACCTCAAATGTATTCTTCAAAATACCCAAACATTTTTTAATAAAAGCAATCAGAACCATTATTTTACAAAAAAATGTAAATTTGACTTTCAAAAAAATAATATGCTTGTAAATTTTTTCTAGCTCAGCGAAAAAATATCAACAAAAATTATTGTTATAATTAAAAAAAACCTACTAAAGTAATCTTTTTATAAAACTGTCATTATTTTTCTCGACAAAAAAGCTGTTTTTCTTAGTATTCTAATTGTTATTATTTCTACTGCTATTATATATTTAGGGTTTTTTTATGTAGCCAAAGTATTTTATTGCTTAAAAAATATTGTTTGATTTTGAATTTGATTTATAATCTACTTAGCTTGTTTTTTTTATCATTTCGAAATATTTTGAAAGTGTCGCTTGTCGTAGATAGATTATTATTTATGAGAGAGATTCTATAATTATATTGAATAGAATTGGGTAAAGGATGGGTGTATCATTTTTATGGGCTGTTGAATTCTCTGAAGAGAACTTTTAAATATACAGTGGAGTCTACATAACTTGACCACGCACAGGGAGTAAAAATCTGCTCAAAATCAGGAAATTTTGAATTAAGGCATTGTTAACTGAAGGGACCATAAAAGTTTTTCGAGTTGAAGCTAATCCACTGTATTTTAAAATAATACACTCAACCTTCGCCAATCTTGCTGACATATTTTTAACCACACTTTTCGATTTGCCATTTAAGGTTATTGTTTTTTCTTACTAAACTAACGAACTTGTCTAATGGGCTTTTAAAGTTGATTTGTACAGTTTTGAACTTGTTGCTTTGAAAGACATACAATGAAGTATAAGAAATTTCTGCTGAAAATTTCCCATATTTTTATTAACTTGACATACTTACAAAGCCAAACATACAAAAAATATTTTGTTGCAATAGACGATATCGGCTTAACGAAATTCTCCCCGAATGATTACCCATGATGCTTTGCGCAAAAAATTCAGTAAGTCAATATTGTCCGTGAATTTTTTTGCGCAATGCATCATGGGTAATCATTCGGGGAGAATTCGGTAAGCCGATATCGTCTATTTTTGTGTTTAAAATCATTTTTTGTTTGTTCAATCTTCTTTATTATTTTTAGAAATATTGTAATTATTTTAGAAAAAGACGTTTCCAAAAATCCTGAATAATCTAACTGTAAATTAGATATTTTCTTTGATCCTTTCATTCAGAATTTTCCATGCTGGAAGGCTGGGGATAATAGATCAATGATGCATTGAAGAAGATGGGAAAATTTTGACTTAAAAAGCCTTTAAAAAGTCGAATTTTGAAATTTTTTCCTATTTTCAACAAAAATTTTCGTATCTTTCTTGGATATAAGGTTACAGCCCAAAACGGACAGATATCTCGAAAAATTCTTCACAGTGCTGTATCTTTTTTATCTAGAAAAGATGAGCAGAATCTGAATACAGATTTGTAAGGAATGTCGTGATTTTTTAGACAGAAGAAAAAAATTATTATGTTATTTTCATTTTTCATCTTCATTTTGAACTTCACAAAAGTCTTCTTGGGAATATTTTTCCTACGGTGTAAACTGTAACTTTCTAACATAGCATGAATAGGTGCTAAAAAATATCCAAAAACTGAAGTGTTTACATACTTTTGTAACAGACTTCCGATTACACCCGCTCTGAAAACTGTTTTATCAACCCTTCGAGCATCTTCGCATCTTTTTAATAGGGAAGCATCTCAAGGTTGAGTCTGTCGAGTGCTATGACCCGGAAGTCTGTTACAAAAGTATGTAAACACTTCTTTTTAATAGGGAAGCATCTCAAGGTTGAGTCTGTCGAGTGCTATGACCCGGAAGTCTGTTACAAAAGTATGTAAACACTTCTTTTTAATAGGGAAGCATCTCAAGGTTGAGTCTGTCGAGTGCTATGACCATGAAATTTTGACCAGTGGTAGATGTTGATAATGGAAGATGATTTGCAAAATTTTGGTACTTTAGTATTTTACAGACCAGAATGTAAACTTGTCCAAAATCATGTATTGACTGATTGACTTGTTCGATTTGACTAAAAAAATTCATTTCCATAAGCATTTGGTACTTTACAGACCGGTTTGTAAAATACACGTTGCCACCTCCCTGGACTCAGGAAATACTGGAACCTTTGACTTAGGCTTATCTGCTAATCCTCTAGCGAAAAAAGTTTCTCATATAGGAAGTATATTATTATTATTATTATTATGATGTATACAAGCTCACAGGCCCGAGGTGGACCTCTACGAACCGATTTCTAATTACAATATTAATATGTCAAGTATCTTAGTTGGTGTTTTTCCCACGCTTTGTTTAGGCTTTCTTTAAACAATTTGATTGAGGTCGACTCGATGACAAATCGCGGTAGTGCATTCCATGTTGGGATCGATCTATTAGTAGAAAGATTTCGTCTGAGCCCCACGAAAACCATCATCAGCAAAGTTTGGAACAAATTCATGATCATGGAATCTGGTTGGACGGGATTTTTTAACAAACTTGTTCTGAGTTGTCTGTGGGTCGTAAAAATGAATATGCTTATATATTTGCACCATATCACTGAAAAGCCTTCTGAACTCAAGAGATGGAAGCTTGAGTCTTTTTAAACGTTCTTCGTAGTGGAGATTACGATATTGAGGAATCAGTCTTGTCGCCCGTCTTTGAACACCTTCAATCAAGTTTATACTACGACGTAATTTTGGCTGCCATACTGATTGTGCATATTCCAAGTGAGATCTGACAAAGGTGGTGTACAGAGTACAAAGTGCCGAAGGACTCAAGTCGTTAAAACTTCTTTTGATAACTCCAAGGATTGAATTTGCTTTGTTAACCTGTTTGGATATATGCTCCTCGAAAGTTAGTTCCGAATCGATCAAGATGCCGAGGTCTTTTTCTTCAAAAACATGTTCAAGTTCATTACCTCCAAGCTGGTATCTGTGTGCATGCTTGATGTTGGCGAATTTACCTATTGTTAAGACATGACATTTATCAGGATGGAACGTGAGTAACCAATCCTGAGACCACTTTTCCATTTCATCGATATCTCTTTGTACAACGATAGAGTCTTCTACCGAATCTATAGTCTTCACTATTTTCGTGTCATCAGCAAAGAGAAATGCATCCGAAACTACTTTGTCTGGCAAATCATTGATGTAAATGACAAATAGCAGAGGTCCAAGTACACTTCCTTGAGGAATCCCACTTACGACAGGGTTAGTTGTTGATTTGGCTGAGTTGACTTTGACCAGCTGCTTGCGATCTGACAAAAACGATGTTATCCAGTTTAGTAGACTTCCACCTACCCCGTAACATTCCAGTTTTTTCTTTAACCTCCTGTGAGGGACGGTGTCAAACGCTTTTGCAAAATCAAAATAGATGCAATCGACAACTTTGCCTTCTGCCATCGTTTCACAACATTGGTCAATGTAGTAAAGAAGTTGAGTGACTGTTGATCGCTTACCAATAAAACCGTACTGTTTTTCAGATAAAAGATTTTCTTCCACAAGATGATCCATAATTGCTTTTCGTAGCACTGACTCCATCATTTTGCATACTATAGATGTTAAACTGACTGGACGGTAGTTTATGGCTAGGTTGTGAGCACCCTTGTTCTTGTAGATTGGCGTGACATGCGCCATCTTCCAGTCCTCAGGTAATACGCTATCTTCTAATGTTTTGTTCATGATTATCTTCAGCGGTTCTGCAACGAAGTCAACTAGTTCCTTCAGCATCAACGGATGAATCTCATCTGGTCCAAATGATTTGCTGGGGTCAAGCTGCTTGATCTGTCTTGTTATTGTTTCTAGAGAAATTTCAGGGATATCGATTATCGTATCTGTTCTTTTATCAAATGAAGGTAATTGTCCGTTTGGCTCATACGTAAATACACCACAAAATTGCTTTTGTAGGATATTTGCCTTTTCTATGTCTTCATGCTTCAATGATTCTTTGTTGTCCTCCGACTCCAGAAGAGATGCAACTCGGCTTGTCGACTTCAATTGATTTCTTACATGCGACCAAAATCGCTTCGGGTTGTTCTTTGCCGATCTGCTAATTTCTCGTTCATGGTTTCTACGCGTGCGTCTCATTATACTGTTGACTCGGTTTCGCGCCGAAACATATTTTGCTCTATTGAACTCCTTGTCAGCATCCGAAGAATTAATCCACTTCCTATGTAGGCGATCTTTTATCCTGATTTCATTTCGAATATCTTCCCCTATCGGAATATTTCCTTTTTTCTTCCAGAAGGAATTTTCCAACTTCTTTTAGCGGGACGAATCGGCTCTTTAGATCGTTTAGATCAGTTTTGAACTGTTCCCAGAGCTCACATACTGTCTTTCCGTTTGATGTCGCGATAAAGTCTTGCGTCCAATTAGCCGCTCGAAGAAAGCGTCGCATTTCCTGAAAGTTAGCTGAATTGTAGGAATACTTTTGGCAACTTGGCTTCTGCTCAGCACAACACTTGAAGTCAAAGACAAGTACACTGTGGTCACCTTTTCCAAGTGGACTAAGATATTTGAGATTGTTGACTTGGTTATATTCACTGGTTAGAATGAGGTCTACTAGAGACGGATCGTCTGTTCCTCTACATCTCGTCGGCTCTTTGACGTATTGGTAAAGAAATGAATCTCGTAGTGCATCCAAGAATTTTTCTTCTTTACTGTCCTCAATATGGGGGGTTGTCCAGTTTTCCCAATTTATTGTTGGTAGATTAAAATCTCCAACTATACATTTGTGTGAATATCTCTTGTCTTGACTCAATGACCTTCAACAGGCTGTTCAACATAGAATTGTTTTCGTGCGAGTTAGCTTGCTTCGTAGGGCTTCTGTATATACACGCAAATACAAGTTTGTCTTTCTTTGCTAGACGAATCTCGATAATACAGGTTTCTTCGAATTCAACAGGACTGTCGATGTCAGCAACTAGATGGTCTATTGATGAGTGTGCCAATATAACGATTCCTCGACCTTTGTTGTTATTGGTATTAGTGGAGTTAACAACTTTGTAGTCTTTCATTTCGTATTCGTGGGATTTGCCATTTTTCACCATGTTTGGGTTTTACTTCACAAATTGCGATTAGGTGCGGTTTCTCGAGTTGATTTATCTTATTTAATATTCCTTTCTTTGCTTTCGTAAATTGATCGGCATTTGTTGATAGGATTCTTATTTCAGGTATAGTTCTTGGGGTAGGGTTTGCTTTATTGCTAGTTGATGCTTGTTTATAGCGGTTTGTTTCTATTGTTGTTTTTTGATTTTCAGCTTCTTTACAGCGAAAACCGTTTTTTTGTATCACCTCTGACTCGATAAATTTCAGTTTGAGATTTTTCCTCAGAGTTTAGCTTCTTTGCATCGTTCGATAATTCCTTATATACTTTCCGTTGTGCAGGTGTTAGATCCTCTGTAATACTGATACCTTTGTAGTTTTCTAATCCCTTTAAACTTGTTAAATTTCCGATAACGGTCCATTTTTCTTGTTCATTTTTGAGTGATAACAACAAGGGTCGCTTTTTATTTCCATCTGCTACGCCTAATCTTCTGACACGCTGAATGTTAGCTCGGGCATGGGTATCCTTGATAAAATCTGATGCCCAACTTTTGTCATTTTCTTCATCTTTCTCTGGTAAACCATGAACGATGACATTTGGTGCACGTTTCTTCTCTTGTCTGCCTCTTCTGCTCCCTCTTCACGCCAGGCATCTTTGATAACTTCCTTTAGTGAGTCTTGATTTGGGGTAGCAAGATTAGTGGTGTTGGAGGAGGTAACGGAAGCATACGTTTTTTCTGAGAGTGCTTTACACTCTGTTTTGATTGTTTGTTCAATCATTTCTTTGATAGTCGGTTTGAGTGACTCGAGTTTCTCTTCAAACTTTTGCTCAACGTACTCTATGGTGTGGAAACCCGGATCTTCATTGAGATTTCTCTTTAGGTTCGCCAGTTCTTTCTTTTTTGGGATGCAATAGTAACTCTATCGACTTCGTTTTGCTTGAGAAGCCCCTTACAGGCTTCTAGCTCTCTTCGTAGGTTTTCGACTTCCTGTTCAAGTTTAAGAGATGATTGGGCTCGTCTTGAAGGGATGAGGGCTGAGAGTACAGGTTTAACTTCTACACAATTTTGGCAGGTGTACCTGTAATGAGTGTTTTTCGTCTTGTCGATGAACTGCTGTATCTGGTACGCGGGAAGCATCGTACATCTATAGTGAACACTCCTCTTGCACTTGACACAGGTCAAGCGGTCTTTGTCTTTATCAACGATATCGTCGGTGCATTGTTTTAGTGTGCAAACCAGCAATCGGCCACCACCTTCTTCTGGCCTTGATGGCATCATGATGCCGGCTTCCAAGCTCGGGTAAACCAGAAGGATTGGTGATTTTTATCGAAATTTGATGAATTTTAGTGAAGTTGTTTAGTTGAAGTTATCTTTAGAGGTCTGCGATTCAGACTACTTTTGACTTGAAATTTTCACCAGTAATATTGACCAACTAAGACAGTTTGCAAAATTTCAGTTTAGTCACGTGAGCAGTTGATATTTTATAGACCGGTCCGTTTTTTACCTAAAATGCTCACTTTCAGTATAACCACTCTTCCGATTTTGCTGAAATTTTGGATGTAAGCTTTGTATCACTTGTCAAAATTTCAAGTCAATAGCATTCTCCGATCACTAGATACAGTATCATACATAGGGCTCTTTAGGCAAAAAAGGGTAATTTTGGACCGGTCCGTAAAGTACACGATATCAACACGTCTGCCCTAAAAATGTCTTGTAGAGTTACCCCGCAAAATTTAAACAAAAAAATGAAATTTCGGTATCTTCAAAGAAAGTTGACGTCATCAATGATGCCAAAATTTTCATGAAAGATAATTCATATTTGGTGCATACTCGCAAAATTTCAAGTCGAGTCGGATATATTTCAAAAGTTATAAAAAGATTTTTTTTTTTTTTTTTTTTTTTTTTTTTTTTTTTTTTTTTGGGGGGGGGGGGGGGGAGGTTATTTGCCCCCAACCCCTCAAAAAAAGATGCTCGAAGGGTTAAAATACTGGCTCAAGTATTACCACTTTCTTACAGGCTTCCTAGTTAAAATATCGCAATTCTTAAGAAAATTTGATAGCTCTTATAATTTTTGTTCATATTATAGTGTATTAGACTTGAAGAAAGATTGCAGCTAATGATTGTCTAAAACTGAATAAAAAAACCGCGACAAACATTATCCCAAACAAATCAAATTTAATGCTCAAAAGGAGTATTTGTGATTTTCTAATGGTTTCAGCTCAGGCAGTATCCAAGGAAAGAGCTGAAGAATTGCATTGAGATTTGAAAGCAGCATTTCTAGAAGGAAATAAAAGATATTGCTAAATCGATTATATTGAAATGGAAGGATATATATAATATTTCATTTCTTGGTAAATTACTCAAAAAACATAGATTTACAATGTTTGTAAATGTTATAATGATATTCTTAAGCATATCTCAATTCATGGTACATGCATCAGAAAAAGCGCTTATTTTTCAAAAGCTTATCACATCATTGGAAGAAGATTTCACACAAACTTGGGTATATAAAGACATGTATAGCCATCCAAATCAATTAGGAGTAACAGAAGAGTTGTTTATGAAATCTATTGCAAACAATGGAAACAAGCGTAGATTACAGAAAGTGTTGATCAAAGCTTTAGAAGGTGATGCCTTAGATCTGGTCATCCTTGGCGGTTCAATATCCAGAGGTGCACCTTTCTCTGAGCGAGGACTTGATTTCCGGATTTATTTTCATGCCATTGTCAACTGGTGGAATCGTGTATTCAGTCAAATTTCTGGATCTAAATTAGAAGCGAAAAGTATTTCGATAGGCGGTATAGGGACTGATTATTACTCTTACTGTTTGACACCTCATTTACCTGAAGACACACGCCCAACCATCTTCTTATGGGAACTCGCAGCGAACGATCGAGGGCGTTACGATGATAAACAGTTCCCAAGAGCTTACCCACTAGAACAGTTGACACGGAACATTTTGCTGCGACCAAGTAACCCACTTTTAATGTTTGCTAATTTTTTCAGAGGTAACGATTATCTCCAGAAGAAATGTTTAAATTTTGAAGACGAAGGTGGTCAAAAGATTGCAGAGATATATCATCTTACCTCCATAAGTTGGCGTGATTTTGTGTGTGATAATCTGAATGCTGGCCAAGAAGGGTTCCGTATGAAAGACTTATTTGCAGATGACAACCTACACCCAAGCCTGAAAGGACACGCCCAAATGGCTTACCTTCTTATAAATTACCTGCGTTTAGAATTCCTCAATGTTCTTAAAAACACTGCTCGAATGTCATCGTTATCAGAATTCAAAGATGAGATGTGGAGTCGAGGTGATATGTCCATACCAGGAATTATATACCACGAAACATCAGCGAAATCTCCACAATGCAAAACTTATTTTTATAACGATGGGAAGGAGCCAAATAACACACTACCTGTAGAAATCATTGATAAAAGTGATTTTCATTACAATATTTATAAGAAATTCAAATTAAGAGGTGATCAATTAGGTGGTCTACAAACCAAGTTTAGTGAACAATTACTTCAGTTTGCAGTGACAATCGATAGACCAATATGTAGACTTGTAATAGTGAGTCATAGTGGTACTGGAACAGCCAAGTGTTGGATAGATGCGCATGCGTCCGTTGATGTTGATACAATGAAATACAGCATGGGAACTAAGATGGACATTATTGCAACCAATTTAAGACCAGGCAAATATCACTTGAATATTCTGTCAATGAAGGGTGGGTTTGCCATCAGTGGAATTGCTATTATTTAACCTGCTGAGAAAGCGAGACAAATAATAAGTAAAGGTGTTGACTGTTATTCAACCACACACATGGACACATCTACATACCTCTTAATTAAAGTTTACTTCATATTTTTCAATATTGTGGATGAAAATGAATGAAAAAAAATTGAGTTAAAAAATTCAGCTACAGGGTGTCGTTAAAAAATGAGATCGAATTTGATGTAAAGAATTTTTCATAATTTAGGATACCTTTCTTCGACCAATATGGTCTCAATTTTCTTAAAAATAACATTGAATAGATGATCAAAATGATCCTAATGTAGATGCTAATACACGTTTTTTTTTATAAGGAACACGTTTGTAAGGAACTCAAGGCTGAAAATGGTCCAAAAATTAAGGAATTGTTAAGGAACTGCTCAGGCTGAGAATAAGAAATAAGTTTTAAGGAATCCAATTTTTGCGAATCCAAACTTAGCAGCTATCTAAATAAGGTACTCGATAAGGAACTTTGAGGCTAAAATTCTCTGTAAAAATAAGGAACTCCAGGTTCAGAGCAAAGTTAAGGCTCCTTATAAAAAAAAACGTGTAGCCAGTCTCGAGAATCTTTCTTTATAAAAATCCTATATCCTTTTTTTATGGACACCCTTCTTACTTTTCGAGCGATTTTACAAGCCTCGAATCAATCAGCTGATTGGTATGAAAATATAGATTCACTAATTTAAAATGTATCAATCGAGTAATTTTCTTGACTTGAATAACGCCAAATTAAAATCTTTAAAATAATTATTTTAAATCCTCTATTAATTTATATTCTAAATTCATTTATAAACAAACAGTTAGCTGTGTGCCTAAACAATATCATACTTTCCATATCAAAAATGTCCAATGACCTCCGCCCCCCCTTGTAAATGATAATTAAAGCAGTCCCTATTGCCATTGGTGAAGGTCTGAGAATCATTTTATCTTAGAGATTTGAAAAATGATTGAAATAGCGCCTTTCATAATTCAAAATCATTCCAAGGGCATGATGGTCTCCGAAGCTTGACCAATGTTAAGTTTTTAATGTTAGGGTGATTCCTGAGTAGCATATAATATTTGATCAGTTCTACTTTAGCAATTGGTTTAACGATCTTTGACTCGCCCTGTTGAAATTAGAATTCATTCTCTAAAAAAGCTCAAAAAGTCTGAGGCAAGTTTTTCAATACAATTTCGATGACGTAGACTTTTGAATCATAAACTCGATGACTAAGCATGAACAGTGCCAAAGACGATGAAATCAAACCGAATCATTTGCATATATTTTCTAATTGGTCAAGCGTTTCTCGTATATTCCTCACTTGCGAGGCTAATTCATTTATAGGCTTCATCTTTCGATCAAGTTCTTCACACTTAGCAATCAGTCCATACATGGCTTTGATATTTTGTTCCACTTCTGAATGCACATGGTCTATAGTTCCATCATAAACAGAAACAATATCAGTTGTAGCTTTCGTTCCTTCAGTCAGTTCCTTAGAAAGAAACTTCATCAGTCTATCAATACTTTTACTAGCAATTTTCGCTTGCTCTTCGATCTCAGGCAGTACCATTGGATCTACTGAGGTGATTTGACTTTTTAATGTTTGCTGTGCTTGTGTGGGTGTGTTTTTATCGTTGAGCTGAATATCATCCTCAGATGAACTGGAAATATAGCTCACTGGTGAGCTTGATCTCGGTTTGGCCATCCGTGATGAATGATCCTCCAAACAATCTACCAAGAAGGAAAGAAGAAAGATTTTAATCAAAGAAAGTTCCCTCCTTTTTAACAATTTAGCTGTTTAAGTACACAGTAAACAAATAATTTTGCTCTCATCATAATACCTGATAAAAAATTATCCTTTGGTCTAGACTAACAGGCCAGTCAGGCTGAAGCAATATCACACAGGAAAAGTATCAAACGGAAAAGGTGAGCGGAGGTGTCACGTAGGCGTTGGAAAAAAATACATCCTTTGGCTTTTACCTTAAATGGAGTTTCGGAATAAAAAATAAAACTCAATCAATGCAAAGCTATCATCATACACTCATTTTTTTATAAGCATACGATAAATTTCGGCTGAAGCTCACTATGCTTAAGTAAAGCCTCGACTTATGCTTGACCCTACCTATGCTTGGTAAATAAATTATGAAGGGGGGGGGGTAAAAGTTTTCGCGCATTTTCCCCTCTCTTTAATTTTGAGAGAAATGAAGACATTCTATTGTTTTCGAATGTTTACCATATGATTTCGAATCTTTATAGTGTTTCTTCATTCTTCTGTTATTATCTGAAGTTTTGGAAATCATTGACATGTGACATGCAGAAGATGAGTGGGCTCATCAATGGAAAATGTCCTTCAACCCTGATCCTTTTAAACAGGCAGTTGAAGTGTACTTTACCAGGAGGCTAAATCCACCTGACCCCTCAGAAATTACGTTCAATAATGCAGCCATTGTAGTTCAGGATCATCAAAAACATCTTGGTCTCATACTTGATCAAAAGCTGGCCTTTGACCGTCACCTTGATGAAAAAATAAAAAAGGCTAATCAAGGTATTGGTCTTATTCGCAGACTTCGCAAGCTTCTACCCAGGGATTCTCTTGTCACTATATACAAAACCTATAGACCACACTTAGATTATGGAGATATCGTATATGATCGTCCTAGTAATTCCTCATTCTCTGAAAAACTCGAGTCTGCCATTATGGAATTGTATTTCATTCTAAAAACACAATGTTTCGAGTAAGCTTGAGTTTTCTTCCTAAAGAAATAAAATTCATAATAGCAGACTTTGGCATATGTCCATTGCCCGGGGGGCAGCTGGGCAAGAGGACCGACGGGTATGTGCGGGCCCTAAGGGTACCTTTTCCAATATGTTTCAAATGCACTGAAAGGGTCGGAAAAACTAGAGATGCACTGTAAGGGTAGAAATTTCAGAAAATTCTTGAAAAATATTTTGACCAAAAATGCTTAGAATTTTGACCCGAATTTTGACCATTTTTGGCCAGAAAGGGATCGAAAATTTGGGGGAAAATGCACTCTAAGGGTATGATTTTCACTGAGTTTTGCTGCACTGTAAGGGTGCAATTTTAAAAGCCCATTTCTGGCCCGCACATACCGTCAGTCCGCAAACCCAGTGCCCCCCCCCCCTGGGTCCATCGTGAACCACTGTGATTTTCCTTGAGTGTTCCCAGAATACTTTCAACACCAAAAGATTTCAGGACCCTATTTGAAACCATTTTTGAGAATTTAGCCTGAGAAAATTAGACTTTAAAACTCTAATTATCACATTTTAGTAGGAAATGCAATACCACATTGGCAGACTTAGGCAAATTTCAAACCCAAACCATTTTAGTTCTCCTAGAGTATATCCAGAATGCTTTCAACACCAAAAAATTTCAGGACCCTACAAGCCTGAGAAAATCAGACTTTAACTCTAAATATCGCGTTTTAAGTGGAAATGCAATTCCAAAAACTTTTCTATGTTTCACTTTTTTGCACTTTATTCTTCAAAATGAAAATATTTAAGATTTAAAGTTCTTCTTTTATTCAATGATTTTTTATGGCACTTTGTAGACAAATCTAACTCTCGCATTGAATTCCCACTTTCTTCAGTAAATTAAAGATATGAGAAAAAAACCTAAGCACGGATTGAAACAAATATATGGAGGGTGGGATTTTACAGCTGCCCGTCGTGCAAGGCACTGAAAGGCCACTGGTGCCAAAAAGAGGGGCCATTTGAAATGCGGCAACCTCATTGGTGGAAATTTGATAAAAAGCTGCAAAGGAGAGCGCTGGGAAGCAATAAGTAGAAGAGACCACTTCTCTCAGGGGTCAATGTCAATACATGTACACATGTGTTGTGTCAACTTGTCAGCATTGTATTGTTGTAAAGGAAAAGATAAAAGAGGTAAGACTAGCCTAGTTTCTAATCCTGATATAGGAGTTTAAGTTTAGACTGACTGACTGATGAGCACACTTGGACACTGAGTATGAGTATTCTGAGAAAAGGGAAAAAGACATCCAGCATCCAAATTTCACCTCACACTTGCATGACTTGTCTAATAGACCTTTTCGCCTTTCCATCCGCCATCTTGAATTGTATGCAAAAATAGAGGAACGAAAAAGTTGTGGTTGGATTTAGTTGGAAAGTATGCAAAACATATACAAGTTTACACAAAGATTAAAAAGACAACAAAGCATCTTATAAATAAATATTATAATCATTAGAACAATAAAAGATGGAATTTCTTAATCCAAAAAGAAATATCCACAGAACAACAAAAGCCTTTTAGAAATTTGTTCTTAAAGACAAAGCATATTCTGTTTTCATACCATTAAGAAATTCCACGAAGACGGAGTACACACATCAAACTTTCAAAACATGCAAACTGAAAAGCAGTAATTATGACGTCACAGATTATCAATGTTTTGATTTGATCATTTTGCGGCTCTATTCCCAGGAGAATAATTTACCGTCAGCCGAATAAGGATTGTTTTTACCTTCGCTGATGATTTTTCAGTTTGAAGTTATGTCTAATGTTATTGATTTTTGAAGTGCTTACGTTCTAAGAGATGAGCGAATATAATTATTTTTAGTTTTCAAGAGAAGCAAATTTAATCTTTCTTCTACAAGATTACACTTTAATATCCAGACGGTGTCAATCGAACGAATCGAACGCCGAATCAAACGAACGCAATTGAACGCAATCGAATAATTGCAATTCGATTGTCGAATATTACCCAGGATTTGATGTTCGATTGCTTCGATTACGTTCGATTGTATTCGATTACGTTCGATCAGTTACATCAATATGCCTTCTTACCTGTCTTTAAAAATATAAATAAAAGTAATTACGGAAAAGGACGCGAAAAAAAAAAGACATAAGTGTGAGAACAGAGTAATCAAACTCGTTAGAAAAAGTACCATTAGAAGTCATAAAAAGTCAGCCTGAATAAATGCAATCGAAATTCCAGAGAACTTCATAATTCCCCAAACAACATTACATTACTATCTCAAACTCCCATCACATAAATTTTACAATTACGTCAGAGTAGACTACGCTCGCCACCGAAGAGGTTTATTTGGAAAGGGTAATTATATTTTATTGTTCGCTTCTTTTTTAAAGATTCGCCGGGTTGGAAAAGTATGAATTTCTTTGTACATATTTTACCTACCTCAAATATTTAGGAGGCTGAGTTTTAAACGAATCGTCAAGTTGAAACGAACGATAAATGTATCAAGGTCTGTTTTATTTACCCCCTGGTGACTTAACAAAAGAGACTTAACTCGATGTTACAATCCAATTATTGAAAGTTTGTCTCGGCCTCTTTATAATGAGCAAGACATATGTTCTCTGATTACGCAATTTTCATATTGACATTTTCGAGGCATTTTGATGTAACTGTCGATTGTATTCGATTACGTTCGATTGTATTCGATTACGTTCGATTGATTCAATTGTATTAGATTTTATTCGCTTTAGTATGGTACTTAAGCGCTCGGCCGCCCACGCTAAGAAGCTCTGACAGAGTGATCCAATTTAATTTAATCGCAATCATCAAACTCATCGAACATAATCGTAATCGAACGAAATCGAAGATTAATCCAATGTAATTGACAATCGATCGAACCAATCGAACATAGTCAACAATCAATCGAACCAATCTAACCTTTCTCGAACGCAATCGAACACAATCGAATATTACCCAGGAATCGGCCGTTCGATTGAGATTCGATTACGTTCGACAATCGAATCGCAATTATTCGATCGCATTCGATTACGTTCCATTGGTTCGATTGCGATTTTTGTTCGAAGTTGTTCGATTGACACCGTCTGGTAATATAATGCCAATTATGCATGTAAGTTTTATATTAATACTTTCTTTTTGCATATGTTTTGCATACTTTCTAAGGGATGAATTTCACCACGGCAATTCGGCCACCATAATTTTTGCATACAATTCAATATGGTGGATGGAAAGGCGAAAAGGTCTATAACTAAAATAAACTAAGTTCAAATCCACAGAAGTTTAAAATATTGGAAAGAGAGGAAATAGACAAGTGACAAGAGTTTTTTTCAGAGACAGAGCATAGAGAGAAAGTTTTATCACACACTCACAGTTTAAATTTTACATAAGTTTGGCATATAAAAGAAAAATTTGAAGATCTATTACCTATACTCCTCACTATTATCTTCTTTCTTCTCACTTTCTTCCTGCTGTGAGGTGACTTGGCAGTTCAGTTTGGCAGTTTGGCATTTGGTTGAGTTTGGTTTATTCAGTTTCTCCGCCTGCTCGACTTTGACCTCAAAATCAAAATATTATTGAGAGTAAAAAATGTAAGCCAGATGTAAACATAGCTTTAATACAATTCTAACAAAATTTTTCAAATATAAATAGGCTTTTAACGAAAATCGGCGGCACGTTTTTATGGTGCGCCAAAGCGGAAATAAATACTATCTTTCATTTCGCGACACTATCTTTCATTTCGCGGCACTATCTTTCATTTCGCGGCACTATCTTTCATTTCGCGGCACTATCTTTCATTTCGCGGCACTATCTTTCATTTCGCGACACTATCTTTCATTTCGCGAAACTATCTTTCAGTTCGCGACACTATTTTCCCAAAAAAACATTATCTTAATTGAAACAATACTATCTTTATTATGGAAGCCGAAAAGTGCCATCGAGAAAAAAATATTTAATTTTAGAAAAAAAAATATTTAATTTTAGTAAGAAAAATTAAATTTAGAAAAAATATCAATTTAGAGAAAAAATTAAGTTCACTTCAGAAAAAACTGTTTTTAGAAAAAAAGTTTTTTTTGGGAGAGCCTGATTCCGTGCATGCTTACACCAAAAGTCCACCGTCTGAAAAAAAATTGAAAAAAGAAAAACTTTTTGGCCTGATTCCTCCCGGGCCACACACTTACTTACAACTTTCGTTTTCATACTTCCTGGATTTGTTTTTGGATTTGACTTTTGTTCAGACCAGATTATTTTTTTGCACATCACATAGATGTCAATCCACAAACAATTCAAGTTGACAGAACCGATATTATGCTCAATATTTAATACCTTTTATTTATTGGGGAAAAAATGTCGAAGTTTTATTTCGTCAGGGAAAAAATCGTCACCTAGAGGTATTTTCTTCACTTTCTCCCGACCAAAATTTCAAATTCGTCACTTTTCCCCGACCAAATTTACAATTTAGTTAGTCACATGACTAAACTGTCCAAATGAAATGGTTTTCTTCACTTAGCTCGAAAATAGATCTTGTAATTCGACGTTTATAAAACACTAGTTTCGGTTAATAAAGGTGTAAAAAATTTGGATTTGAAGTTTGGTTGGGGGGAAAATTGAGTAAAAGTTTTTGGTAGGGAATAAAAAAATCGGTTAAAAAAAGTTTTGGTCAGGTGATGAAATGTTGGGAATAAATTTTGTTGGGGAAAAATTTCGTCACCCCTTCAAAATTTTCGTCACTTTCCGCTGACATTTTTTCCCATAATAACAACGTAGGTAAAAGATTTTCTGATTTTTTGCATAAAAGTAGAGTATCATAAATAGGTAGGTAACGGTTGCGTTAGACTTCGGTAACAAAAATTAATGTACATAACAAACCGCGAAAAGCGCTAAAATTAAAACCCGCGAGAAGTAGTTCCAATTAATAAGGTATGTTTTAAGGTTTTAATTTTTTTTTCTAAAGTAAAATTAAATTTTTCTCTCTAAATTGATAATTTTTGTAAGTTTTATTTTTTTTTACTAAAATAAAATTGAATATTTTTTTCCCAATTTAAATTTATTTTTCTAAAATTAAATATTTTGTTTCTAAATTTAAATCGTTTTTCTAAAATCAAATATTTTTCTCTGAATTCAAATTTATTTTTCTAAAATTAAATATTCTTTTATTCTAAAAATTAATAATTTTTTTCTGAAATTAAATATTTTTTTGTCGATGGCACTTCTCGGCTTCCATAAAAAAGATAGTATCCCGTAAAAAAGATAGTATTGTTTCAATCAAGATAATGTTTTTTTGGAAAGATAGTATCGTTTTAAAAAAGAAAGTGTCGTTTTAATAAAGATAGTGTCGCGAAATAAAAGATAGTGTTGCGAAATGAAAGATAGTATCGCAAAATAAAAGATAGTGTCGCGAAATGAAAGATAGTGTCGCGAAATGAAAGATAGTGCCGCGAAGTGAAAGATAGTGTCGTGAAATGAAAGGTAGTGTCGCGAAATGAGAGATAGTATTTATTTCCGCTTTGGCGCCCCATACGTTTTCCCGTTTTGGATGTGGGAAAATAAAAAGCTTCACTTTTTCTTGCCTGGGAAAAAGGTTAGAGATTCTACTCTAGCCCTTTAGGCTTAAAACTCAATGGTGTCGGGTATTGGCAATATATACAATGGGATTTTGGAATTTCCGTCCCATTTAGGCCTTAGGATCACTTTTTTCAAAAATACGAGTCTCACGCAGGATCCATTTTTCGGACGTTAGTGGCAAACCCCCCTGTCGGTCGGCAAGGGAAGTACGCCCCCCCCCCAAAGCCCGAAAGTCTCTCAAAGGTGCACCAAAAACGATAAATTACAATCAGCAATTGAGCCTCTGAAGAAAGGGTCCCAAAATTGCTTTAAAGAGTTGGACTATATCTATGGTTGGACGTCTTTCGGGTCTTTAATGCCACTCTTCCTTTGAGAGAGGATGGAAGGGACGTTAGGCTACATTACAAGAATTAAAGGCTCTCATACGACTCTCATACTCCTCATATTCAGACAAAATGTAAAGAAAGTAATGTGTTCATAGAGAGATAAGCTTGGATAAGCGAGTCAAAATTTTATTTCAATTTAAAAACGAGATTTTACTTATATATCTACACTGTTTTAGAACCGGTCGAAAATGCCCGTCCGAGAGTAGAAAGGGGTAGCCTGTTTCAATTTTCTTAAGAAGCTTTAGAAACCCAATAATTGTATGAACCTCTAACCATTCAAAATTTTCAATTAAAATCAAATGAAACTTTTAAGGTTCACTCATATAAAACTAATCAAGATAGCTCTCGGACGAGAATTCTATGCATGACATGATACTTACTTACTTCAGTATACTTCAGTTTGATTTGATGATATTCATCTGTCCAGCTCGTTGAGCCCAACACGTATAATTTGGTCGAAAAGAGCATTTGATTCAACCAATCATGTTTGTCGTGACGTAGTGTGAGGTTCGTCGGGTATAGAGCACAGATATTTATCGAGTCGTTTCTTGAATGAATCTTTTGAACAGCCAGTGATATTTCGTATGTCAGAGGGAATACTGTTGAAGAGTTTTGGATCCTGTACAGCTAAGCTCTCACAAATAAATTTGCGAAAGCTACTTCGTTCGATTGTTCGTAGTTGGCATTTTCGACCATGACGGCTTGTAGTTGAAGACGAGACACCACCTTTTACAGTGCCATCTCCTTCGGTGTGGCTGAAATTTGGTACTATACCCTCTAGTATCGACCAAATATAAATAATTCTGTATCTCTCCCTCCTCCTTTGTAGAGAATACATTTTCAACATTTTCAATTGTTCCCAATAATCGAAAGCACTAAGGCCTTTAATTTTATTGAAGAAGTTCTTTTGTACGGATTCAATCTGTTCAATTTGGTGGATGCTGTTTGGTGACCAAAGCTGAGAACATTAGTCGAGGTGAGGGAGAACTAAGGATTTCCATAACGTTATCATAACATCACTGCTTCTGTTGTTGAATGTTCTCAAAATCCAACTAGAAATATCCTTAGCTTTTGCTATCATTTTATTGATGTGATCAGTGAATGAGCAGTCACTACTCATCCACAGCCCCTTTATATCAAAACATATCAAGAGGGGATGCGTGCCAGGTTACAAAAACGTCAAAATTCCAGTCTTTCCAAGGGTCGATTTTCGAACTAAGACAAATTGTGCGGGTCACGTGTTTTCAGTGTTTTGAATGGGAAATAATTAGCTTCATTTCTCATCCAGGAGTTTGTATCTAGCCCCTTCGGATGGAGCTCTGAAATCAATGCTTGCAAACCTAAGCTTGTAACAGACGGGTGTTCGCCAATTTTGGCAAGCTCTTTGTAATCTTTCAAAGAATGATTCAAAACTAAAATAGAAATACAAAAGAAAAATAACTAACTTGAACAAAAACAAAAGTGTGAAATTGACACGCCTATTTGTGGAAAATCTAAGTTCTAGCGATAATGTATAGTATATACAAAAGAAAACTCATGTTGAAAGAAAATTGAATGCCTGAGTTTAAGTATAAGTGAAAACCTAAGCTGAAAATGTAAGTTGAAAATGTAAGTTGAAGTATAAATTGAAAGTATAAGTTGAAAGAAAAATGTAAAAATATATAAGTTCTATTTACCAGCATGCCAGGAAATTGATATTGTGAGGTCCTGAACACAAAAGAGCTTGAGCTTGAAGTTGAATAAAGTTAATTGAGAAATTGTATTGATTGATTAGATTTGAAGTGCTATCAACCTTAGCTTAAGAGCTAACTGACTTGAATGATGGTAGCCATCTTGAATTCATTTGAAAATTGAGAGATGTTAATTCCTAAAAAGCTAGTTGACAACTGATAACAAAAAGAAAAATGCTGGTTTTGTATCAAAAAGCAAAGTGGACAAAAATTATAAAAACAAAGTTGATATGTAATAAATTATGAATAAATAAATTATTTTTTGTGCATAAATTATATAAATTATTTTAAAATTGAATTGTGTGTAAAATGCTGAACAAAACAAAGGACAAAGACCAGAACAAAGTGGACATGCAAGAAAACTTCCAAAATGTGTCTAGACCCTTAAGAAAGCTCTGTCCACATGTGGCAAAAAAACACTGACAAGAAACTGAAAAACACAGAAAACTTAAATGTGTATATTTTTCGTAAATTTTGAATAAGTTAAAAACATTTTTGAACCAGACCAAAACATAATAAATGAAATTTTGCATTTCATGAATTTCTTTAGTTTACAAGGCTGCACACATCCCTCTGGTCTATTTTGATAAAGGCGATGCGCAACGTGTATAAAATTTGCACATATCCGTGCGAGAGTTATGATTTTTATTTTGTAACCTCTTATTTCTAAAAATAAAATTTTTATTATAGAACAAAGAGGCACTCGTGTCATGTGACTTAACTTAGGATCCTAAAGGAATCATTTTAGAACACCCCCTTCTCACAGACCCACTAGGACCCTATCCCACTGAAAAGTTTGGCCAAAATATCCGCCAATTCTGTCCCCACTGAAAATAGTCAATATCTATCTTCACTACAAAATATTTACTATTTTTCCCATCCCCACAGAATTTTCTGACTTGAAAACAAAAGAAATGAAATCCCCAGCCATAGAAAATATGGGAATATCAATCCCCATCAAGTTTCAGTCCGTTATTTTTATCCCCACTGGCATCAGCTTTCATTATCACTTTAGACTTCAGAGAGGACGGTCATGCTCTGAGCTCTGATTTGTTGTCGTGATTACTCATTATTTCGTTACGAAGTCTAAAGTGATAATACTATTTCTCTATCATGTACGATCTTATTTTTCTCAACAGTTTTTTTCAAAACTACTTTTCTTTTCTTTTCTTTTTGTTTTTCTGTTGTTTGTTTGTGTCAGCACATTCCTTTGTATGCGATGTCCGTGTACGTTATTGTTGTTTTGTCTGTATTTGTTTTATTGTTAATCATTTCGGTATGCGAAACAGCATGTCTTTGGATTGTACAAAAACGTATCTGTACCAGGATGTTAATCACTTCAGTGTAGAAAATCCTGTCCTATATTCTTACTTTGAACAAACACCGTATGTTAATCACTTCAGTGTTGATAATGCGTGTGATAGGATAGGAGAGACCTTTGAATCTGAATCTCATGGCGGAAATGTTAATCACTTCAGTGTTGAAAATTTCCCTAGGCTTTTAAGCAATTTAACATTATATGGGGAGAAGTCGTCAAAAGGGTACAACTCTGATATAGTAACATTCAGTCAGTTTCTGAAACATGTCATTTGCGACAAAAATACTAGAGGGGAAAGAATTAGGACTTGTTTCCCACTGATTGTTTGTGTAATTACGACGCTTATTAACACCTTCAATAGTGTAAGTGTGAAACTATGCAATTACCGTATAATTGAGACTCCCAGGAGGGTCTTAGTTAGGCGAAAGAGTTTCCGAAAGTATAAATCGAAGATTAACACTCTGATTACCCTTATGATTTTTGTCATAATTAGATCTAATGACACATCACTTTATGATGAACACTCTGAAGTTACCGCGAATTCCTTTGAACTTGTCGACAATATGTCGTCCCT
Organism: Clytia hemisphaerica; assembly: GCF_902728285.1. Lineage (NCBI taxonomy): Eukaryota > Metazoa > Cnidaria > Hydrozoa > Leptothecata > Clytiidae > Clytia > Clytia hemisphaerica. The sequence goes on from NW_027103388.1 coordinate 190,807, forward strand.
CTACAACGCTTCCAAAGGAAAGCCTTTACGTTTGAATTTTTTCTTATTGCTAATATTATCTGGTGACATTGAAACCAACCCTGGTCCAATTAGCAAACCAGTTTGTGAATCATGTTTGCGAACGATAGCTAAAAACCATCGTTTCGTAACGTGTGTTGAATGCTCGTGTAGATATCATATGATTCACACAGACATTACAAAAGCTCAATACGATCGCTTTAATCAAAACATAGGGCCCCCTTTTATGTGCCAAGGTTGTGTTAGCGCTCAGTTACCATTTTATGATCTAGAAAACTTAGAAGTTCTTGATGAAGAAGTTGTTCTCCCTCTTGATTTGAATGAAGACCTTATACTAACAGACAAATCTTGTCTTAACATTGGTCATCTTAATATTAATGGCCTTCGTTCTAAAATAGATTTCCTAAGAATTTTCTTGAGACAACACAAATTTGACATTCTGTGTCTTAATGAGACCAAAATCGATTCCACGGTCCCGGACTCAGAAATTTCTGTACCTGGATATGCCATCCACAGGCAAGATCGAACTAGTCATGGCGGAGGGGTCCTTATCTTTGCTGGTAACCACCTTACGACGAAGAGACGAAGAGACTCTCGCATGTCTCAAAGAAATCAAACGAGACTCTTTGGGTGGAGATTAAAAGGAAAAAGTCCAAGTCTGTTTATGTTTGTGCCGTGTATCGTCCACCTGTCAGAGGACAGAATCTTGATGTCGTTGAACGATATAAATCTTTTTTAATGTCATGTATCGACAAATTACCAAAAGATTCTGAGATTTTCATCCTTGGTGATTTCAATTGTAATATGTTACAAAAAAATAGACTCTCTGGTATTATCAATGATCTATGTAAAGCCAGGGGTCTCTTCCAATTCGTTGAAGTTCCTACTAGGATCACTGAAACATCATCCACTTTGATTGATCTGATTCTGTCAAATAGCGATCATGCTTTAGACTGCCAAGTTCATGACATTGGTCTCAGTGACCATTGTTTCATTAGCATCAAAAGAGGTGAACTTAAAGTTGAACGTCATCCTAAGTTCATAAAGAGTAGATCTTTCAAAAACTTTAGTCAAGAAGTGTTTTTAGAGAGGCTTGGAAACCTTGATTGGTCAAATGTAGTGAATGCAACAAGTGTCGATGCTGCTGCTGAAGCATTCAATGAAAATGTCCTTCAAATCTTGGACACTCTCGCGCCTGTTACCAAAAAGAGAATACGGGAGTCCAATCCTCAATGGGTCACCGAGGAGCTCCTTACATCAATTAAGCGGAGAGACTATCTAAAAAAAGTTGCTTCGAGATCTAAAAGCGAAAATGATTGGCAAAATTTCAAGCAACAAAGAAATTTTGTGATTAACCTGAAAAATAGGTTAAAGAAACAGTATTTTCAGAACGTAATCGATGAGAATAAAGACGACTCCAAAAAGCTTTGGAAGACTCTCAATTCACTCATTCCCAATGACAAAAAATCAAACACAGCTCCTCATTTTCTCACTGATGAGGGAAAAGAGATCAGTGACAAAAAACAAATCGCTGAAACCTTTAACAAATTCTTCTCAACCGTTGGTTCTAAACTAGCCGCTGCCTTTCCTTTTTCTGATACTTCTCATATTTCTCTCAAACCTATTCAGGATGAATTTTTCTTTCACTCTGTTTCACTCTCAACCGTTTCTAAGATTATAAATGGGTTAAATCATGGAAAAGCAACGGGGTTGGACGATATCTGTGTAAAATCACTCAAAGCAGGTTCTCCAATCTTGGCTTACTATTTAACCCACATTTATAATCTCTCTCTTAAAACGGGCGTTGTTCCAAAATGTTGGAAGAGAAAACGAGTCACACCCCTTTTCAAGAAGGGGGATGCTGATGACGTTAACAACTATAGACCAATTTCAATCCTTCCAATCCCAATGAAAGTTTTTGAAAAAATAGTCCATTTCCAAGTTTCTGAATTTCTTGAAAAGAACAACATCATCAGCGAGTTTCAATCCGGTTTCAGGAATAAACATTCGACAGACACGGCAGTGTCTTATGTTGCTGACTTTGTCTTAGGAGAAGTAGCTAAGAAAAATTATGTTGGAGCGGTTCTAGTGGATTTGAAAAAGGCTTTTGACACGGTAGATCATGTTATTTTAATGAAGAAACTTTTTTGTTACGGTATTAGAGATGTTCCCTTTGATTGGTTTGAGTCGTATTTGAGTGAAAGGGAACAGTGTTCGGTTGTTGGTGATTCAAAATCTTCTTTTATGTGGGAGGGTAAGTACGGTGTCCCCCAGGGTTCTGTACTTGGTCCTTTTTTGTTTTTACTTTACATCAATGATATATTTGATTGCATCCACCGAAAAACTTTTTGCCATCTATACGCTGATGACACTGTCATTATACAAAGTGCAAAAGATCCACAAACTCTCAAATCAGGCTTAGAAAAGCAGCTTGAATATCTAAGTGCCTGGTTTTATTGCAACAAACTATCAGTCAATACAACCAAGACTGAAGTTATCTTTTTTGGTAGGAAACAAAAGGTTAAAGAATGTAAGGAAATGCCACCTCTATCCTTTCAAAACTTCCCGATTGAACCTAAATCCGACGTGAAATATCTCGGTGTAATTTTCGACGAAAGTTTAACGTGGGAAAAACATGCGAGCCTTGTTAGACAAAGAGCCTATCTTGGATAAAATAAAATCAAAAGGGTTAGTTCGATATTGAACGATAGCACGAAACGGTTATTGGTAAATGCAATGGTATATCCACATCTCGGATATTGCGTTAACACCTGGAGCAACACTCTATCGCATGTTCGTAGGCGATTTGATTCTTTGTCTAGACAAATCGATCGGGTCACTCCAATGAACAAGCCTTTTGGAAAAATTGCTGATTACAGTACTGCTCTCATGACTTTCAAGGCTGTCCAAAAGACATGTCCCTCTTATCTATCCAAACGTTTCGTTCTCTGTGGAAATGGTGGTGAGCCCGATGCGCAAGGTGTAAATACTAGAGCTGGATCAGAAAAGAAAATTCGGATACAGAGAACAAGAAATAAATTTGATTCTAAAACCTTTTTATACAATGCTACAAACATTTGGAATAGTTTGCCTACCGACCTCCGCCAAACTAAATCTTTGGTCACTTTCAAATCCAAAGCTAAATCATATTTTTTCCAATAATCATACAGAGATTAATATATAATACGTATATCTTTTTTTTCTTTTTTTAAATATTCGTGAAGTCATTCTTTGTTGCCTATCGTTCTTGTTTCAGTTTCCGTATTCGTTCTTGTTCTGTTCACAGTGGCCCTTCGTGGAAACAATTCTCCAGCTGCCTAAAAGCTTTTGAATTTTTCGGAGCATGCCACTTAAAACATATGTTATTATTATTATTATTATTATTATTATTATTATTACTGGCTGAAAAAATCCTACCGGCTCTTTATGAGAAGGGGGTGTTTTAGGGACACACCGGTAGGGTTTCACCTTTGTCTAAAGATTTTTTGGTCCGGCTTCCGAAACCAAAAGATCCGGGTCCATATTATTTGGCAAAGGTTCGATGAGAATGACATGAGTAGTCGAATGATCTGTTGATTAAATTCAAAGCTCAGTTTAAGTAGATTCGTTAGCTTTCGAAACAAACTCGTCTTTGACTGCTCATCATAAACATATTCATTTGACTTCCTTCTCAGCATTCTATGAGAAGTTACAATTTCCTATCTGAAAGACTGTTCAAATAAACTCCAAAGTCATCCTTCAGAAAAAGTACTGTATGCTCAAAATAACTCGTACAAAATCTATAATTAGCCAAGCTTTGAAATCGCTTCTTTATATGGGCTTTCAAAACATAGGAGGTTTAATGACGTCTGTATCTTTTTTGATTATGTTGATTGGGTAATCAGGACTAAAACAAAAAAGCTCTTGAACACAAGCCTACCACTGTGAAAACATGGCTATAAACATGATAAAGAAGAACAGATGACAACTTCATTCAAGGGACCCCTAGCGGTTTGCGTGAATGCGTAAATGAGCTTTTTCACTTGCGTGAATACATGAAAATTAAAAAAATTGCGTGAATGCGTGAATCGGAAAGCTTTGCGTGAAATTTGCGAAAGAAAATTGCGTGATTGCGTGAATTGAAGGTCCGCTGGGGAGCCTCATTAAACCTGGAGTTTTTTTTACCTGGCAAGCAGAAGATATCACAGTATTTTGAGGTAAAAAAAGGCAAGAATAGCAGATAATTGATTTATAAAATGGAAAATTAATAGTCTGAGTTTTTAGGTTTTAGTTATTTAGTTTGTTTGTTTTCCTAAAGCAATCAATAACTCAATATTTTCAAAAGTTTGGAAACCAAAATCGATTTGTAAGTGCTCTAAAGTAAGTTGGAAGGGTAGAGTTTTAACATGAGACTTAACACTTAGGAACTCAAAAATAGTCCAATAAGGCTCATAATATAGCTTGGAAGTCTGCCAACCCCTCCCAAATTGAAATATTCGATTAAATTAAAGAGATAGCCCAAAATGGACTTTCTTGCCGGAACTTTAAATCTTGAAAAAAGTTAAAATAACCAAAATTCTCAATATATTTCAACCATGCTTTTAGGTGCGAAACTTCACATCTGTGATCCGGAAGTTTGAGGTTTGCAGGGAAATGTGATCATCGGATATATTATCATCGACGAATGGAATAATAAAATATGATATCTTTTATCATTTTTTAGTTTTTTAGTCACGATATGGCGTTAAACATAAGCTTAATTGGGGGGGGGGGCTAAATCATGGCTTTGTGCGGCCTACCCACTTATAATCATTTCTGTCGACAAAAGGGCTAAAATTGATTAAAATATAGTTAGCATTTACTTAAAACCAGAGCCATTAACCCCTGATTTATTTCGCCTGTGAATCCCAATTTACTGACAATCAAATTGATTAATTGACTTTCAATTATGATTATCAAAATATTTTAGCATTTCAATGATTTAAAATTAGATTTTATGCATCGCAACTCTTAAGGACCGAAAAGGCTTATAATATTATAAAGATCTCCAAAGTTGGGCCATTATACCCCCTGAATTGCTCAGATGACCATGTATGTGATTGCTTCAAGTCAAAAATGAAACCTTCCGGATAATTTATTTCTATTTTCCCTAGCCAAGCCCCCCGAAATTATCTAATCTATTCCAAAAGTTGTCACGAACCTATTTTGAAACTCATTGCAAGGTTTTAAAGGAAATGGGACTACTCATAGACGAGAAATGGAAGATTACGAGGCGTGTGACATGAAAATTTTGCTTTTTTATTCGGGAATTGCATTTTTTAAGTCTGCATGTAGTAATCTTTAGGCCTTGAAGAATATTGAAAAATGCTCCAGAGTGAACGTGTTAAAAAGCCCATAAGCATAAAAATTTATTTTTCATGTATCTAGTTACATAACCTACTATCACGTATGCTCACTTTTCTTAAAGAAAAAATTACGTCGTTTGTAGTCTAAATATTTGCATTTAACAGTTCTTAGTCCAGTTTTAATGATCATAAAGTTTGTTATGTGGGAGAACTTTGACAAGGATTGATGTCTCGTCGGCTAGTTAAATGTTATACATTTTGAAGTAGGTAACGCTTGTATATTTTCAAGTCTTTTCAGATTTCATAATTGTACCCAGGTTTCTGGTTTCTTTTGCTCAAAGGAAGATTTTGTTTCGAGATACTGGAAGTTTAACCGTGACTTACTGGTACAATGAAAGACTTGGAAATTCTCATATTCTTATTAATGAGGCGTCTTCTAATATCTAGATCTAATACTTTTTTTTGGGTCAGCAATCTCATTGGAACAGTTAAGAAGGAAAATAACTTGATATAATCCACAATCAAAACAATTTTTGCTCTCCTACAAGTATGACATCATGATTTTGCTTGTTTATATAACAACCATGGTCATGTAGGGTTACTTGAAATAAATTTGAGAAAGATGGAGATAATTTGGTTTTTGGCTTTGATAAGGGTTGGCTTCGAAGTGTTAGAAGATTAGAATAGACATTAGCTTTGTATAAAATTTTAACGCTATTAAACTTAAACTTGTCTATATTTTTCTAATGCATACTAACAAATTCTAAAAACTTATATTCACAATGATATCGACATATAAATATTGAAAAATTCAGTCTTAAAAATAAAAGTCAAACATTGTTGACTTTACCCGGTGAAATACCAGAACATAGTTGAAAACAGAGGCATATTTCCATCTGATATCGATAGTGTAGCACTATTTAAAGTTTTGCTCTTGGGAGAAAACAGAAATATCAAATGACCACATCTTCATCACAAAACAAACCCATAAAAGATACACGCTTTTTTTTATAAGAATAGTGTACTTTGGATGAGGGTCAAGTGTTCTTAAGAAAGTGCCAAAATTGAGGATGAAATATTCTTAACGTATTCTTACCTTTTTAGACTTGACTTTTTTACAAACATGAGAAATGATCGATTTGAGAGTTTTGGACTTTTGAGTGAACATTTGGGTTAAAATTACATTTCTTCCTCAAAGCTTCAATTTATCTCTAACAAAGGAAGCAGTATTTTTCTGTTAACCAAATACAAAATGTCTGTATTCTTATCAAATTCTGTGAAATTCACCCTAGAGGGTATTCTTAGGGTATTCTTACGATTTGGTCAATTTTCATTCTGATATTTTTATAGAAGATATTCTTATAAAAAAAAGCGTGTATTGGACTATTTAACGCATTGTATCCTCAATCCTTCGATTCGTAGCATTAAAACGCGATGTTGCTCTATCAACACCTTCTGTTAAATCGTCCAGTTGTTTCAGTTGAGCGTCTTGCTCTACATTGATATCTGAAGCAAGAAATTTCATTTTGTTTAATACTTTGCTTAGTTCTGCAGCATCATCCATTGCGAGTTCCTTTTGTTTGGTTAAAACAGATGTGGTTGAGGTAGGCGATGATGAAGATGATGTTGTTGCATGGTCTGAAATGTTGAACATAACATCATTACATTTCTTAGAAGACATAAAATTCGAAAGCAGCAAATTTATAAAACAGAAAAATAAAGCGACTGCTATGTTGAAATTTTCGTCGTCTTTTGTGCGTTCACGACGAAAATTTCAACATAAGCAGTCGCTTCATTTTTCTGTTTTATAATACATTCCTTGATTCCTAAGTATTCCCTCAAGTTTGCTAAAGACATTAAGTTGATTCTAAGTGAAACGACTACGGTCCATATATACAACAATGGACGTCCTAAGAGACTCAACATTTACATTTAAATAAGTAAAAAGAAATGTATACTTTTAAGCTATCTGATTTCCCTACCATTTGAAAAGCCCTCCATTGTCCCACGGGAAAAAAAATCGAACTGAGAATTGTCTATTCTTACCGTTCTTATTTTCTCCAAGCTCTTCAATAAAATCTACTTCTTTTGTTTCTTGAGGAAGCGTTTCAAGATCCAGTTCTGGCCCTTGTGATTGTTGAAGATTTTTCAAAATCAAAGGCATTCTTGCAGATGTCAGGTGAATACGAATCAAAGGTTTACCAAGGGATCTTTTCAAGATCGTTATGTCCCAAGGTGAATGTACATCAATCTCAGAGATCTGTTGTAATGGTATCGAATAAACCACTGCAAGCTTTTCATCGAGTAGCTCAAAATTATTATCTTTGAAAACAACCTGTCCAGATTTGTGACTCTCCTGTATAACCTTGCCGTATAATACTGGGTAGTCAATTGATTGACTCCCAAGAGGACTGTCCATTCTTTCATTCATTGTATTTTCATTTTCAAATCTTCCTTTAACTCTCCAAGCACCAAACCAAGATTCAATATCACCTGTGATTCGTTCTGCTACAGTAATATCATTATGCATGTTTTCCATAGTGCGTGCAGCTGAGTTCAGTTGTCTTCCTTGCTGCTGAAGTTGATTGGACGCACCAATAAGAACCTCTTGAGTCTCATAAGCGATTCTCAACAATTCTCTATCCTTCTGTTCACTAAGAATAAGAAGTAATTCAAATGAAGTGAAAATTTTAATTGAAAATATTTGATATTTTATAGCCTTTCACGTTCATCAATTTTGACGTACACTTGAAGGTGATGGATCTAGCTCCAGCTTAGATTTGTAAAGTATATATCCCAGAATAGAATAAGTTGAGTGAGAAATGCCTCAGACGTGATCATCCTTCTCTAACTTGTGCAACTTCCCTCGTTTCACTCATGAAGTTTTATAAGTAACCTCGGGAAATTTGCCCACTCCAGAATCCTGCCCCTGGATTTGGTTCCGAGACCAACATTGATTAAAAATTATGCAAGTCTTCAGTAAATTTGCTATTGATAAATGATATTTTAACAACCTAAAATCTTTTATTTTGAAAGTTTAAGAGCTATCTTTAATATCAATTTTTTATAGACATTGAGCTTATGAGCTAGCAGAAAATATATTACAAAATAACAAAAAAGATCAAGCTTATGCTCAGTGTATATCTACTCTTGTCACAATGCCCTATTGAACAATTAAAAAATTTCAACATACTGTAATTTGCAATAGAACTCAAGTTTGAATGGATTTGAGGGAAACACAAAACAACAAAAATAACTCAAACAACAATAAATAATTCCTCTAGCATAAATTTTTCTAATATTAATAATTTCATAGAATAATCGCAAGGTGGCCTGCAGAATTGTAAAACTGTTTTAAGTAACAAACCTATAATTCAAGGTAAAGTTGGGATGGAGTTCTTATTAACTAATTCAACATGCTATCGCCATTAGGAAAAGGTCTATAATAGGCGAGAGACAATAACAGTACTTCCGATATATTAATAGTTAGAATTGATTAAAGCAATTTTGTAAGACTTCATACCATTTGACTCCAAAAACTAGCAGTGAAAATATTATGTAATGATTCCAAAAACATAAACACGTTTTTTCAAATAAGGAACATGAAAAACCTGGAAAAACTGATTATGATGTCATAATTGATGACGTCATTAAAACTTCATGTTCAGTCATTTTTTTGGTTATTTCTGTCAACTAATGCGATCTAAAAATTACATTAATTTTCAGTTTTTGAGACATGCCATAACTATCTCAGTTAGCAATTCCTTATTTTTCTGCCTCAAGCTCCTTATAAAGGTGTTCCTTATTAAAAAGCGTGTAAGACGATAGGATTGTGTAATGTTTTTGGAGTAATTATGTGTAACACTAATTATTCGTTGTTTTTGTCTGAATTTTTGGGACCAACAGTATGGCCTGAACTTTTTCAGGACACTTGTCAATTTTGAGCTTGAATAAGTCCCAAACATGACCTTTTGTATAAGTTTCCCATTTCCGCACTAAAATTATTTTGCCAGTTTTCTAGCGGAAAAAGACCAGAACTTTGGGTAGTTGAAAAATAAGCCTCGGAATTGGAAAGTTAGGCCATTTTGAATGAGTAAGAACAAGATTTTCCCGTACCTTTAGAGACAAACCCATTTCAATCTCCTGCCGGTTAGCCATAGCTGTCAACTTTGCCTCGCAAAAATGTGGGAGAGCTTTAAGTCGGAAAAATTTTCCCTGATAATCCAATTTTTCTGAATCGAAAAATCAGGAAATCGAGGGAATTTTCCTGCGAAGTCCAATTTTATTGGAAGTTTTTTTGGGGAAATCGAGAAAATCGTAGAATTTGCGGGAGAAGCGGGAGAAAATGTTAAAAATGCGAGAGATTTGGCTGAATTTTTTTCCTGCGTGAGAAGACGTTGGCATGCGGGAGTCTCCCGTCCAATGCGGGAGAGTTGACAGCTATGTTAGCCCGGGAAAAATAGCAAAAGGATTTCAGAAAAGTGACAAGAATCTTAGTGCAGAAATGGGAAACTTATACAAAAGGACGGTAAACTGGCATGGTTCGGGCCAAGTTTTCCAAGGGGAGGAAAGGAAAAATCCAAGACTTTATGGCCCAAGATTGGCCTGAAACTATTTTTGGGTCAAAAGAATATTTTGCTATTTGTTTGCGGGCCGTACCGTCGGTCGTGAACTTTAAAAAAAATCATAATGATATCCAGACGATCTCAATCGCACGGAATCGACGATCGAACCAGTCGAACCAGTCGAATGCAGATGTTGTTTACCTTGATTTCTCAAAGGCTTTCGACAAAGTCGATCATGCAGTTGTACTTGGGAAATTAAAGCAATTGGGTATATCCGGACCAATCCACAGATGGATTGAATCATTCCTTACTGAAAGATATCAAACAGTAATAGTAAATGGTGTCAAGTCCAAAGCCCAGAAAGTAATTTCAGGAGTCCCTCAAGGCAGTGTATTGGGACCTCTTATATTTCTAATATTGATTGGTGACATTGATGAAAAAGTACTGTACTGTATATGAAATCATTTGCTGATGATACACGTGCCACCAAATCAATCAAAAACACAAAGGATGTTGAAATTCTTCAAAAAGAACTAGAAAAAGTCTATGACTGGACTGAAGAAAACAACATGAAACTAAATGACACAAAGTTTGAACTTCTACGCTATGGTCCAGATGAAGAAATAAAAAACCAAACTCACTACAAATCCCCTTCAGGAGAAAATATCGAAAGGAAGAAATTTGTGAAGGACCTGGGAGTACTAATGTCAGATGATGCTGTCTTTACACATCAAATAAATTCAGTCATTGAGAAAGCAAAAAACTTGATTTCCTGGATTCTGCGGACTTTCTCTTCGCGTTTACCCCAACTAATGATTACTCTTTACAAATCATTGGTTATTCCAGTCATTGAATATTGCTCAGTCCTATGGAGTCCAAGTGCTGTCAGTTCTACCCAAAGATTAGAAGAAATCCAAAAATCATTTCTCAAAAGAATAACTGGCACTCCAAAAAACTATTGGGATTGTCTGAAAAAGCTAAAACTTTACTCACTTCAAAGAAGAAGGGAGAGATATCGGATCCTGTATACATGGAAAATAGCTGAAAATCTGGTTCCAAACATCAACAATAAATTTCAATTCAAGGAACTCCCAAGATTGGGAAGGATGTGTGTTCGCACCCATAGTTCAAAACTACATGATAGCACGCTTGTTGTGCAAGGTGCTAAGTTATTCAATTCAATGCCCAAGAGTATTAGAGATATGAAGAATGTTACAGTCGAAAAGTTCAAAAACTCTCTAGACAGGCACCTCAGTTCGATCCCAGACGAGCCACAGATTCATGGTTACACAGGGTGCAGGAGAGCCGACTCTAACTCCATTCTTGACATGAAAACTGTTTAGCTGCCGACATCCTTCCTTTATTCAGGTTTGATGGATGCAGCATTGTGGTGTGAAGCAGAAAGTTTCTTGCCAGAGCATGAAGCTCGAAGACAACCAAAAGTAACCAAAAGTAAAGTAAGTAACCAAATCGACCGATTGAAATTCGATTGTCGAACGCAATCGAATCTCAATCGAACGTCAAAATTCTGGGTAATATTCCATTGGTTCGATTGTTGTTCGACTGGTTCGATCGTCGATTCAGTTCGGTTGAGATCGTCTGGCTTTATTCTTGCAGCTTTCCAACATCCAAGCTCTCAAACATCACAAGCCAAATGAAATTACTTTTGATTTCCCGTAGAAATTATGCGATGAACAATCCGGGGGTCAATGAATCGACAATCGAACGCAATCGAACATCAATCGAACGCAATCGAATATCAATCGAATCTGAAAATTGCGGTAATATTCGATTGAGATTCGATTGCGTTCGACAATCGAATTTCAATCGGTCGATTGCGTTCGATTTGGTTCGATTGGTTCGATCGTCGATTCCGTTCGATTGAGATCGTCTGGTGATATATATACCTTTTGCTTGCTCTTGAATCAAGGAGTGAAATACGCCAAAAATGTTCAATATTGTTGAATACTTCATCTCTAATTTTAAAAGATGATAACCACACCACGCAATTTGAAAGGTTCACAACAATGCTTGGATAAATGTATGAACTTTTTTCTTTTGTAATCTTTGAAATGTTTTGAAATTTAATCACTTTTGCCTTCTTTGTTTTGTCTCTCTTGTCTTCAAAAACGATGACAACTTGAGTTTGATTGAGCTGTAATTCTCCCTCCTTCCAACGTCGCTCTTTTTCATCATAAAAGGTACAAGTCCATTGAAGAATTGGTATTTCAAGTGAAGTCATTGTACCTTGTACTATGTAGGTAGTAGCTCTTCTTGACTTTTTTCCTTTTTTGTTGTTGTTTTTTGTTTTTTTGCACGTCGAGCGAAATCGAAAGCAGTTTTACTATACTTGGTTACACGTACTAGAGTAAGATTTGACCGAAATAAATGTGAAGTTTCTATGTGAGTTTGACCACGATGTTTATTTACATGTTTTTCGCGGAAATTCCAAAGGTCGCGGACATAAGCCCAGTTCCCCTCCGGCGGCACCGGTGCCACTCAATTCCAGTGCCAGTTTTGTTTGATGATATGTCAGAGCTGATGGCTTCACATTGAATGGAAAAGGTATAAACTTTTAAACTTTTTAGTTTTTTGTTGGCTTTGATTGCACTATTTGATATTGGACCTTTAAATTTTAGTCTTTCTATTTCTATCATCATCCGGTTGAGTTGCAGAAGGCTCTCTAAAGCTCACGAGTGCATCACTCATCGAAAATCAAGTGCAAGTGCAAAAAGTCCCTTCCTTCGCCAAGTGTCAGGTGCAGCCAGTTTTAGACCCTAGGTGCACACAAAGACAAAATTCATTGAGTACAAAGTGCAGCAGCAAGTGCACGAAGAATCAAGCAACTTTTAGTCCAGCAAGACTTAGATTTCAAAATTTTCCTTCTCTTGGACAGCACAGCCACAGGAATGTGCACTGTGTAGACTGGTCCCAGGCTGAACGCTATCAGCTTGGGTAGGGGGCATGGGGACATGGCATCCTCCATTTCTTTGGAAAGAGAAAGGAATTTTTAATTCTCATGATTCTAACTTTCAAGTGTCTCAATTCTTTGGGCAATTCAGTCTGAAATAGGACACTGTTTTTAAAAGCAAATGAGAGGGCCAAAATACACCTTTCCCGTAATTCGTAAAACTAATGCGCGCGCATTATTTTGATGCTCTCCACCGTTTGGTCTCTGGAAGTAAACAAACCCGTTTTTGCCCGCGTTCCCTTAGGGAAAGTTGGTTTTTTGAGCTTTTCTTAAGTTCTGTCGAACAAAATCCCCTCAAATTTTAGTATGTTCAATCTATTCATGATATTATACCACCCTGAAAATATTTTGCCAAAAGAAGGTTGCTGTCAAAAGTTAGAGGCTCAAATCATATCATTACGTCAAATACTTTTTCGCATCAAGACGTCTTTTTTAAGCTGGCGAATCTCGCAAGGAAAATGGAGGAAAAAATCGATAAAAATGACCAAGAATTGCCGCTTAAAATGAGGTTTGCACCCCAGAAAAATGCATTATTAGAGAAGGAACAACACCAAAAGACACTCTGACCTGTAGGAAGTGCCACCGAGATGTTCATTATGATTGTTCTGAGCTACCAATCTACCAAATACAGATTTGCTTAACGTTTAAATCTCGGAGTTTTCAATGCCAAAGTTGCGTTAAGATCTCGCCAGAGCTGATTGAACGAGTTGAAACATGCAAAAACACCAAAATCAAAGGTCTTCAAAAGGAAATTAAAGCATGTGAAAACATCATGAAAGTACAAAATGAAGAAATTTCCCAACTGAAATCAAATGGATTCTGTTCAAAAAAGAATGACACATTGGAAAAATGCAATTTTTGTTGATTTTGGATAATGTCTTGTAACTTCTTAGCAAATGTTTCATGAGAGAGGGGAAAATACAGGATTGTGGATTAGGACTCTAGGAATTCACTGGAATTTCTTTTTTATCAAAACGTGTAGTTTTGAGGCTAATATTACCCTTTTTCTATCATTTTTTGAAATAGCCTCAATTAAGCACATATTAAATATCCAAATTTAGAACTGGTTCAAAGTTGAAGATCACAGATTGAATTTTTCTAAGATATACTCATGTGAAAGAATTTCAAGTGATAAATGTGAAAAATTGTGGCTCGAACTCGCTGTATTAATATTTTTTCAATAATTAAAAACAACAAAATAGCAAATAAATACTAGTGATGAAAATAATGAATCTGGTGTTCTTGAAAAATTAGTAAAAAATAGAACATATTTGAACTATTTACTTACTAATCTGTGAAATCATGCGGCTAATATTCACACTTTTTTGAAAAAAGGTCCTCATTTTAAATGGTAGCCACACCCATTCACAAAAGAATTCCAAAGACCTGAATTGTATGAGATTATAGCTTGATGATCAAATTTTCACTTTCTGAATTCAAAAGTATCAACTAATAGTTGCCATGTGATTCTACGTGGCTAAAAAGACTTACTAAAATTTCCGGATTGTTAAAAGTGCTACCCACATTTTTTCACATCATGAGTGAAAAAATTAACCTTGTTGAAACTTTCGAAAATTTCATTGGCTTTCTTTTGATACCTTGCATGCCTTTCTTTAAAATTGATATGTGATTAATTGTGGCAATAAATGACAGGGAAAATCTATAAATTAGGCTTAAAATGAAGAAAAACTACTAGTTACTAAGTATGCAAATAACCACACATTTTAACACAAAATCATACAGGAAGTATTACAAAAAGTGTTTCTATGGAATTAGCCACATATTTAGCACAATATCCCAAAATTTCATAACTACAGCTTTTTTACATGGTGAATAAAGTCAGTAAGTAAGTACGTAAAATGCCTGTTGAAACGTTTTTTCTCAAGTCAAACATCACAATGGCAAGGAGTATTTAGCCACTTTAAATTCACATTTCTGATGCTGTAACCTTGAAAAATGAAAACAAAACCATTCAATAAGTATCATCTCAAGCAAAAAACTTTCAAATTCCACGATTATACTTTTTTATTCAATACTTTTGTCTCTGGGTGCATTTTAAGTCTATTAACCACATTATTTCACTTTCAAGGGTAAATAGCCCTCATTTTTTCACATAATCTCAAAACTTTATTATTCAATATAACCTGTGCAAAATTTGGGTGACTGATCTTTTAAATTGAAGTTGCTACACCTTTTTGAAATTAGTTGGTCGAATTAGCCACTCAAAAAATTAGCCACAATCTTTCACACACTTTAAAGGCTAATTATTAGCCACTGAAGATCACCTAGAAATTTCGTTTCAAATGCAAAAGAAATTTTTGTCATTTTGGGACGTAGGAATTAATCTTTTAAACTGTAGCCACAAAATATCACATTTTATAGGCTTTTTAAAACCATCACTAAAAAAGTTGAATTATGTCATTCTTTTTTGAACACGATCAATGATGTGAACTTTCTTACAAAAGAAATCAAAGAAAGCCTGGAAACAAAGATGAGCATACTCGAGAAAAAGATAGAAACAAAGATCGAGAACATCTTAATCGAAAAGAAGCAAGAACAAGAGGCGAAAGATGTTAGTTATGCTGAAGCTGTATCCAAACAGATGAATCAAAAATCAAATAAGGTGGAGAAAATAACTCGATATGACAGGATGTGAAACAGTCGGAAAACAACGATCCACAGCATGTAACCTAATTTTCCATGGAATCAAAGAACATCTGGAGGATCCCGAGAATACAACGAAAATCTACGACGAGAAATTTATCAAGTACAGAATCCTTGCATTACAACTGGGTATCAAGGATATAAAAATTATAAACACACAGAGGATTGGAGTATTCACGGAAGAGAGAGAGGAGGAAGGGAGGTATCGACCAATCAAGGTAGTATTCGAAAATACAAAAGGCCCTCCTTCATCCTATCGAGCAACAGAAGACCTCACAATTATTGAACGATTGGCAATCAAAGAATTGTGCAAGAGAGCACATGAGCTCAATGCTCAAATGAAAGACAAAAACATTCAATTTAAAGTCAGGGGAAGCCCCAGAACAAAACTTTACCTAAAGAAAATTGTAACAACAAGAGGTTGTAAAAAGACAGGTTCTTAGAGGCCCACGGCGTGCCTTGAACCTCAATCCTTTAATAAATAAATAAATAAATCCCACTTTCCCTAACCCCTCGCAGGCAAAAATGCGTTTTTTACCTCCCAAACAATTTTATACACAACGGTGGAGCGCACATTTTCCCGGGCCATTTCTGAGAAATTTGAATAACGGGAAAGGTGTATTGAAAAGTTCTGTCGTCGGCGCAATCCATGGTCAGTCCGTCACAAAGTACTAAAACAATCTAGGGGTAAGTGGCAAACCAACATAGCAGATTATTCGTAAAGTAAAGAAATATCTTTTTGTATTGACAATCAAATATAATATACTAGCCGGTACGCGGCATTGCACGCCGGTTAAGCTGTAGCTGAACACACTAAAAGTCCTTTGGATGTTGAAGCTGGCTTAAAAAAACAATCCCTCGATAGCATCCAGAGAGGTCCTTTTTTAAACATCAGTTTCCCAGGCATAGCCTCCCTGGAAAATTTGATCTGTTGGCCAAAAGTTTCAAAAATCTTATTCCTAGAAATGAAGATCTGTTTCTCCTCAAAACCTAAATTTTTAGTCTCAAAGTAGTATCTTCCCTAAAAAATTTGATCTGTTTTCACAATTTTCAGAATTAAAATTTTGATATATGTTCTCCCAAGCTTATAAGGAATAGGATATCTGTTTCCCTCTCCTGGAAATTTTCATCTGTTTCCCTTGCTTTTTGTGATTGATATCTGTTTTCCCCCCAGAAAGTTCAATCTGTTTCCAATGCAATATCATCTTTTTTGGAAACAGATATCTGTTTCCCAATTTATTATGTCATCTCCTAGAAATATTGATTATATATGATATATATGATATATGATCGTTAAATACATTCAAAAACATTTCAAACAAAAGAAAAGAGAAAAACTGGATCGGGCAAAGCTGGGCAGAAATTAAAATTACTAAATGTAGATGGGCCTTCAAATTTCAAAACAAAGGCTGAATAAAGTCTAATGTGCCCCGTCTTTTGCAAATGGCGCAAATCCAATAAAACAAATTTGTGGAACAAGAGACTAAAAGTCATAATTTTAAAACACAAACAAAGCGAAAACAAAAGCGGTGACACACAGACACACAAAGCACCGCTATTAATATATAGATTACATTATATTTCCTTAATTCAAAAATCAAAAATTCACTTTGCAATTGCAAAAAAATAAAAAAATGAATTAATATTACATAATAAAGCGCCCCAGTCTTTTACTCACGTCTAATTTCCGATCTCGGGACGTGCAAAACGCCGGTCCACCCAATATCCACCCAATCATTCACTTTAATTGTGCTTTGACTTTCAAAAAATATTATTTAAAAAATATGAATTTATAATAATTACAAAAAACAAAAAGTTCGACACTTCATCCTGTTTCATCAGTGAAATATTCAATAAATTTCTAGTTATTTTCAGCGGGCGTTTTTCTAGCGCTTCGTTGTATTGCGCAATTTTGTGTCACACCAACTTTCTCGGCCACTCGTAATAATTATGCATTGCCAAATTTGGTTCTTCATTGTCAAGTCAGGATCGATGGTGACGTCACCTAAGCATAAAAAAGAAAGGATTTCGTCTTATGCATATATTAATTTGCAAGATTCTATTCGCCGCGCGAGTGCACTTTTTGTAGACTAGTCGGAATACCTTCTTTTACTCGCAGGATTGATGGTAACTTTTCATCTTCATTATTTTTAAAATGAAGCACAACCGAAAAAAAACGAAGCTTCAAAAAGTTGCGTAGTTCCAGTGAGTAAGGGTTTTCTGACAATTAACGAAATTGATGATGGTGATTTTTTTTCGGTCAGGCAAATGTCTCGTATTGGGGGTTCTAGTCTTGACTCCTAAGCCTAAGCGAGATTGAGGCGTTTGGTAAACGAGACAAAACTTGAAAAAAGCTGGTGTTTTGAAGCGCTTTCGTGCAATCAAAATATCGCTCTTTGTGACGGACTGATGGTTGCACCTTCTTAGGCACTACCGTCAACTGCTCCAACTTGGGACGAGTGGTCGCAACATGGGACTTGTAGATATCTGGCCTATATTTTCACTTACTGTTTAATCTCTTTGACAACAAATTTGTTTTGATAACTCCACCAAGTTTATCAATCATACTTTCTGTGTCATAACAGTCACAATAAGATGCGAGCGAAGCAAGGGCAAAATTGAGCTGGATTATTTGGGGGCAGAGCCAAACTTTCAAGTACTTTAATAAAGGAAACTATTTGGCACAGCAAACGGTTACCTGGCTCGGTTGTAACATGTACAATAAATTGTGCTTCTGACAAAGAAATGGTTCTATTTCAATATTCCAGAGTGAAAAGATAAAAGAAAATATTTATAATTTGAAAGATGGAAAATGGTGAAGAAGAAGAAGAATTGGATCCAAGAATTCAGGTTAATATGATTTACATTTTGTGTCTTTTTTTAATTGTTAATAATTCGATTTTCAAACATGAACCATAAAGGAGAAAACATTTGCTGTGTATACAGCCTTGATTGATAAATTTCATAGTCTTTAACATGGGCTACAGGGTTTACCTATTAATACAGTTATGTTGTTCTATCTTATAGTCGGAGCTTGAAAAGTTGAACGCTGCAACAGATGGAATTAATCACTTGGAAACAGAATTTGGGGTGAATGAATTTTTTTATATTCGAAATGAAAACCTTTTAATAATGAATTAGTATCTTAAAAAGAGATTTTTGAATTGAATTTGGTGGAAATATTTTTAGTGGAAATTTGATAGGGCAATTGCATTTGCAGGATGTTTTTGGGTATGATTGTTATTAAATTCAACTAAAATGTTTACGCTAAGATGATTCACACGTCAAATGTACATTAGAATTTAATCTTTTGATTTTAATCAATCTCGTCCTATACTTTTCAAGGAAGCGCAAGCATTGTTTCAACAAATGATGCAAGATGCCACGTTTCAGTTGAAAAGTATGAATCAAGAACTTGGCAAATCTGTTGAAAAATCAAGACCGTATTATGAGGCGCTCAAACAAGCACGTCATGTAAGTGGGACCTTGATAATTCATTATTGATTGAGACTTTGTGGTCTTAGCTTTTACTGTGTCTGCCACTGAAGTAAAGATAGAGCTGATCTTTCTGAAAAAATGTCAACTACAGTTACCTATAAATGATTGGACCGCCTATGCGTGTGCTATTAACCATTGTTGTATGGGTCATAACTCATGACACTTTTTGGTCCCTACTGGTGGTACGAAGCCAAAAATGATTTTGACATAGTGGACTTCCCCGTGAATGGCAATGTGGTGGCTCTACATTACTTTAAATTTTAAACATTGTCTCAGGCCCAGACATGAAATTATAAACACTCAATTATATTTCATGAAGACAAATGAAGATGAAAGAAAAAGAAGGAAATTTTTAATTTAGAAAAAATAGTATTCTTTACCTTTAAGTAATAACGTACTAGGCAGCTCCCCACTAGAAATTAAGATGCTATGTCTTTGACTGTATTTTCTTGATCAGACTTTCCTGAAACAAGACTTTTTGAAATATTTTTTTCTTTTTCAGGGTCATAATCAGCTTCACGAAGCCGCATTGAAATTCGAACAAGCTCAAAGTCGTCATTATAATGCTAAGAAACGTGTATCAGAAGCAGAAAGAAGATCAACTACTGTTGCTGGAAAACTGGACCCTGCTTTACAAGAAATGCTCAATCAAGCTACAATAGAGGTATGTTGTGATGAATAAAAAGAATTTGATTGATTTTAAATGGACAATTAAGAATCAGTGTTTTAAAAGTTAATTACATTTGACTCTCTCTAATTCGATTTTCATAGGACCAAATATTTTTTTCGAATTAGAGAAAGATTCGAATTACAGAGACTAATTTAAAGCACTATCCAACTAATAACAGCTGCAGAGGTTCGAATTAGAGTGAGTTGACTGTAGAAAAAAGGGGGCTGATTAACAAAGTTGATTTGAAAATCGAGAAGAAAGATTTTACACCAAGAAGCAATCAGCTGTTTTGATATTAGAACATTGTTAATACTCGTGATTCCGTAAAAAATTCATCATAAATTAATTGATGAAATTTAGCTATTGAAATCCTGAAAAAATACCTCCCTACCTTAGAGCGTGTGAAAACATGATAGTTCTTCTGAATTGATTTTAGGTCATGGAAGCTGCTACTGCATCACAGGGTGCTTGGGAGATTCATCGTGCTGCAAGCATCGAATTCGAACAAAAACAAAAAGCTGTGCAAGTTCTTTTCAAAAAAATCAATAAACATATCATGAAATCAAGGTTAGTCATATTAACCTAGAGTAACCACCAATTTTAAAAATTAGATTGCTGTAAATTTGCTATTCTTGAGGAAATTGGCTTTTTCAGCGCCACTTTTAACTGATTTTTGCTTGATTCATGAAGTATTTCAAAACGCTGAATAGCTTAAACTAATTAAATTCTCACGATTTTTCTGGTTGGCGTAAATAATTTTGCAGAAATAAATCCGATTAAAATTATTTCCTAGTGATTCAGGACCTTGCCAGTTTCTGAACTCTTTCCTCTTATTTTGGAGAGCTAGACTCATTGGAAAGATATCTTATTCTCCAGTTTTTTATCAAAGGGATTTCTTTCTTTCGTTTCAGACCGTATTTTGATATGAAATACAAATGGAATAAACAGCTGGAGGTAAAGGTTTCTCTTTTAACTTGTTTCTATCCACGTGCTAAGTATTTTGGACATAAATTTAACATATCTCTTACCATTTGCTTATACAGCGTTTTAAGCAGATGAAAGAACAACTTTTTCCCTTTTCGCTCTAGACAAGCAAACATTCTGAGAAATTCTTTTGTCAATTTGGTGCTTTCAGCTCAAGAAGCGCTCTTCTTCTTCGCTCTATTAATTAGATATTGTTTTAAATAACTTGATACCCCAACCTGTTCTTTTCATCTTAGATTCAGAAACAAAGACTTGAGAAGATCCAGGAAGGAATCACACATTCAAAGAACGCCTACTCTGATACATTACGTAATCTCGAGATTATCAGTGACGACATCCATCGTAGCCGGGAAGAAAAAAGACGTTCTCTCTTATTAGGAGCACGCGGAGAAGGAGTTGGTGCGACTGCTCTCGAGATCAAAGAAAATGAGATCCCACCACACGATAAATCGATGGATCGTATTCGTAGAATGTCTCTGGACCATTTAATTGAAGAACAAACGCAATCTGATGCTGAGAGCACTGATTCTGAAGGATCAACTAATGACAATCTGTTTAGACATGATATGCAGGAGATAACATCAACATCGCAAGAGACAACTCATCCATCATCTACAAATGAATCAGTTTCAGCATCTATACCAGCGATAACAGTGAACGATAATATTGGTGGAACAGAAGAGGAAGATTTGACTTCCAGTAATGAAAAATCTGAAGCATCAATCGAAGAAGAAACTGAGAAAGTCATCAAAGAAACTGTTGAAAAAATTGATTCTTCATATGATGTCATAACGTCGCATAGTATTGAACCTTTACCACGTAATGTCATTGATTTATTACCGGAATTGGACATCACTGACTCCGGTCGTCGCATGTTGAACCAATTGAATGAGAGTAAACGGGCGCGTAGTATGACGGACCTATCTTCAGCGAGATCAGCCGCTGTTAAAGCGAGAAATAGACGAATTATGGATATCAGTAATAGCCGACAGGTGGAAAGTCACGAAGATTTGAGAGCAATAGACAGCCACCCTGTTTACGTGAGAACTCGTACTGGAAGCTTGCCACAAAAAGACCGGAGACGGGCTAGTTTTAGTATAGGGAATAAGCCGCCAGGCTATGATAGCCCAAGAGACACTCCTGAGTCGAGGAAACGGGCTATTGCTAGTTTTGCTGCTTTGACTATTCCTGCTTTAGCTAAAGATGCAGTATCTTCCGAGGACGAGAGCTGATGAAAGAAATTATTTTTTCGTATTGAGGAACTGTCCGGTTGTTACACTATAAGTAAAGATAGTGTAGAGCAGAGCACGGTAAATGAGTTATATCGTTAACTTTGGATTCTTTATTGAAATGCTTTAGAATGGTTTCAATTTCATAAAAGGTCCGCATTGTCTATTCCTTTAAGGAAATAAGAACCTTTACAGTCAAGCTATAATAAAGCGAAGTGCTGTTGGCAAACAAATTTTTGATTTCCAAAACAGTTCTTACCACACCGTACACGTTTAAGTTATAGTACGATTAAAAGCATGTCATTTTAGACATTCAAACTAAAGAGCATTGTTATTGTAGGCCCCCCCCCCAGCGATTTTCGTGATGGCGTAATTGGCTTTTTTTCAAGTTTGTGATTTTGTGATTTAAGATTTTAAAGTGCTTGATTACGTGATCGGAGGAACCAACGTGATCAACGTGATCGTGATAGAAAGATCGTGATTTGTATTTCTCTTTGACTTTGTCGAACAATTTACATAGTCTTTAATTATTGATTTAAGATTTGTTCAGTTCTGTAGAGATTCGCATGTACGTAACCTTGATAACTTTTTTACCATTTTTAATACGTAGTATATATAAAACATGTTCAATTTGATGAAAAGAGGGGTCTTTTCACTTATATATTTTTGTATATTTTAAAGATAAATTTATACATTTGAATATTTTGAAAATTATATATAACCTCCTTATGTAGATATAAAGGAGGTATGTTACAGTCTTAAAATCATTTTGTTTTTTAGTCAAACAATCAATAATTTAAACATAAATACAGGCCAAAACTCACATGCAAAAGCATTCAGTTCATGACGAAATAGTATATAATCCGTTTAGTTTATTTTTGATTAAACCTCAGCTCTTTTTGTACATAAAGTCGCTTCTCAAAGCATATTTGTGTCCACCTTTAACCAAAGAACCTTCATGAAAAATGTTATGCTGGAATAAGATCAACCTTCCAGTTTTCGGTTCACAGGGATACGTAACTGATAAATCTTTCAGGCTGACAAAAGTAGAAGCACCACCATCACATTCCTCATTCAAAAACAGGAAAAAGGTGACAAAACTCTGCTCGTTGCCATCAGGCCTAACATAGCACCCGTCATGATGGGGTTTAAAATAACCTCCTTTTTGATATCTCAAGAATCTCAAACGTTCATTAATACTTATTTTTGTCCATTTATCATTTAAGAAATTCTGTGGAATATAATCTTTGGTTTGTTGATAAAACATCTCGGCTACTCTTTCATCGTCTATAATGCAACGATCTGAGCTTCGTACATCTGGCATCAGTTTTTGCCGACCACCACCTACGTTCACCAGAGCCTGGTCATAACCAACAGATTCGGTCAACTTGATAAGTTCCTCACATTCTGATTTCGTCATGAAATTATCAATCACCAAAGCGAAATATTCTTCAGTATTTACAATACCTTTTTCGTAAAGTTCTTTCGATATGTCTGTGACTTTATGTTGATCCTTGGTTGTTTGAAGCACAAAACTTTCTAGCTTTTCAGGTTGCTTTGAAGTGTTTTTCTGTTCTCTGCCCAATAGTTGTTTAAACATTTTGTTTTGGTCTTTTCGAATTCTTTTAGCTGGTGTTTCATTGAAAATCACTTCTTTTATACCTTCAGTGTACCTTCCATGCTTTTATACAAGTTGAACGACCAATAACCTTTCAAGGATTCTAATTATGATTCGGTCTGCAGATTCCACTCATTCAAGTATTACAAATCATAAACTTCGAAAAAATTTCCCTGCTACTAGCATGTTATTTCTTCTTCTTTTTGCTGACACAAATACGATTTTATGATGAAAAGGAAAGTGCATGTGTAGGCATGTTTTAAGAAAATGTTATTTTTAAATTCTGATGACGTAAGCTTGCTGTGTTTTCAATCATTAAAATTTCATTGTTCTTGCTGTCATAGCAACGCTTTCTTATCATTATCAAAATGTCTGATGTGCAATTTTACTTTTTTTCAGTATATTTTTCTAAGAAACAAAGGTATTTCGAGGCTCGTTTCGGTTCTTATTTTTTGGGATTTTAGTATGAATGTTCTCAGATGTTCTCAATATTATGCCTACTTTAGTCTTTACTCACTTATTGACTTAAAAGTGACTTAAAATCCGCTTTTAGCTATTTCTGAAATCTAAGGCTAAGAAAATGGGCTTTATGTTCTTATAAAATTGTTTTTAAAAACAAAAGTGTTCTTAATCTCAATTTACTCGCAAATGGAGAGTAAGAATACGGCTGTGTGCAATCGCCATTTAAACTATATCATCCCAATTATGTTTGAACAATCTGATTTAGTCTACTTATTAAGACCATTCAGTAATTTGAGAAAGCTTGACTGAGAAATCTGATGTTTCTCTGATTAATCATTCTTGTGTTCTACATCCATTGTTATTTCATATTTTTTCTGTATATTTTCAGAGAAATACTAATAAATATTGACGTTTAATTCAAATTCCGTACAATAGTTTCCAGTTCCCTGCTAAAGATTTGGTAAGATGAGATATTTCGTCTGTCTAGCTTGTCTTTCACTAAAGGATTCAAATGTTATTTGAGAGGAAAGCGGGTGTAGTAGAAAAACTGTTTTGTTTCTAGATTCAATTTACCCCTCCAAAGATCGGTGAACACTCCAAACTGAACTCATTTGGTTGTGGATGGATGCAGTAAAAAGTTGATCATGATTTCAGGTGAATTTTTTCAGTTTTGCTTCACTACATGAAATGGATAAAGATCACAATCATAAGATGTCTTTTTTTAAACAATCGTTTAAAAAAAGACATCTTATGATTGTGATCTTTATCCATTTCATTTTCAAAATTTAATATTTTACGTGTAAGTGTTGGCTTGTAGGCTTTGATATTTTTAATTTTCTTGGGTTAAATTGTTATGCTTTGTTTATTTATCTGACAACTAAATATGGTCTATCTAAGAAATGACTGAAATCTCAAGGTAAGAAGATATTGTTCATACAAAGATTGTGCATTTTGCCTGAATTCATCATAATATCTCTATCATTATATATCTTATCATGATATCTCTATCATTATATATCTTATCATGATATCTCTATCATTATATATGTCGAACTCCACATCGAAGCCTGTTGTATATGATTGTTAAACTTTTCTTATTATATTCAGAGACCTGTATTGAAGCGAAATCATTGCGCGAGTATGTGAAGAAAGGAACAGAAGAAGGCCTGTTCAAGGAACAGTTTCAGGTATAAAACTCTAGTCTCACGCCTAAATATTGTCAAACAACTTTACAAGGGTAATGAAGCCCCACAAAACAAGAACAATATAGAAAGAAGTGAAAATCGATTCCGCTTTTTTGAAGATTTTCTGTCCATCCTATAGACTAAAACGATTGAATTTATTTTTTTACCTACAGGCCTGAAACTCTTTAAATAAAGAAATTCACTGAAACTCTTTAAATAAAGAAATTCATTACAATAGACGATATCGGCTTAACGAAATTCTCCCCGGATGATTACCCATGATGCATTGCGCAAAAAAACTCAGTAAGTCAATATTGTCCGTGAATTTTTTTGCGCAATGCATCATGGGTAATCGTTCGGGGAGAATTCGGAAAGCCGATATCGTCTATTAATTTTACAGAAGATAAGTTGCATTTAGAAACCTGTGTTCTAATTATGTAGCTCCTTGCTCCCCCACTGCTCTCGGATAAATCAAACTTTACAAGGAACAATTTTCACTTGTTTAGTGCTCAAACTATAACAGGTGGTTATTAGAACATTGAGGTTATATCGCGCTGAAATCCCTTGTGGGTATAAATTTCATACTTGATACTTAAGGATTTGCTCAAACATAAAGTATTAATTCATTGCCAATTTTGTTTGGTTTTCTTTTGAAGAAGTTGGTATTTTACAAAGGAGACGACTATCAAAAGATTGCAAATAGTCCAACTAACAAACACAAGAATCGCGTTGTTGGTAGAGGAGCTTGTAAGTGGCAATAAATATTTTCACTCAAAAAGCCATAAGAGTCCTAAGTTTTTAGCCTTATCTCGGATTGTTTACTTACCAATAGAACATCCCTGTCTCGCAGCCCCACGTGGAACTTTTCCCTGTAGTGACTGGGACAGACATTTCTATCGAAATCCCAATCGGGATAGGAGTTCTATAGAACTTCCTAATTGGGCTGAAATTTTAGGGTGTTTCCCCACCGTGGACGAAGTTTTGGGCAAATTTTCCAATTGGACGGGGCTCCATTGGGTCTGTGAGACGGGGGTTTAGTGGAGCCCGATAGAAAAAAAGAGTTGAATGAGATCTGAATCCTTACCACCGATGCTGCTTGAACTTGCTCTTTTGTTCATTTGGACAGATGACGATATGCGAGTGATATTGAGCGAAATCGAAGGTATTCCAGGGTCAGACTACATCAATGCAAACCGTATCAATGTAAGATTCTTTTTGTTTTCTGTTCTGATAATTGAGTAAACAGTACTCATGTCAACCTTGTATGAAAAGTTATTTGCCCTTAGTCTCTCAGAGTGAAACTGGCCCGATGGAACAACCGTAAAAGTTGGGAGGCGGAAGACTCAAAATGAGACAAAATTCGCTAGGAATTCGAGAAAAAAAATCTAATTTGCATAAAAGTGGGGAAGCTGAAGCTTTCCCGGTCTCCCCGCTTCCCCGCTTCCGTCGGGTCTGTGAAATAATTTTTTCATGATATCCACAATGTCGTTGGTTATTTTACTCTATATTATAATTCTCGATTTGATTGTTTTACTTTTTATCAGGGTTACCAGGTCAAAGATGCTTACATAGCAAGTCAAGGTATACAATTTTTCAATTTTTCTGTTGATCAATATCAAAATTTGAAGTCAATAGCACAAATAGGACGGACTACGTCAAAATTTGAAATTTATGGAAACTTTTATTGGACCACCCAGAATCTAATTTGTAAAGATACAGAAATGTTTACAATTTACAGTGTTACTTCGTTGTCCCAATGGTCTAACCTTCTCGAGTGTAAATTCACTACTTTTCGTTTTCAGGCCCGTTGGAAGGAACATGTGAAGATATGTGGAGGATGTGTTGGGAGAAAAATATTTCTACAATCGTCATGTTGACACAATGTGTTGACCAGGGTAGAGTAAGTACGCACCCCTTCCTTTTAGTTGGAGTCCTAACTTGCTCTTAGGTTTAGATTAAAATTGAGCCTTCTGCTCTTAGAATGTTGTACGAACAAAGCCTACATTTTTTAGCCCTAGAAACAAAGTTTTTCTTTTTGTGATAGTTTTCTGCTTTCCTTTCAGGAGAAATGTTTCAAATATTGGCCTGACGAAGGAATCAAATGTTATGGATCAATTGAAGTAACAATAACAGAAACTAAAAGCCACGCTGTGTATGAGTTTCGAAGTTTCAAGATGTGCCACAAGAAGGTTAGCAAGAATTTACTTATTGTTTGCTTTCTTTTAATGTCAAACTTGTGAAGAATCTCTCTTGTGATCAAAGGTTGAAAAGATCTTAGAAAGAGACAATATTGGTTCTTTTTCAGAACGGGATATCGAATCTTTGTTTTTTGCTCAGTATTAAGAATTAGTTGTTTTAACATTGTTGCCTGTCCTGCCAAAGACGTAGCCGATTCTTAATTCGTCGGTTATTTTTGCAATTCCTAGAGTCGCTTACAATGAGGTTACTTTTCTCGACGGCGAAGCATTGCATTGCATCCACTTTTCTATACAAAAGTCCCTCACAAAGGCTTCAGTGAAGTGAACTGACCTAACCGAACTACCCGATGGCCCGGAGTTAACTGGCAAAGACGGGGGAAAGTTACGAAACTTTGACAGAGATCTTTAACAGAGGGGTTTTCTAAAACCATACATTTTCTTTTCCTTGCAGGTATCTGGTATCACAAAAACAATCGAACATTTCGCATTCGGTGGATGGAATGACTTTCAGATTCCAAATGAAGAAGAGTTATTAACTTTGATGAAAAATGTTAACAAGACGCATGATAAGAATGGTGTTGATCATCCCTTGCTCGTCCATTGCGCGTAGGTTTATGGGCACTTCTTTATTTGCTCTTCAGTTGTCAATGTCTTATCGGCAAAAATAGTCCAGATTTCAATGAATTCTTTTTTCAATTTTTGTTGAAATCATTCAGGAGGATCAACCAATTTGATAGTCCAGATTTATTTTTAGAGAAAATTTTTTTAGCTTTTTGTTAAATTTACACGTCTAGCATACTCTTTGACCCCCCCCCCCCCGTTTATAAATTTTTAAGAATATTTTCAGCAGTCAAAGAGCAGAAGACCCATTATTTTGCTCTAAATAGCCTGAGTTTAGCCTATATTTACCTTATGTTGGGTTTTTTCAGAAGTACAATTTCCAACCTTCCCGGCAATTAGGTCCCCCTGTTTATTAAAATCTCGAAAACTTTCCAACATCTCCCCCTGTTTATTCGAACCCCCTCGTTTATTTGGCAACTAAGAGTACAAGACTAAAATCATCCATGTCTATGAGGAATATGAGCTCAAAACCATAGGTAGCCATATAATAACAATGCAATATTTTTATTTCTACGACATTATCATTTCAGTGCTGGCTGTGGAAGAACTGGAACCTTTATCGTTCTCCATATCTGTTTGAAACAAATTCGAAGCGAAGGAAAAGTTGATGTTTTCGAATGTTTGAAACGTGTCCGAGAGCAGAGGAGCTACATAGTTGAAACGCAGGTTAATATTATGAACTAATTTTCTTCAAAATGAAACTGATTGCAATGAATTTTCTACTTTCCAGAATTTCTAATCAGGCATGTAGGTGAAAAAAAACTAAATTCGATCATTTAGGTCTAATATTTTTTGCTAATTTCGGTGTATTGTAAGGACCTAGTTTTGAGAATGTAAGTTTTTGCAATGCATTCGGTTGTGTCCTCCCTCGTTTAAAACAAGAGCGCCGAGTTTAACATTTCGAAATTATACTCTTACCTAAATAAGAATCTGTCAAACTAGGTAACCTTTTTTCATCTTCTTTCGACAGGCACAATACGAGTTCATACACAAAGCTCTTGTAAAGGGAATGGAATAAAGAAGAAATTTCACAACAATAAAATTTGCGTGAAGAATTGCTGCAAATTGATGCGGGGAAAGAATTTATGTGCCGATTTAAGTCAGCAACGCGTCAGTAACTTTCATTTATAAAGTAATGTATTCCTTAAGGATAAGAAAAAATAACAGCTAAATATGGATGCGGACAGAATTCATATGCTGGAACAACGTCCCTTTGTTGAAAAGTAGAGGTCAGCAACGCGTTTATTTAAAATATAGTAATCCATAAAGATTGGAGAAAAATAACAGAATATTATTTGGATAATAAATTACACATAATATGAAGAAAGCTTTAAAAATATTATGCGTTTTTGTTTCTTGCATTCAGCAAACCAAATGTTAGAATATTGAATAAAAACTTTCGGAACCCTCCAATCAGTTTAGCATACACAAAAACATTGATAACGTTGTTCATATAAAAAGTAGCTGGGAAAAGTACTTCGTGTAGGAATTCTACATATGCTTCCAATGTGAGATGAAACAGTGGCTGAGAGAGCTGGGAATAATATAACAAAGCCATACCAACTTTTGATATGACCCGCGTTGGCACAACTGTTATTATATAAACCAAATTCAGTCCTTGAATGGTTCTCAAAGCTCTTCGATTTCTTTGCCGACTTGTTTGACTCAAACTGAAATGATTCGAGGCTTCGTTTTGACCGACTTGATGTTTTATTTTACGATAAAACCAAACCATTAATGCGACTGGAATAGCAGAGTCGATTACATCTAGATAGAAATAGATGATCAGTAATTGCGAAGGCTTCTTCGTGTAACATTCGATATCACCTATCGGCATGTTTATGACGTCACTGAATACCATTGCAGGTACATTTGCTGCACACGCCAGTAACCATAATGATACACACATAACACAGTACTGTTTCTTCATAATTCTTTGCTTAAAAGTATGCAAAATGGTTCTGTAACGGTCATAACATATCAAAAGAAGAACCCAACATGACGATAACGGGTTGACTGAGCTAAATAAAGAGATTGCTTTACATGCCAATCTCCCTAAAGGCCACACTGCTAAAGCGAAATAGTGAGTTGTTACACAAGCCGTGGCACACGATAAAAAATCCACTATCGCCAAAATAATGATTAAGAAATGATACGAGCTCATCTTTTTCAGCCCCTTCTTCATGTTGATTTTTATGAAATAAATTATGATGAGAGAATTCAAAAATATGCCAATGACAAGCAAAGATTTTATGATGTACTGATTGTTTATCAACCAAACAATTTCTCTTGTTATTCCAACCACTTTCATTTCGATGGGTAAGGAACTATTTTCAAATGAAGTATTGTATTTGCTACTATTCATTGCTAGTGTTTTTATTTGTCTGATATCCTACCAACAGGCAAATGATCCCTTTCCCAAGAATATATTGACTCTATATAGCAACAATTTCTAATGCAAGACTGACTTTTTGAAACTTGCGTCCCTTTTTTTCTTCGCAAAGAGGTTGTAGGAAAATTATATTTGAAACGATCACTAATATATCCAAAAACCGGGACGAGATGGAGTTTTCACAAGCTCTTATTTGATTTGGTTGGTCGTTAACCAGTGATAAAACAATTTTGTTATTTTTTAACGCGTTATTTTTTTATTACTTCAAATGACCAATTATTAAAGTATTTTATAAAAACTCGATCTCATCTGCAAAAAACTTCTCACTGATAAAAATCAATTTTCTGTCAAAATATTCTAGCCATCTGTTTATCAGCCATAGAGCGAAATGATTGACTTCGGAGATATATTCCACCGGGTGTTCTACCATTTTTCTTCCTACTTTGACTGATTGGTGTATTATTAAGGGAGTAAATGACATTTTGTAAGGTGAGTAAATTTTCCTACTCTTAGCTTTCTAATAGACAGAGGTCTGAAATAAATATTGGGGGTTGGAAATTTTTCAGAATCATATCACTGCAAAAAATCATTTCTTAAAGAAAGTCACACATCTTATAGCAAGAAAGTTAAACTCCTAATAAGGAATTAAGTCTTAATACAAGAAAACGCCATTTCAATGTTTTTCATTTTCTTAGAATTTTCAAAAGTCGAAATACTGAATTCTTCGCTCAAGAAAAATAATCTTACTGTAAAGATTTTGTCAATATTTTTCTTATGTTAAGAAAATTACAATATTAATTTTCTTAAATTTTCTTAAAAAGGGCGAAAATCAAGGCATACCGGAGAAGTGGGATGGGGGAACCTGGGAACCTAAAGTGGGAACCTAAATGAACACCTGAAAAGTGGGATGGGGGAACCTAAGTGGGAACCTAAATGAACACCTGAAAAGTGGGATGGGGGAACCTAAGTGGGAACCTAAATGAACACCTGAAAAGTGGGATGGGGAACCAAGGGGAACCTAAGAACCCTGAAAAGGGATGGGGGAACCTAAGTGGGAACCTAAATGAACACCTGAAAAGTGGATGGGGAACCTAAGTGGGAACCTAAATGAACACCGGAAAAGTGGGATGGGGGAACCTGGGAACCTAAAGTGGGAACCTAATTTTTTATTTTTTTTTATTTTTTATTTTTTTTATTTTTTATAGCAATATATTTCGCACGTCTATTGACCTCCTATGAAACAGAACTTATGATTTTACATTTTATAAAGTTTTTTCTTCCTTTCTTTTATCAAACGCTCTTTGAAGACTTGTAAGGATGGTGCTTCAACAATATCTTCTTCTAGATCATTCCAAGGTTTCACACTTCTGTAAAAAAGAGACTTGCTTTGGTAGCCTCTCATACCGTCATTAGCAAAGTTCCTTTGAAGCTCGTAATCATGCTGGCGTCGTGGTCGTGTTCGAGGAGTAAATTTCTCTGATCTTATAGACTCGTCATAAATGTGGAGGTTCTTGAAAACTTCCACCATATCACCAACTTGCCGCCTGGTCTTTAGGCTAGGTAGATTGATGAGTCGTAGCCGATCTTCGTATGAGTAGTTTCTATAGCAACTAACTAGCCTTGTAGCTCTTCGTTGGACGCCCTCGATTGCATTGATATGTTTGATTAGCCTTGGAGACCATATTACATGTGCATATTCCAAATGAGGTCTGACAAATGCAATGAAAAGCGTTCGAAACATATCTGGTGAGAGAAATTCGAAGCTCCTGCTAATCAAGCCAACGATAGAGTTAGCTTTCTTGATTTTACTGAATATATGGGCTTCAAAGGTCAGGTCACTATCGATTATCACTCCTAGATCTTTTTCTTGGTCAACATGTTCTAGAACAGATCCTGATAGGGATGGACATATTTGATGTTCCAAAATTTACCCAGTGTTAAAACATGACACTTGTTCGGAAGAAATTCTAAAAGCCTTTGACCAAATTTTAAACCCTTAGAGTGCACTTATTCTCATTTTTGCTAATTTCCACCCTTACAGTGTACTTTGGGAAGCTTGGAAAAAAGGGCTGCACGTACGGTAGGTCGTTTACCTTGAGTGCCCCCCCCCCCCGTGGATCTATGCTTATGTGTATTGAAACGTGGCAAGCCGTGCAATATATTCTATTTACTATCAAACATTTTTAATTAATGAAGTGTACAGGATGTACTGTTTGGTTGGTACAGAAAGAAAAACGAGCTAGAATCCGTTAAATGCTAAGCGACCCCAGCCCTGACCCGAAAATTGGAGCTGCTAATAAAAAACAATGTGTATTGCATCAAGAGTGAACAAAAACTAGATCGTAAATAATGTTTTACTAGATTCTGTATTCAAGCAAATTAGATCCGTGCAAAAGAAAGAAGAGGCTCTAAGTTATCCATCGAGCTATGAACGAACTTCTAATTCCTTCTAGATTTGAAGATATGACGGTTTAAAGTTTAAAGTTTAAAGTCAATTAAGTCAATTTACTAAAAAGAACCTTTCATAAAGATGCACTAAAAGACTGCTGATAAATAAACATGCTTTTTTTTTTTTTGAGCTAATTGAATAAATAAATTCCCTTTGTTTTATTTTCAACATTATTGTTTGCGAACCGTAATGTAAAAAGTAAATGACTGGTGTTCTTATTATGATAAAAGGTTTTTTCTTTCCTTGCATATAATATCTTTCTTATCTTTATGTATTTGTTTTTAAAGAAAAATAATAATAATAACAAATTAGGTTCCCACTTTAGGTTCCCGGGTTCCCCCATCCCACTTTTCAGGCAAAAAATATGGGCACATCTTTTCAAAATTTTCAAAATTTGAAAAGTAAACACAAATCGCCATTTTCAATAGACCTATTTTTATTAAAACATAAAGGAATTCTTCTTAAACTACGATAAGACTTGCTATCGAGCAAGTCTTATTTTTTCGCTTATGTATTTGTTTTTTAAGAAAAATATTTCAATTCTATTAATAATTAAACAACTTAGGTTCGCACTTAGGTTCCCCCATCCCACTTTCCGGTGTTCATTTAGGTTCCCACTTAGGTTCCCCCATCCCACTTTTCCGGTGTTCATTTAGGTTCCCACTTAGGTTCCCCCATCCCACTTTTCCGGTGTTCATTTAGGTTCCCACTTAGGTTCCCCCATCCCACTTTTCCGGTGTTCATTAGGTTCCCACTTAGGTTCCCCCATCCCACTTTTCAGGTGTTCATTTAGGTTCCCCACTTAGGTTCCCCCATCCCACTTTTCAGGTGTTCATTTAGGTTCCCACTTAGGTTCCCCCATCCCACTTTTCAGGTGTTCATTTAGGTTCCCACTTAGGTTCCCCCATCCCACTTTTCAGGTGTTCATTTAGGTTCCCACTTTAGGTTCCCCCATCCAACTTTTCAGGTGTTTATTTAGGTTCCCACTTTAGGTTCCCAGGTTCCCCCATCCCACTTATCCGGTATGCCGAAAATCAATAGCAAGCGTATTTTTTAACAATAGGCTTTTACTCCTATTAACATATTTCTTTTATCTTTCGAATAAACATTTGAAAAAATGTTTCTCTGGAAATTGACGAAAAGATAGTACCAAAATGCTATGAGAAGATATAGGTTTGTTGAGTGTAAAATTTTAATTTTCAAAAAAGCACGCGGTGCGAGAAGACGTGTCTTCAAAAACTTAAAAGATAAGTATTTTTCTTTCATTGTTACTTTATCGTTTATTTATTGCTTTTTTGCCTGTAAAGCTATAACATACCACAGTTATAAGCTGATACATGTAAAGCAAATCTTTAAGCAAATTTTATTGAAGGAAATGGAAAGGAATAAGTAAGACAGCGTATTCAGGAAAATTCATGGATGTGGTCTACTCTCAAGTACTTTAAACGGTGCTGTTTGTAGTACCAGCCATAACGATTTTCGCTTAGCTGTATGAAGGTAAAAATGGGAAAGAATGAGTCAGCGTATTCAGGAAAATTCATGGATGTGGTCTACTCTCAAGTACTTTAACCAGTGCTGTTTGTAGTACCAGCCATAACGATTTCGCTTAGCTGTATGAAGGTAAAAATGGGAAAGAATGAGACAGCGTATCCAGGAAAATTCATGGATGTGGTCTACTCTCAAGTACTTTAAACGGTGCTGTTTGTAGTACCAGCCATAACGATTTTCGCTTAGCTGTATGAAGGTAAAAATGGGAAAGAATGAGTCAGCGTATTCAGGAAAATTCATGGATGTGGTCTACTCTCAAGTACTTTAAACGGTGCTGTTTGTAGTACCAGCCATAACGATTTTCGCTTAGCTGTATGAAGGTAAAAATGGGGAAGAATGAGACAGCGTATCCAGGAAAATTCATGGATGTGGTCTACTCTCAAGTACTTTAAACGGTGCTGTTTGTAGTACCAGCCATAACGATTTTCGCTTAGCTGTATGAAGGTAAAAATGGGAAAGAATGAGTCAGCGTATTCAGGAAAATTCATGGATGTGGTCTACTCTCAAGTACTTTAACCAGTGATGTTTGTAGTACCAGCCATAACGATTTTCGCTTAGCTGTATGAAGGTAAAAATGGGAAAGAATGAGTCGGCGTATTCAGGAAAATTCATGGATGTGGTCTACTCTCAAGTACTTTAACCAGTGCTGTTTGTAGTACCAGCCATAACGATTTTCGCTTAGCTGTATGAAGGTAAAAATGGGAAAGAATGAGACAGCGTATCCAGGAAAATTCATGGATGTGGTCTACTCTCAAGTACTTTAAACGGTGCTGTTTGTAGTACCAGCCATAACGATTTTCGCTTAGCTGTATGAAGGTAAAAATGGGAAAGAATGAGACAGCGTATTCAGGAAAATTCATGGATGTGGTCTACTCTCAAGTACTTTAAACGATGCTGTTTTTAGTACCAGCCATAACGATTTTCGCTTAGCTGTATGAAGGTAAAAATGGGAAAGAACGAGTCAGTGGTATTTAGTAAGATTCATGGATGTGGTCTACTTTCAAGTGCTTTAACCAGTGCTGTTTTTAGTACCAGCCATAAATATTTTATAAGCTCAGCTGTATGATAGAGTGAAAAGTGAGTGACTATCCATGAAAATCTATTTATGTTGTGTATAAAATTCCAGGTCTTCCAGCTACTTTATCTGGTGCTCTAACAATTTATAAAAATATTTCTTATAGTAATATTTTCCTTTTTCTTATAAATAGTAGCGTATTCTATTACCGATAATTTATGTGAACTTTTTCTTGATTTAAGAAAATTAAAGAAGATATTTTCTCATCACAAGAAAATATTTATTTATAAAGTTAAGTAAAAAATACTTGACATAAGAAAAATTTTCTTAATGGTATAAGAAAAATTATCTTAAAAGAATTTTAAGAAAATTTTTCTTACCTATCGGAATAGAAAATATTTCTCATCTTAAGTAAGTTTTTACTTAACTCGTTATTTTTTTTCTTCTAACAAGAAATGATTTTTTGCAGTGATTCCGCGGGCCGTGGAATTGTGATTAAAGAAAAGACGGGTTTGCAAAATTATATCAGTGCAGTCAAAACATGTGATTACTCGAAAAAGTTCACTTGATTTTATTCCTATGTTACTTGCTCTACAACTTACAGCTGATAACCTCAATCAGAAGTAAATGTCATGTAACAAACACATAAAAATTTCGAATAAAAGCGTGATTTGCCTTCAGACTTTAAATTTGCAACCTGTGTATTGCTTAGGCAAATGAAAAAGTTTTGTAAATTTTCAAATTAAAAATTTAGTTTAAATAAACAGTAAAATAAACCGTGCAAAAAACATCATGAAAATTTTATTAACGTCAGCAAAAATAAACTGAAATCATCGATTATGAAGTTGCATCCATCGTTTTTTGCATTAGGCTACACCCCATAGGCTAGATATTACATCATTTGTTTGGTCATTTTCTGTATTACCGAGTTTATGTATGTGTGTTTTTCAGCGACGGAGACGGTAAGGTTCTAATTTGACTAGATCATGACCAGCTGAGGACGACGGTAAATCAGCACTTTTACCGTCCTCGATATTGCGGGACTGCGGGTTTTTCCAAATCGCTTCAGTCACTCTACCGTCCTCAAAAGTGCAAATACATAAACTGGCTATTAAGACATGGAATACCGTACACCCGAGGAAAACTTCGTCGGGGAAAAATTCGTCACTTGCTGGTAGTTGGTACTCTTAGGTGCCAAATAAAGGGGGGGGGGTTGGAAAAATTTTTCAAATTAAATAAACGGGGGGGGGGCCAATTACCGGGGGGCCCAATTACCGGGGGGTTGGAAAATGGACCTTTAAAAACCCTAAAAAGGGTCAAAATAGACTAAATTTAGGCTGTTTAGAGTAAAACAAGGAACTTTCCTTTTGGTAGCTGGGAATTTTTTCAAAAATTAATAAACGGGGGGGGGTCCTAATAAGGTCCGGGGGGCTGGAAAAAAATTAAACAAGCGGGGGGGGCGTTTATTTGGCACCTAAGAGTAAATGCATTAAGGCCGGGGAAAATTTTCGTCGGGTAAAATATTCCTCACTTGTCCAAAATTTCGTCACTTTTCCCCGACGAAGTTTTCCCCGATAAGGTACCTCGGGTGAAATAAGGCATGTCCCAAATATATTTTGCGTGACGCACACCGCCTCCCATTATTCATTAACTTTCATATATAGTTCAAAAGAATCGTATCAACGAGAGGATTTCGACAAGTGCTGGGTCAAAAATTTACATCAAGCCAATCTCAAGATATCGGCCAAAACTGATTTTGACGTTATAAAATACATCGAAAAAAAACACGTCAAAAAGACAATTTAAATGACGTCATTATTGAAAAAAGGCGATAATTCCGATTAACTTACTACTATCAAAGCAAAATTTTGACTGGAGATGTAAATTAACGATTCTAAAATATTTCATGAAAAAAAATTTGAAAATTCATGATGACGTCAGCATTTTTTGACGTATTTCAATTTTTCCCGACAACAAATGACGTCATTCAAATTTTCTGAAAATTTTTGAACAAATATTTCAGAATCATTAATTTACAACTGCAGTCAAAATTTGGTGTTGATTGCATTAATAAAATTTAAGTTATCGCTGTTTTTCAAGAATGACGTCATTTGAATTTTACTTATGACGTGTTTTTTCGATGTATTTTATAACGTCAAAATCAGTTTTTGACCGATATCTTGAGATTGGCTTAGTGCAAATTTTTAACCAAGCACTTTTCGAAATCCGCTCGTTGATATGATTATTTTGAGCTATATATGAACGTTAAGGAATAATTGGAAGCGGTGCGCGTCACGCAAAATATATTTGGGACATGCCTTGTTTCACCCGAGACCGTACACTCGAGGAAGTAAATTCAAAGCTAGTCTTAGATACCCAAATATTAAAACCACCTTCAAGTTTTTATGGGTGATTCTAGCAGGTTTCTTATTTCTAGCTCCCTTATTCCATGTCTATCCAGAGTCTTTACAATAAATTCACGCAAGCCCTTTTTTGTGGAACAAACTTTTAAAAGTGTCGAGGGTCGAAAGCCCTGTGGGCTACTAAAAATTTCATGAATCTTTTTTTTGGGGGGGGGCTAATCTTTCTAAGTTGGGGACCTAAAACTCAGGTGGGAACCTAGTTTTTGTCTGGGACCTAAATCCACGCTGCGCTATGATAATTTCGGAATCGCTATTGCACCAAAAAAAACCCTTATCGCTGGTGCCTTATTGACTGACTTTCAGAGAATCATTTTTAAAAGAAAATGTTCGAAATTCGAAATATAATTTATTTACTGTATTTATTATGGAAATATAAAATTTTGTAATTAAAAAAATCTTATCTCTATTGACAAAACATACAAAACAAATCAAAGTAAATTTTAGAAATTTTCTAGAAAATAATAAAAATCTG
Organism: Clytia hemisphaerica; assembly: GCF_902728285.1. Taxonomy (NCBI): domain Eukaryota; kingdom Metazoa; phylum Cnidaria; class Hydrozoa; order Leptothecata; family Clytiidae; genus Clytia; species Clytia hemisphaerica. The sequence continues at coordinate 229,112 of NW_027103388.1, forward strand.
ATTAATGATATTTTATATACAGTCTGTTTAGTGAAACTTATAAGCATCTCTGTCACCAGGACAGATAGCCTTTGACTACATCCATCCCCCATCCATTATACCCTAAACTTTTTTGCAGAACGAAGAATCGTAAAACTATTGACCTTAGAAAATATGGAAATTCTTAGCACCATATAATAAGCCCGGGTGGGGGTTACTTAGGCAAATGGAGGGTACGGTATGTGCCGCCCTTAAGGGTACCTTTTTTGGACTTCCAAAGTCCCGCTAAGGGTCGGAAAAATCAGAAATTCAAATCTCAGTCCCACTAAAGGTCGGGAAAATAGGAAAATTTCAACTTTTTACCCCCGAGATCAAAATTTGGTCAAATTTGTCCCGCTAAGGGTCGTAAAATTCTCAAAATTTTCCTTTGTTTTCTCCTTTTTAGTACCGGTAAGGGTCCAAAGTTCGAAAGTCGGGCGGTACCCCCCCCCGTCAGCTCGCAACCCTAGTAGCCCCCGGGATGATAAGATCGCTCAAAGCAGATCTGTTTACACTTCACTAAGGGGATTAATTGTTCTTCTTTTAGACTCTCAAAACGTCAATTTGAAAGCTTTCCTACTCTGTATACCGGAGCGTATTTGACGAACAACGTAACGTATTGTCTCTATGGCAACAGATCTGGACATTTTCGTAATTACCGGGTCTGTTGCAAGACAAAGTTGAAGGAAAAAGTTTCTGTCGCGCTTTTCAATCGGAGCTGATCACTCACAACTTTTGACTTTATTTTACAGTTAGCAATTAATATAAGAAAAAGCCTACGGATATTTTACATAAAATTTTGATAGATATCGAAGGAAGCCAAAAAGTCTTGCAGTGCCAGGTAACAGAACAAATATTGAACCTGAAATGAAAGGGGAAATGAAAGGGGAAATGGCTAAATGAACAAGTGTGCCAAATAAAGAAACCCAGGCTGGTTAGTAAGTAGGCTGATAGTGTGGCAAATCTCAACCAAATCTGACATCTTATGAGGCCTCAAGGCTGCCTCAAAATTTTAGCCTTTTTTGGTAAAAAAAACCTAAATTTTGAAAAATTAAAAAGAATCTCCCGGATATTCACCCAAGGAGCAATTTCGCCAAATTTCAGCCAAACCCGAGCACTTTTTAAGTTTCCAGGCTGCCCCAAAGTTTGTTTAGGCGAAAAACTCGCTTTCAGGCCCCAAACAAAAATAAAAATTTTCAAAAAATGAAAAAACCACCCCCAGATATTCATCCAAGGGCCAAGTGTGCAAAATATCAACCGATCTCATTATATGATTATACACACCTTTGTTTGCACCATAGCTGGGCGTTGTGTTCTCATTTCTCTTACAACTTGGAAAACATCCACGTAACCTTCGATTTTGACGCGTTCGATCAAATTACATAGACCAATGAAAACACCAGTGCGGCCAACTCCAGCACTAGAGGGAAAAATTGTGTTATTTATGATCAAATTGTGTTTAATGTGATAAATCTTATAGAATAGGGTATAGAGTTCGATGAAATTATCGGAGACTCGTGTGATTTTCGCAATTTCTGCGTTTCACGTTAAATGAACTTAATTATACCCCTGTCTCGCCAGATCATATTATTTCTAGCTCATTGATTTTCGAAGTTCTGATCAGAACAGATTAAAATTTCTAGCTGAAATATGCTCTCAGAACACATCGGAGAAAAAGGTCGCCTTGTCGGCTGCTTTCGGACTGCTTCTCTGAAAACCCCTCTGATTTTCCTTTTCTGGAGTGATTTTTATATTTTATAGGAAAAAGTTGGGGAGCGAAAACCCTCTTTTTGAGGGTATTTCAGGACTTTTGAAGAATTTTTAGTTTCATATTCGTATTCTACATGAAAAATTGGATAAAAGTGGAAAGTTGCATCGAAATTGGATAAACTTGATTTTTGGGTCATTTTTTTGCCCAAAAAAACAGAATTGGACCCAAAACCCCCAATTCTACCCCCTATAAGACCCAAATACACAAAAAACAATATTGCCATTCAATTCTACACCATTCAATTGTGTTATATTCGTAATTTTATTAGAATTGGACAACATCGACTTTTTTTGCATTGTGTTCATCGGGGACGCAAAGCCTTAAAGGGTTAAGCTTATCATTTATCTTGATAGATTTGGTATAATTTACTGACTTGTACTTACTGACTTCTGAAAGCTTTATTAAAATATGAAGCTAGAAATTATTTTTACCTGCAGTGCACAACAATTTGTCCAATTTCATTTTGTTGGTGCCATTTCTGTACTTGACCGATCATGTCCACAAAGCCGGAACCCGATTCGGGATATGCGTTATCCGGCCATGCCGTGTATTGGAAATGTCGGATTTTTCGGGAAAGTCCATCCTGAAAAAATTATAATCTTTCACCGATGAAATAGTTAAGAAGGTCAAGAACTAGGCAAAAACTTGTAAAAATGTAGAAGAAATGTCAAAAGAAAATTAAAAAAAACGTAATCATCGAAAATGAGGCAAGGTCAGTATCTACAGTTGACGCTTTCCAATTCGACGTTCTACAATTCGATACGCTCCCATTATTCGATTATATTTAAAGTCACCGTCAACAAGAAACATTCATAAACGACGCTCTAATATTTGATACACTCCCTTATTCGATGAAAATCCTATTCTCCTTGAAAATCGAATTAGAGAGCGTCAACTGTATATCCAAACAGAAAACCACTGACCGTTGTATGTGTGACTTTGAAATCACGAACAATATATTCATTATGAACTTGTTCATCAATATTTTCAATCATCAGTGTTCCATGCATAGCAGCTTCGATGGATGGCCAGTAACGATGGATTTTCACCTGTCAACGAAAACGAAGATTTTTGGTTTCAGAAACTTCGGCATGTGAAAACTGAAAGAATCAAAGATCAAGTACAGTGTAACAAGCTACATGCTGAATGGACCTACCTGAAGATTGACGTAATAAAATAATTGAAAAATGAGAACAATAGTATGAAAATGCAGAATAATACGACAGCAATCCGAGAAATTCATGAAATCCGGCGATTCTCGGCTGTTCTGGCGATTTTTAGAAAGTTCCTGTACCAAAATCAGTTTCATTGAAAATTGAACCATGCTTAATCGTGAACATTCTTATAAATGATGTTTTTGTTTGAAAAAAAAACAAAGACATGAAACGAAAAAATCCAATGAAAATATGCAAAAACGGAAATTTCCGGCTTTTATGGCCGGAAAAAACATTTTCTCAAAAATCAAACTCGGTCATGTTTGAGCATTGCAAATACGCATCATTCTGCAAAAAATCAGAGAAAAATAAGGATGAAAATTCGAGAAAATGTCAAAAAACCGGTTTTTCCGGCATATTTCCGGCATTTTCGGCTGGTAAAAAACGTTTTTCGAAAATCAGGCTACGTCACATTTTAGGTATTGTCATTTTGCTTCAGTGTGCAAAATTTCATAAAAAAATATAAAGTACAGCTCGAGAAATTCAAGAAATACTGTCTTTCCCGCCAAAATAGGTTGTTCCGGCGATTTTTGAATAGTTCCGGCTTCAAAAATCAATTTCATTGAAAATTGGAACATACTTGATGGTGGGCATTGCAAAACAACCAATTATTAGGAAAAAGTTCAATGAAAATCCAGAAAAACGGTGATTTTCCGGCATATTTCCGGCATTTTCTGACGGGAAAAATTTTTTTCTCAAAAATCGGACTCCACCATGTTTTGGGCATTGTTACCCTATTGGCCCCAAGCTTTTTTGACTTTGGTATCCCTAGGGGGGGGGGGTAGAATCTACCACCCTCGATTATTTTTAATCTAGAAGAGCTATGGTCATGAAATTTGGTACAGATGTTCTCCATCATGAAATAAATTTCCAGGAAGAAAAAAAAATTGATGACGTCATTCAAAAAACCGATGACGTCATCACAAAATTTCCACCTGTCGGAAAAAAGCCCAAATATATGGTTTACAAAAATGTCTATTACAATCGAACCAATAAAGAAAGATAATTAGATTCTGTTTGAAGATTCAGAAAGATAAAAGGTTGGCCTTTAACATAATTGCCGGTTTTGAATTTTCCATAAAGACTTTTTCTTAAAATCTATGCTGAAGATGAGCAAAATTTTCAAAATTTGATGACGTCATAAATGATGACGTCATCATTTTCAAATTTTTTTTCTCCCATTTTTCAAACTTATTTTGTCAATGCCTATCATGTGTCAAAATTTGAAAATGATTGAATAAATAGTTCAGAAGTTATCAGCACTTTTAAATTTTGAGTTTTAAGGGATTTTAGCTGGGTTTTATGTCATGTTTCACAATAAAGTCATAAAACCTGATCTGAACAACCTATGACCCTAAAATTTTGCACAAGTACTCTTAATAAGATTTTGTTAAAAGTCAGAAAGTTTCAAGTCGTTTGAAAATTTTTTCTCAGAGATATTCACAAAAGAACTCCAGCGTGGTAGATTCTATCCCCCCCCCTGGGGCTAATAGGGTTTAATAATCAGAAAAAAATAATGAGCCAATCCCGAGAAAAGCTGGCAACAGATGAACAAACGAACGAACGAACGGACGGACAGACGGACATGGGTTAATTTAAAGGACCTCCACCGGGGTACCCGGAGGTAGGTCCAAAAATCTTTGAAAAAATATCATGTCGCGGTATCCACTAATGCAGAAAAGATGACATATAAAAAACAGTCAGCTATCTTGTTCAAATTGCCATTTCTTTCTCAACGTTGGCTGAATTTATCTTAATTCAATTTAAGTTTCTTATGCTGAGCGATGAAAAGGAATGTGGCTATTATAATTTGATTTTCCCATTTCCAATTTAAATTGCTTGAAACGAGGTCCCTGTTCTTGAACCATGGTAACTCATGAATTCGAAAAGGGATCATCTTCTAGTTACGTTAAGAGAAAGTTTTCTGAAAAAAACAAATGGTTGGAATATAAAAGATAAATTCTGAACCTTTCCATTTTCAGTTTCTTGAGCAAGACAGACAATAGTCATACATTGATGTTCCCAAACCAAACGCCAGAAAGCTGGAATCGTTTGCGGTAGAGGTGCTTGTGTTGCGATAAATAACTTCGACATATTGTAACCCTAAAATGCAAGTAGACATGCTCAATAGTATAGAAGCCGGTATAGAGTACCGATTTTTAGGAGCTAGATTTGTAAAATCTCATTCTATCACTATTAAAATATTTAATACAGCCTTACTTCTACCAAAATCATTTAGACAACACAACTCTATATGCTTTGGGAAATCGATCACAAGTGATACATTATAAAATGTCGACAGATTACACCCTCATAAGAACCGCAATCGCTTACATTGACATAGTTGGCGTTTATGTAGTCTGAACCAGGGATTCCTGGGAGGTGCGTCAATGAAACTCGCGTGTCGTCATCTTCAAAGAAATAAAAGACAGTGAGTAGAGTCGAAACATTTTAGTTTTAAAAACAGTTGCATATATCTCAGTTCATGAGTAACAGGGATACGGGCGCGCAAATGTACTTCCTTGGAATAGTTTTCGTTTTAAGCAACACCAGGCCTTCTTAGAATTTATTGTCAGTAGCGAAATGTTCAGAAGATTCAGTGAAATATAACGTCGTGGATGAGGCGATGGTGATTGATTGAATAAAAGGAAATTGATAAAAAAAGGAAATTGCTTAGCAAAAATCAAAGCCAGACAGACAAACGCAGTCTATTCAGCAGTCGACGATAAAAAGGTATTAACCCTTTATTAAGTACCAATGACGAGTATACTAGACATGGGCAATATAGAAAGAGCTATGAATAAGCTTCTAACTCCTTCTAGATCCGGAGATATAAGCCTTTTAAGTATGAACTAGCAATTTTCTTTAAAAAACTTAGAAAAAATGACCGCGACACTTAAAGGGTTAACAACTTTTTCATTTTAGCTTAGAAGAGTTCATTATGGCAGGACATTGTTCAAGATCATTGTTGAAGCTTTAACTTACATGGTAAGACGTTCAGGAATCGATTCTTGGCTTTATTGTAAGACGAATTGGCAGCGTTCATTGATTTCATACCTGATTGATCGAAGTGATTCAATTTCTACCAAAACGAAGACAGGAAAGTTAATAATTGGTCCATCGTATTTCATTCATACCATGATTTGCTGTAGTAGCGTACACATACAGAACCGATAGCCCAATGGTCTAAGGTTGTGTCACAAACCAGGGATTCTCAATACAAAAATCCAATGGGCTGAAATATTTCTTATGGATTTGTATTGAGGATAGTGGATTTCTAAGGTTTGGTATTTCATTGGGCAGTTGGATTCGAAAGAGATATATTCAGTCAAGTATTCCATAGGGGTCTAAAACTTGCGATTGCAAATCCGAGTAGGTATTTTACAGAAAGAAAAATCACCTGGAATTCTTTGTCTAGATGCGTTTCCATTCCACTATCAACCGTTTGTTGTAATTTCTTCACGTAATCACGTAAATCACGCACATTGATCTCCGTCGTGCCGAATGTGAGATACTCCAACAGGGCGTCGTGTATGAACACATATTGTGACTGGTAGAAAAGAAGGATGTGGGAGGTATTAGCAATTATCATAAGTGAGTATTCGACGATTTTCTTAAACTCTTAGATTCATCCACTCAAAACTATCTTTACAACGAAGTACATCTTCTTATTATATATTTCTCGTGTAGAGTGACTTTTTTTAAAAGACTTCAAAATCAATTCTATCGGAAAAAGAAAGGAAATAATCATCCAACATCGAGCTGTGATCCGGTTAAAGCTACAAGTACAAGTAAGTCAAGGTCAAAAATAGAAGATTACATTAGTTTGGAAATACCTCTGTTTGAACCATATGATTTCTTTGGCTTCTGATGTGTTGTAGATAATTATAAATTTCAATGTTTTGTTCTGTTTTGATTCGTTTCAGATTGACGTCCATCACAATGTAAGTTCCAGTCCTCCCAACACCAGCGCTGTATGAAAAGAATTCTTATGGTTATGATACTGGTGGCTGCACAGAACTTAACCTAAATTTTCTAATTTCATATTCAGCTGATTTGTTCAATGCATATACTAGCCCCGGGGCCACTTATAGCTTTTTGATAGACTAGATAGCGCTGATAAATGGACCGGTGTAATCTGGTGTAATTTGGCAGACTTCATTTTTTTGGTTTTGCTTGAGGTGGTAGCAAATCCAGACCACTAGATCCAGTCCTTTTAGTGAAAAAACAAACAGAAAACTATGACCAAGGGGTCGATATTTTTAAGTTTGGAGGTATTTTTGTGTTTTTATTATCGTTTCATAAACTTTGATGGGGGTTTAGAATATATTTTATTGTTTGGTTATTTCCATATAATTTTTGAAAACGAAAGTGAAAAAAATCAAGATGGCGATATCCTCTAGTCTACTTCACTGGACTCAGCGCCATCAAAATCATCAGTCAGATATAGGCTCTAATCTAGCATAAACAGGTACAGTGAAACTCTTCAATTTGAACCCCAATAATACGAATCTTTCTGTGATTCGAACTAAATCACTCGTCCCCTTAGTTGGGAAGTAGTGTAAAACGCTCTCTAGTTCGAGAAAATACCTTATTCCATTGAAGATAACGAGTCGAAAAAAGAGTTGAAAATCTTATCGCGTTCCACGGTCGGTAAATATCTTGTTTGCAAACAATGTTAGCGAAACGTTTATCCAACGCTATATGAACGAAACGACGTGGACGTTAGAAAAACGCTTTATACGTTTTGTGCCAGCTAGACTAGCTGCTTCGCTTTGAAAAGTTCCAGGAGAGGTCAAACAAAAATATGTAACAGTGTGATAAATAAAACGTAATCTAGAAGAGATCCGAAATATCAAATTATACCTGCAGTGAACAATGATTGGTCCACTGTTTTGTTGGTGACATTGGTTGACGCGCCGAATGAAGGTTAATAATTGTTGGGCATTTGGCGTCCCATGATCAGGCCATGCACAGAATGCGAAATGACGGACAAACTTCTCGCTTCCTGGGTACTACAACGAGAAAATTAAAGAATTTTCGAGTTAATGTAAACGTTAAACTTTGACAGATATAAAAGACCATAAACTGTAAGCTGACATCAAGTTGAATTTCATATTTTTGATGAGCAGTTGAGAATAGTAAAACAAGTTGATTCTTCGTAGTGATTTAAATAAACAAACTTTTGATTTTTACCTGATCATTAAGCAAACTAAACGTTCTCATCGAATATACTGGTAAGAAAGTTGATTCTGTCAAAGTGACCTCCATTGAGCCATAACATTTTGTACCCACTTCCGGCCAATAATGGTAACACTTATCCTGACAAAATACGGAAAGATAAATTCAGATTTTCATCGCAAATTAAGAGGCGTTTTTTCCATTATATCGATCAACACAGAGATCGGGAAAAATTCTGTTGGAATGTTTTTCAAATGACTCTCGCTCTTCTCAAAATTAAACGAAAATTACGAACGATAGTTCAAAGTTACTTAGACCCAGCAAAGTTTCGTTGTCGGTTCCTCCCGACAGTAACGTAATAAAGCACGATGTAATAAGTACAACTCACCCTTCCATTTTCAACACATTGTGTCAACATGACGATTGTGGAAACATTTTTCTCCCAACACATCCTCCACATATCTTCACATGTTCCTTCCAACGGGCCTGCGGTAGAAAAGTAAGATTTATTCAGCCTCAATCTTGATTCCATAAAGACAATCACATAATTCTTTTTTTCTCAGTTTTCATAATTTTCAGTCTTGTTTTCCGTTATTTATTGCAAACGTGGAAACGGCCTAATTTACCGGCTATTGGAAAAAAAATTCTGAAAATATCTTGGTTATGGATATTGGATAATATAAATATGAAAATTGAAAGAAATATAGCTATAAATCACCTTGGCATGCAATGTAAGCTGCTTGCTCCATGTATCCCTGAAATATGACGTCAAAAATATGAAGATAATTTGCGCGCTTTTAAAAATTCCAACCGTAAACGGAAGAATAAAGGTTTTCTTTCATGAGGGAAGGAGAGTGAACAATAGTTGAATTAACGGAGAGCCAAGGATGTGCTTTTGTATCAAAGGAATAAAGGTGAAACAAATATCTAGATATAAGACCAGTCTCCACTTACGCGCGCTTCGATTGCACTTTTTCGAGCAAAACTTCCCACGCTATTGGTCAGAAGAAAAACAAAGCAATTCCGTTGGCGCGATCTGACGTAACGGTTGAAAAAAGTTGAAATGTGTTCAACTTTTTTTTCGAGCGCGCGCTACATCTTTATGACGTGATCTTTTTCCAAGTAAAAAAGGATTGAAGCCAAAAGGTGCGATCGCAGCGCGTACAAGTGGAGACCGGCTTTTAGCCCTCCTTAATTGGAAGTTACAAATCAGTAGTATGACATATTCCTATGTCACAAGACGCCTTCCTTGGTAGTTACAGACTATAGACTTATTGGGGTTTATATAGATTGGGGTTTGCAATAAAGCTTGAATTATTCCATCTATTTATCTTAAATAAGATTGGCCACACTCACGTCAATATAATTTGCATTAATATAATCCGATTCGGGGATTCCTTCCAATGGTTCAAGTAAAACTCGCGTGTGATCGTCTGAACAAAAAAAAACAAAAGATATTTAGAGATTTAGAACTGAAATTGATGTAGAGCAGACATTCTGTAAAAATATATTTAAGTGGTAGCCTCATAATCGGAAATTTTCTGATTAAATACATTAACAACAATGTAGCGTCGTTTTTGGTACGATTCCATTGCCATTCTCTAGCGGGAAAAGACCGTAAGTCCGGGTATTTAAAAAATGAGCTTCGGAAAATTAACCTAACTTAACTTATAAGCTTTTTCCGTACCCATAAAAAACATTTTCTAATCGTCAGCCGGTTTTTCTCGAAAAAACCAGTGGAGTCTTCGGGAATTCGAATCTCACCCAAAACGACGGTAGTTAAAATAAAATAATCTAATTGATGAAACCGGTTATAAGGATAATAATTTCTTGGTATTTAAAAGAAAATCATCAAGCAATCTAAATCTATGAAAGGGTTTGAAGATATTTAAGGATTGTCAAACCTAGAAAATCCACAGAGTTGAACGAAAACATGTACACTTACAAGCGGCAATGTTGTTGTATCGATTCTTATCTCGATTGATAGGATGGTTCGAATGTTCGTAAAGACAATTATAACCGCTTCGACCGCGCAGTATCATCTACACGTAAATAAAGATTTCAATTTCGATTTTAGTGTGGTTTAGTGATTTCCCAGCGAAAAAAATCTTTGTTAACATTTGTAGACTCTCAAAAGAAAACAAAATGAGAAGATTAACATAGAAGATTGCGTGGTTTACCTTAAACTCCTCACTGAAAAGATATTTGCCATCTTTGGCCAAGTTTCGAACGTACGCTTGATAATTCTCCACTTTCACAGGGTGAGCTAAAAAGAAGAAAATGTTTCACAATAAAATAAGTTGATTGATGGTTTCATCATCTTATGATGGTGTGGTTAAGCTTGGCGGCCGTAACATGAAATAAACCATCCAGCTAAGGTGCACAAGGTTGTGGGTTCGAACCCTTGCCGGCCCATACCAAGATAGTACTTGATATCAGTTTAACAGGCTTTAATATTTTCTTCATCTTCTTGATTCAGGTCGTTCTTCAGCCCCTTTGTCTTCTCTTATCCCATGTATAATTAAGTTTTTCCTTCTTCATTTGATGTCAATATTTCCTGATTGATTATTGTTTTGATTTCTTTCCCTTTTGTGTTGTATTTTCAATGTCATATATTTTTTACAGTTTAAAAAACAATCTAGGTCATTCTTGATGATTTCTATGGTCTTTTTTGACGCTAAACTTTTGAAAAAGTCTATTGTCTATCTAGACTATTGTTGACCATTTCATAGTTTCACACGATGATCTTTTTATTGGAACTCGTGTACGATTGATGCATTTCTAGATGGTCCGTTTGATGCCATGTTTAATGGGTTTTGGACTGATTTTTTGAGTTTTTATTTTTCAGATTCTTCAGGTCATGATCAGGTCATGTGACTAGGTACCCTTTAGGCTAAAAAAGTCACCACCCGATTGATAAATAAGGTCCCAACTGGCACAAAACGTTGGTTTAACGTTTGTTTAACCTTCACAACGTCCATATAATGTTAGATGAACGTTGAAACAACGTTGTGTGCCAGCTGGGTCGGTTATCTCAGCTTGTGCAGCTTATTATGGCATACCCCCAATAAGTTGGGCGCAAAAAACTTTGGGTGTTAGGCATGATTATGTGTATACACTTTTTTTTATAAGAACATCCACAATTTTTGAAGCCTTCGGATGTTTTTAACATTTTGAGTTTTAAGCCCAAACATTAACATTTTGGCCATCAAAGCCTTACGTTCGTTCTTATAAATAAAAGAAAAACTTGTTACAAAAGAAGCGTATTTCGATGTAAATTTAAGTAGAAATAAATAAAGTAAAAATTAATTTCTAGCATTTTCTAAGAAATTACTGAAAAACTGACTTGTGGCGTCATAAACCTAATAACACCTGTAATACGCAGAGCAACTCTTAAAATCCGAGCGAATAGAGTGAATAATTTTAAATTTGAAATTTTTAGAAAGGAAAAGAATAATAGAAAATTAGAAGGGCGAAGCCGGGGGCGAAGCCCTCCTGTAATGCCCAGTTGACAAAAATCCAGTTTTTTAAGATTTTGACCGTTTTTTGACCACTTTTGGTCAACGAGTGATCCAAGAATCTCCAAGATCGGCCCTGCATTACTTGATTCTGTCCTCTAGAGAATTAGTTTGAAGTTTTACTACTGGGCACCTTTCTATTATCCAGGCAGGTCCGTACACCGAGCATACTTTAATTTTCCTTACCTATCCTCCTCCTTTACCGCCGCCCAACCCACCCTTTCTAAATCGAGCGGCACCGAAGGCACCTCGTAAAAGAAAGAAGAGACTCTAAGCTATCCAACAAACTATAAACGAGCTTCTAACTTCTTCTAGATCCGGCGATATAAGCCTTTAGAGTTTTTTCTTTAAAAAACTTAAAGGGTTTAAAATATCAAAACGTATTGCGGTATTAATTTCAGGACTCGGTCTTAACGAAATAACACCAATTTTCTACAGACGATTCTATAATGGTTGCGAAAAATTATTTAAATGATCCTTGGAAGAAAGTTCCTTTCACCCAAATTTCGTGGTTGATGGAAAAATCATTGAAAAACAATTTATAAATCTAAAAGCCAAATCAAAATAAAATATAACAACTTGGAACTTGAAAAAGAGGTTGAAATATCGTTATAGGAAAAACATGTTACGCTTTATAACAGTAGATATTATGAGATTTATTTTAACATTTGGGAATCCAAGGTCTAATTTTTTTAAATAGCAAATAATGGCAAAACTAAGCAACATTTTTTAGGGTTTAGAGGTCTAGTACCTCAAAAGCTAACAAAAAAACAATTGCGAAAAATATGCGAAAAAACCCTAAAAGTAAACCCTAAATTGGATTTAAAAAAGTTTTTATTCACTTTTTTTGTAAAATATGTATTATTTTTTGACCATTTTTGTTTTCACTTTTGGCAATTAATATTTAGATCTTTTACCGCGATAGGCGATAAAATTTCATAAAAAATTCAGTTTGTAATGGGATCTAAAAATTTTCCTTTTTCACAAATTAAATCCTACTTCTTTTTTTTGACACCTCAAAAATGTGGATACATTAAAACTCATTTTGAATTTTAAACCCAGTGGGGAGGGGGGGGGTTATATGGTCCGACCCACGGCATGTGCCGCCCTTAAGGGTAGGTTTTTCAAAACCCTCTAAATGTACTGTCAGGGTGTACTTTTGACAGAGTGCATTACAAAGGGTCTTCTTTTAGCTGGAAACTGTAAGGGTGTATTTGGGTCAGACAGTGAAAATCTGATGTATCTTTATCGTTTTGACTCGCACCCATTTTGATTTGTTTTACATATTGTGTCGACATCTCAGGCTCATATTTCAGCTGGCTTAAGCAAATTGAGATAAGGAATCAAACTACACGGTTCGAAATGTTCGTAAAACGCCCTGTAAGGGTCTCAAGGGATGGGATGTACTGTAAGGGCCTGATTTTGAAAGCCACTTTTTTGGCGGCTCATCCCGTCGTTTTGAAATCGAGTGTCCCCCCCCCGGATTTTAAAATAATCAAGATTAAGCAAGTGGAAATAAAAACTGTTGAATGCTATGTGGACCTACCTGTTGAGTACAAAATATCCTTGAACGCCCGACTTGCAACAACTTTCGCAAAATTTAGTTTTCGCAAAAGATTTAAATACATGCTTGTTACCAAAGGAAATAAAAAAGATCAGCCCAAAAAGAGGCTCATTTGCGAAATTTAGTCAATGCAAAAATTTAACTACTTAAGGTACAATTAGCAATAATTATGGAGAACCAGAAAAAACAACTTTTTATTATCGCGAATCAAAAAGCCTTCCCTTTTTTTGCAAATTTAACAAATTTGGGCATTACAATTTTCACATGAAAGAAAACCAGAAACAATGCACTGATCTAAAGAGAAAAACTGATGGCACCTTGAACGGATAGAGTGTAGAGTGTAAAAAAAGCCAATTCACAATTTTATCAGGTAGGTTCATAAAGTTTTTCCTCAAAAAGAAGAAAAAAAAGTGAGAAACAGTCCTCTTAATACCTTTATAATAGTTTGCACCTTAAGTAGTGGGTGGAAGAACATTTCCAGAGGGTAATCCGATAACAATTTCCAAGAGGTGTTTTTTCATTTTTCAAAGGGGGTAAAAAGTTATTATAAAATATCCAGGGGATAAAGAACTGATTTTAGTTCGTCCACCCTCACTTTAAGGTATGAAAAGAACTTTTCAAAGGGTATTTTTAGAAATTTTACCATTTTCCAGGGGGTATTCACACATTTTCAATAATTTCTTTTTTGACTTAAAAAGGTTCGTCTAACCCCCTGTATGGTTTTTTAATGGTACAGCCCAATATCTTGTTGTTATACCATTGTAGAGAGTAACTTCATATCATCAATAACTGAGAGACTTACATGTACAAAATAATACACAAGTACAATACTGGTCATTATCATATACCTGTAGGCAAAAACAGCCATTGAAGTAAGTAAGTAATAGTTTATTTCATGTTGACAAAAAGGTAACCACAAAGGCTAATAAAAATCAACGCTATACTTTAAAATTTAAAAAAACTAAAGTTTTGTTGGCAGCTCATCGTCGCAGCTACTGAGGCTAGATATTGACAGGTTTTGGTTGGCAAAGTTTTAATTTGTTTTTATCAAGCGAAGGTTATCTGTTCTGGGACTTCCTCTCACACGCCAAATGAAATCACCATTACATCCGGAGTTCCATTTCTTAGCTTTTTCGCACATCTCTTTGATTTTTCTTCTTTCATTGATGGTGAAATCATCAGTGATGCTTAGATGATATCCAAGCCACTTCAACTTTTTTAAGGCTTTAAGGTTGCTCGTGATTCTTTCTTTTTCTTCTTCACTTTGCAAGGTCACCTTTATCGGACGATTTTTCATCGGCCCATTTTCATGTTCGAACCCAATACGATGTTGATGCGTTGGTTTGATGTCGCGGATGCCGATACCTTTGAGCAGATCCTCAATTTCCTTTTTGTCCTCTTCTTAATCTTCTTCTTTCGTTTCTTTAACTTGTTCAGGGAGTCCATGAATTATGTGTTTTTTTTCTTGATTCGATGTCTCGTTTTTCTCTCCTCTCCTCTTCTTTTTGTTCCACGACAACAGATTTAAGATTTTCCTTGTGTGCTTTTGTTATATCAGCGTAGGTTTTATATCAGGGGGGGATCCGGGTCAGAATTCGCCGGAAATTCGGCCGTCGAAATAGTTCCTCGGTCGACAGAATAGTCGTCCGGCCGGCGGAAATGTTATCCGACCGGCGGAAAATTGGCCGTCGGAATAGTCATCCGGCCGTCGCAACAGTTATCCAGCCGCCGAAAAAGTCATCCGGCCCGCGGAAAATTGACCATCGGAAAAGTTATTCGGTCCGCAGAAATTGAGGTCGAGTTATTTTTTGGTGAAAAGAGTGGTGAAAAACCGAGTTGTTTTGTTGCGTCCTTTTTCGTAATTTTTGGCTTGATTATAATAACCTTATCAACAATCTGGTATTCGGGAACCGAGTTAGAGAGTAGTTTAAAATAAGGGAATTTTAAATAGCTACAATCAGCGCCATAATATATTGGCACTTTTGGCTAATTTACCATTTTTCGAAATTGAAGTTCGAGCGAGAATGTCAATTTCTTGATTTCATCAATTATTTCGATCTGGGAGGAATTTATTGGTTTCTAGGCTATATTTATTTCAAGCCCTACTGGACCATTTTTGAACTTTTGGATAGTCTTAAGTCTAGCGTTAAAACTCAGAGTTAAAACTCTACCCTTAACCTACTTTAGAGCACTTACATATCGATTGTGGTTTCAAAACACTCCGGTGAATTTCCCTTTTATGCCAAGTATTTTGTCACTGATTGTAATCCTAATAAAATTCATCCACTTTAAAATAACCAAGTAGTTAACAACAGGAAACAACTCGAACAATTAAAGTAAGAAAAAAAGTTTAAGTTTAACTATGACATCATAGTGGATCGGACAACTTTTCCGACGGCCAATTTTCCGCGGGCCGGATGACTATTTCGGCGGCCGGATGACTATTCCAACGGCCACTATTCCATCGGCCTAAGGACTATTTCGACGGTCGTTGTATTTCTACTTTTATCATGTTCCTTGTTTTAGCTTCTAGTTCGGTCATCTTTTGTGTTAGGATTGTTGCGATGTAGTTGTTGACGACTTCGCGGTTTTTGGTCAGTTCTTTTTTTAGTTTTTTGATTTCGTCGTCTTTCTTAGCAATCTGCTCTTGCATCATATGGTACTTGTTTTCTCCGATTTTACTTCTTAAGGATCTCGTTATTCGCACACAATTGTGATATACATATTGATTATTATAAGTGTTAGCGAATATTTGCAGTTGGTAAAGTGGCAATTGTGTGCACTCGTAATGTACCATACGTTGACAGCTACGGCATTTGAGTCGATTTTGATCTTTATCGTCAATACACGTAACAAGGGTGCATGTTGCAGTTGTGTTTGCTACTTCAATCTTGGGTGTTTTTGTCGCGATTTTTGTTCATATTTAGCGAATTTCGATGCTTTTTTGAGTTTTCACCATTTTTTTGAAAGCGATGCAGAACACGTCTTAACTGAGTGACGTCAAATAAAAAACTGAATAATAAAATGAATAATTCCTGATATACCATGGCTATTATACTACGGTAGATTTTTTTTTCAAAGTTTGATTTTTTGTCACTCTTGTTGTTTATCAAAGAAATTTATTAAAATAAATCTATTGTTGATTTCATGAACAAATTTTAAGACTCGAAGTAATTAAGAAAAAACATTAAAAAAGAAAAACATTCGAACGTTCGATTATGGGAGTGTTTTATGTGAATCTTTCGACTATTTACGTAATTTATGTTTTGTTTTTACCTCTAGGTATATAATAAAACATATATTCAATAAGTTTTCATTAGTTATTGGATTTATTAACCCTCGGTGAACTTTTACCTATTGAATATCTGCTTAATATAGAGCAATTTAAATTGACTACTGATATTAATTAAAAGATCGTCAATCTCAACAGTTTCAAATGGTGGCAGTTTATGTGTACTCAGTTTTGGTTGCTGTAAATCTTATTACATGGGCACTTCAGCTCATCGTTCAGTTCACAATCTGCAAAGCCAAACTGAGAAACAATCATTATTTCTTGTTACAAATGCTGTCTTGTGCAGAAATGATGGTACCTGTACTGAGCTTAATCACCGCACTGTTGAAACTGACTGGTAAAAATGCCATCGTTATTAAAGGGGCTTTAGCGTTCTCCATTTTGAAATATTTATTTCATATTTTACCATACAATATCACACTCATTATAGCCATAGATCGAACAATATCTGTCCAACATGCTTTACGTTATAATGAAATTGTTACGAGACGAAAGCTCATTTACGCGGTTTTTGCATGCGGTTTCGTCCACATGGTTGTTATTTGCGGTATATTATTCATCGGTGGTTATTCGACAAGTGGTGATAACTTTGTGCTGGTATCAAATGCTGGAATGTGGGGATATAATGGATTCTCCGGACTACTGACCTGTATAACGATTTTTGCATTGGGTAAAATCACCAAATCTCTTCGTGATGGGAACGAAAGCCGTATTCAAAACTTGAATAATATTCATGGAGAAAAAGCCGAAGAGCTTGACTTGGTGAAAAAATTAAAACAAACGATCAAAGATGTGATCAAACTCAATTTTTGGACATGCTTATTTCTGCTACCAATATCTATCTGTTGTCTGGTGATCGCTTTCGAATCGAACGCACGTACAACGGCTTTGACGGCCAATTTTATCTTTGTTAAGATTTACGCTTTTTCCAACCCGTTTATTTATTTGACTTCTTTCGAAAAGATTCGAGAGTTTTGGATACGTTCATCATCTACCGTCAACCAAGTATGAGTAAATCCATACAGGGGTGGGAACGAACCTTTTCAATCCAAAAAAAATTCTTTAAAATCTGTGGATACTCCTTGGAAAAATTAGCAAAAATGGACCTTGGAAGAATTCATCTCCTTAATCCTTTAAGTGCCACGGTCCTTTTTTCTAAGTTTTTTAAGAAAATCGCTATTTCAATCTTTAAAGGCTTATATCTCCGGATCTAGAAGGAGTTAGTAGCTCGTTCATAGCTCGCTGGATGGCTTACACAGGAAAATTTTTTCGATTTCCAAGGTTGGAAATTCAAAATACTGATTTGGAAAACGTAAATTACCCATAGGTTTTGTAGAATAAACCAATGCCCTTGAAAAATCAAGTGAAAAAAAAAAAATGTAGAAATGGTTGGAAAAAATGACTTTTTGGGTGGGACATTTTTATTTTTCCAACCAGTTTGGGAATTGAAAAAAGCGTCAAAAATCGATGTTAAAATAACTTTTTGCGTTGGAAATGTGTGTTTCTCCAAACAGTTGGAAAACATAAGAAATTCATGTGGAAATTACATTTTTGTGAAATTGAGACTCCTCCTTGGAAAGCTAGACTTTTTGGGTCGGAAATTGTGTTTCTCCAAACAGTCTAGAAAACGTTAAAAATTCATGAGGAAATAAAATTTTTGTGAAATTTAGACTCCTCCTTGGAAAACTAGTCTTTTTGCGTAGGAAATGTGTGTTTCTCCAAACAGTTTGGAAAACGGTAAAAACCTATGTGGAAATTACGTTTTTGTAACATTTTCTGCGCATGTCCTTTGAGAAAACCACAAGCGATTTTTCGCGCAGAACTGTCGTGATGTATAGCTAACCTAGATAATAGGCTATAATGTTCCGTCAGGTAAGGCGTCCCTTCGGAGCGGCCTCGGTCAATCGCAGTGAGTTCGCACAGTGAAGCACAGAGGGTACTTGTGTTATAGTTTCAAATGGTGCCCTGCTGAGCTGTGTGAGTGATCTAAGATCAACCACGTATCTGTGTGAACAATAACGAGAGATTGACCGGGAGCCATCGAGCCTAGGCTAGCGAGTGACTGACTGTTCACAAAAACAAAAACCTTGTTTAAGATCTCTTTTTCCACATCTCTGTCATCACTTTTTGGATTTTGGCTTTTTTCAACCTGGATTTTTGAAAATTCCAACCTTTTTTAGCTAGGATTTTGGCTTTATTCAACCTGGATTTTTGAAATTCCAAGTTTGTTTACTTTGGATTGTGGCTTTTTTCAACCTAGATTTTTGAAAATTCCAATCCATGGAAAATGCAAAATTTCCATCCTTGGAGAGTGTCCCAAGTTTCCAGGTTGGATTTTCCATTGGGTTTTATCTATTTTCCAACTAAGAAATCTTGAAATTTCCAACCTTGGAAATCGAAATTTTTTTCCTGTGTTAGAGTCTCTTCTTTCCTTTGTCTTTTGACCATGCTGTTTATGTTTCTATGTTTTAATTTGTATTCCCTGTAGAGTCTTTTAGTTTTCATGTGTCTCTTGAGTCCTCTTTTGTTTAGTATCCCCTTTTTTGTTTTTTGAGTGTCTTTTGTATTCTCAAACTGCATTTTATGTCATTTGTAATTCCTCTAGGGAAATTAGGATGTGTTTATTAACTGTACATAGAAATCAGTTCAACACTGAAAGACGCGAGCGAGTGTCTTGTGTGTGAGAAGAGTGTTTTACTAAAGTTTAATTTACTGTGCGTTGTCGTTTTATTTCGGTTCTTTTTGGTTTTGTAGCATTTTAGGTTTGTTTCAGTTCAAGAATTGGTGTTTGCTTTTTACATTTTCTGTTGTCTGCTTTCTGTTTGGTTTCCTTTTAAGTTAGATTTTTTATCCATTAAGGCTGAGGTATTTCGACCAGTCAAATTATTCAAAACATCTTCGTTCTCCACTCACAATAAATTTTCCTTGACCCTATTCGTACTAGGAGGGAGGGGGTTCTGTTCGGGGGTGAAACTGATGCTAATAGCTCCTAAATAATGGAGCTTTTGGCATGAAATTTTCTGTAAATTCCTATCTTTTATTTAGTTAAAGCTTAACACATGATTCTATATCCTTATTGAGATTTTAATGACTTACTGTAGATAAAATTTAGATAAGATAAAAAAAGGTACCTGCAGGAAGGTGGACGGGGTCATCGATATACCCTTTGTTTTCTGCACCTCCATCCAATTCGTCCATCTTCTTACTGACTGTTGTGCCTCCCATTTGTTGTCTAAGTTGGAAAGGAAATGATGGATGCTACAATGAAGTTTTGGGTCAATCAAGAGGTTTCCATGTAAACGTCATGACAAGGCTGTTTGTATACTGTTGACCCTTGCGGATTCAAACTCGAAAGGGGAATTTGTTTGGATTACAGAAAGATTCGACTTGTAGAAAGAGTTTCTCCTTGACGGGGACTTGAAATAAGTTCGAGTTATAGAAATATTCGAATAATAGAAGTTCGAATAAGCGAGAGTCCGCTGTACTGTATCTGTGACTGAATTAGTGAGCCAGGAAAGAAACTGTTGAAACTGTCCGAAAGATAATACGATGAAGTAGTTCTTTTCACTATCGCAGATATTTTATAGAATAAAACCTTACTAGGCCAAATACGTTTCCAAACATATGAAAGGTAGTAAATGAATTTAGGAAAAGGCTAGAACCTATTAGAGAAAAGTTTATAAAAATCAATATTATGATTCAGATAAATCACCTCCTCCTATAATAAACAAAACCAATAGCCAGTACCAGAACAACGATAATGGCAACGAATGTACCAGCAATCGGGCCAGCTAGATTTGATCCCTCATCGCCTGTACCCGATCCTTTTGTTTCTCCTCCTGAAAAATCAAGGAGATTTTAGATAAAAAATAGCGAGACTTTTCACCGATTCTCCTTTTAATGGCAAAAGGTTCCCAAGATTGGTGACATTCACTGCACTATTTTTATGTTGCACGTGCGTATTTCAATTCGGTTAAAAGCATTTTAATTCTTTTCATGACTATAGATTCTTTAATTTCTTCTTTGGGAAAACAGTAAAGCGATAAAAGAATTACCGAAAAATGCTAGCTGTGAAATTTCAACGACGATGAGCCAAGGACTCAAACAACTTATTTTCCATCATACAAATAAGGATTAGTGTGTTAAACATACCTGTTGTCTTTGTGCTTCGCCAGTCCGGACTCGAAACGTAAAGATCCTATGGAAGAAGAAGACTTTTACAGGTTGGCGTAACGCTAGGCTCTTTGGAAAAGCTTTTGTTATAAGGGATGCGAAACTGGAAAAAACACTCCCAAGCTTTTGGTGGTTTGATCCTTTTACTTTTGTAATCAAGATTTGAATAAAGCTTACAGTATTCTACGGACCTCGCGCACAATAATAACATTTCTGACTAATATTCTCAATGACCCTAACGATTCTACCTAAATAGTAGGGGTCGTGACATTTTTTATGCGACACAACCAAACTAGGTCCAATTCAAAGATTGAAGTATTTTTTAGAGCCTTCGACTGGTATAACTGGTTTTGGGTTTTATTGACTTTCAAAATTTCCCCCAATTTATAGGGTCAATGGGTTTTGCATATGACGTCAGTTTTTGGGTCCTAAAAAATTTTCAATGAAATAGTCAACCATTTATACACCAAGTTAGAAGATTATGTAATTTTCAGTTGATATCTCCTGATTTTAAGCCAATTTAGATTCCCTTTAGGTTTCGGTAATATTAAAGATTCTAATTAGTGTCATCTTGAAATTGGACGGTGGCGGGATAGTAATCAGCGTTGACTTCTGGCCTGCCGAAAAAGGGGTGATAATGATATCAAAAGTCCTAATCGCAACAAACCTGTGAAATATGTGCCCTGATGAAATAATGATAGCTTCTTCCTTCGCTTAAGGGGCCATTGTCGTATTTCGGAACGTTGAATAAAAATCTTGATTGTTGTTGAGACTGTCCAATAACAAAGGTACCATTTTTAAGTTTTGAGAATTCGTCTCTTGACAACGACGCCGTAATGTAGGGTTTGAATTCTGTTTTGTCAGCATTTTTAGCCTCTAAATACAACTGGTAGGTTTGATCTCTCAGCTCTTCATCTGTGTATTCATTTGGAAGTTTTCGCGGTTTTTCTGCTGAGTCCAAAACAACGATGTAATAGAAACTAAAAAAGAAGAAGAAAAATGTTAGTGGCTTTTCAGAAACTTCTGCGAATTTCAAATTCAAAAATCCAGTAGAAAAAAAGAAAATTGGAAAAAGCAACATAGTTATCAGCAAAGACATATTTTAAGTCTGAATATAGATGCTATTTAAATTGGAATAGATTATACACATTTTTCAATTCAATAGTTGCCCTTGGGTAGGCCTACCTCACTTTTGAGCTAAACCAACAACACAATATCAAACAGTTATTGGACAAAGTTTATTATCCGTTCATCGCTAAAATATTTCTCGTTTTCAAACATAATTACAATTTATATGCCAATCAAATGTCGCTATTTACGCGCGTCGGATAATAATCAAATTTCGGGGATCAACAACAAAACAAATCCACATACTTGATTCGACCATTCTCATCATTAGGTGTCCACATTTGTATGGTGATGGTCGTTTCGCTACTTCCCAAAATCGGTTTCGGTGTAACAGATGGAATGACAGGATCTAAAATTAAATAATAAGACTGTTCATGTAACGTTTCCAGACCATCTAAAAAGAACGACAAATAACTATCAACAAGCGACAAAAAGAACGATAAATTTTTAAAGTACGAAAAATTTCATAGTTCGCCGCCCACAACCCCGACCGAAAGTGACTGTACCACCCCAAATTCATCCCTCTTTGTTTATCACGAGAATTAACTGTATGTGGTTTAAAAGAACGGCAAATTACACAAGCGTATAAGTCTCTATTTGGGTGAGCTGGAAATATTACATGAACTAACTCATAATTCGAAGGCATAAGCCGACCTCCAATGTAGCAATAAAACCTTTTTACCTGCCTTAAGGTTTTTTCTTTCTAGCCTTGGACTATATCTCATTTTAGATTTCATTCTCAAAAATTACTTGGAAAGTGTTTAATGAAAATAAAATAGCTTTTTGAAAATCCGCAAAGGCTTGGGGACACGATAAGTCTTTTTCATGCTCTAGCCCACCAACACAAGAAAAAAGTGTGTGTCACATGGTTTCTTTTTTTGTTTCATGGGACAAAAAGTGAGGGAAATGCCCAAAAGACACGCTGATTTTGTCCCTGGGACAAAAGTGAGAAGAGAACACACAAATTCACTTTTATTGGAAGAAAGAAAAATGGGGTCGAAATACAAAAAAATATTTCAGGTTGGTGGGATGGGTGTTGCATTGCACCAACACCGAAAAAAACTTCTCGTGTCCCCAAGCCTTTAAGCTATAAAACTTTTTGACGTTACAAAATTACTGATGACGTAGCCCAAGCGGTTTGCGCGATGGCGTGCAGTTGATGGTACTTTTAAGGTGCAATGGCGTTAACAACAATATAAAGGCGATTTGTGATTTGCCGAAAATTTAAATGTTTTATTTTTGCATAAGTGTTCCCGTTTCATATCAGACACATATTTCATATCAGGACAGTGTCTTGCTATTGTTATATTGTGCTGATATAAGCGAAAAAAAATTTCCTTTTCCTTTTTCTGACCAATCTTGCTACACATACGTGTCAATCCAATGTGAAAAAGCTTGTGAATTAAAATTGATGAGTAAGCAAACGATATCACTCTTATTTAAAAACAAAACCTTTAAAGCTCGATGCGTGATGATCAAGATTTCCTGTTTGTGATGAGAGAAAATGGATTTGCGTTATCAAGGGGGGATGCTTCTTGATGTATGTAAGAAACCTACCTGTTGCCAAAGTTCTGGCAGTTACTCCGTCACTTAGTGGACCTTCACCACCTGTTGATTTACATTTGATAGCGAAGGTGTAGGAAGTGAATGGTTTCAAATCCTCAATGTTGGTCGTTTGCTTGTTCCCATCAACATAAGTGATGATAGAATCTTTTCCTTTATCATAACTGATGAAATAATTGGTGATAATTCCGTTTGGTTTAGTTGGAGGTTTCCATTGTAATTTAATAGAGTTAGGTGTGAAGTCTTTTTCCACGGCTGTAAATGATTTGGGAGGACCGGAAGGGGCTGAAAATAAAGATGGATATAAATTATTTTTATTTTAAGAATAAGGGTAGAAACCAAGATGCAAAAATGGAGAAATTATTATCAACCTATTAGGTATAGTATTGAATTAAGATTCTCAGTAATACAAATGACATAATCTTTACATAGCATATATCATGAATGAACCAAAGAACATTTTACCTGCAGAAATTGTAATAAAGTTCAACCTTGCTTTTGGTCCAAAGATAGAATTAAAAGCTTGTACTTCAACCACAAATCGAGTGAAAGGTTCTGAAAAAAAAACATGAGTTTATTAAGAGTCGTTTATATCATTTGATGTCTTATCATGTTTTCATTTTTAAAGCTTGGATCATATAACTCAATCAAGGGCTTCCAGAAAAAGCAATAAATCCTTCCACTAATAATTAGGCTGCTGGCATCCACTAACAGATTCATGCTCCTTTATATATCAGCTGTGGATTTGTATAGGACTTCGATTCAGACTAACTACTAATATCGGCGATCCAAAAAATATCCGCAATCTGATTGGTTAAAAAGAGTACAATATATCTTGAATTCTACGTGTAAAAATATAAATTGACGAAAAGATGTTGTTGCATTGTAGCAGTAGCAGCAATCTAACGTCACTTTGCAACAAAATTGGCCTGTGCTTTTTTCCAACATAAAAAGTGCATTTTTTAAAGTTAACTTTAGAACGCCATGGTCACCGATAAACCAGTTATCAGACATTTGCTCCTACAATATGGAAATATTTTACTCGTTTTCTCATATCATCCTTCAATCAAACACTGTTGAAACACGTTGAAAAACGTTCCATTTCCCTACAAAGTTGTTGAAAGACGAAAAGGGGCTTAATAGATGACTCACCCAAACCTCCGACTTCTTTAGAAGTTGATTTCTCGTCAGTAAAAACTTTAAATGGTGTGTCAAAACCTTTTTGATAAATAAAGATCTTGTAGCTCTTAATCTCGCCATTTGGTTGGAGGGGTGCTTTCCATTCGATGCGAACTTTTTTTAAATCATCTTCCACGTTGCTGATGTTGGAGACTTTTAATGATTGAGGTTTACCGGGTGCTGTGAATGTAGAGAAATAAAACGAAATTCAATTTAAAATCAACAAGTTTTACTATAAAAGAAGGGAGAGATTTCATCTCAATTTTTAGGCGTGCTTGAATGCAGTCGTGCTTGAATGCAGTCGTGCTTGAATGCAGTCAACACTCGACCAAAAAAGTTTTTTTTTTCTTTCTAGCTTTGTGAAAATTTGGGCATTTCGACAGTTGAGATTTTTTAGTGATGCCGGATCCTAGTCACTTTGTACCATAGTGTATTTGACTTTTTTTGTTCGTGCAGCAAACCTCAAAAAGTTATACAATCTAAATACAAATTTACATGTAGGCGTAAAGACAAGAACCTATGTAAGGTTATTAAATGAGGAAATTCAACTCACTTCCTGGCAAAGTTTTAATTTCTCGATATTGCGAGAACTCTCCCATCCCTTTGTCATTTCTAGCAGCGATACTGAAGCGGTATTCGGTCCAAGGTGACAAACCAGTTATGACAACCGTAGCGTTCGTCCTTGTGACTCCTTCCTCAACCTCATACGGCTTATCCAGTATTTTAATTTCATTTTGATGAACTCTGATAGTGTACTGGTTAACAATACCATTGCCTTCTGATTCGGTAAGAAATCGCCACGTGACAGAAATAGAGCTGTTTGATAGGGCGCTTAATTCTAGTATAGTAGGAACACCAGGTACTAAAGAAAAGAAAAATAATGGTGTGATAAAAGCAAATAAAAAGTACGGGCATATCCCTAGCTTCATTATGTATGATCACAAAACAATACCCTTACATACAAAACAAAATGTTATGTGAAGATATCTGAAGTTTTTTATCTAAAGTTTTTCAGCTTTTCCAAATGAAACGAAATAAAGCCTCGAGTCTGTCTTCTAAAACAAGTAGCAGTTTGTAAGTTCAATATAAAAGTTTCCTAATTATATAATTTATGAGTAAACGCAATATCGTCCTAAGGCAAGTTGCACCATTTTTTAATTTACTTTTATAAACAGGTAAAATAAGACGTTAGCACTCTCTGAATCATAAGAAAGGGAGGAATAATGATGTTTGAATAACCAATCCTTACTTGCACTATCAGAACGCACTGTTATAGTTTCCAACTCTGAATCTCCACCTCCTAATGTGTAAGCTTGAACTGAAAAATTGTACTCCGTGTACGGTTGGATTCCTTTCTCAACGAAAAAGCCAGTCTGGACCAATCCGTCGCCAATTGATACCTGGTCATCCGAATCGGTTTCAATTTGGAATACTCGATATAGAACGATTCCGTTTTCATATTCCGGTTTTACCCAGCTCAATCGGATTGATGTTGCACCAATATCACTTGCTGTTAAAGCACGAACGGGACTGGGAGCTGAAAACGGAAAAAAGAAGTGTTCAAAAGCAATACCAGTGTCGCGTGGAGTGGGAATTTATTTTAGGTACATAGATAAATAACTATATAGTATAAAGTTTCTCATACGTAAGAGTTAGAATAACCCTATATTCAAAATAACGTATTCAGAAATCATTTTGAAATATAACACGAGGCACGATGTATGCTGGACATCAGCATACTGGACAAAGCTCTAGATATTTTCATACATTAGTAAATGAATGCAAGAGCTTACCAGCTTGTTGCGTTGTTAGGTTCACGTTTGCCGGCTGGCCTTTTCCAATGCTTGTTTGCGCGGTAACGTAGCACGCATATCGCGTGTACGGGGTCACTCCGAAGGACATATTGAACATCATATTTGTTTGAATTTTTTCCCCGTTCAGTTCTTCCCTGAAGGGTTCATTTCTCCTCTCACTTCGAATTTCCAACTATAACATTAAAATAATATAAAGACTAGAAAATTATACTGTTTGATTTAATAGAGGACAAGAAAATGTTGATCCTTGTTCCAAAAACTTTTCAAAATTATAAAATTCTGAATGTAGTCACATGAAAGGCAACGGCGGATTTAAGAAAATAGAGCAAGTACGTCGGAAACATGTGAAGGAGTGCAACGTTCGTTAAAAGACAATGAAATTACAATTACAAATCTCTTCTTCTGATAAGTTCGACATGGTCTAAAACCGCCTATGGAACATAAATCAAATAACAAAAAGCAAATTATCCCTCATAAAACCGTAATGAAAGAAATAGGCAATTTTTACGGTAACGATTTACTTACGTGGTAGGAATTAATGATTCCATGAACTTTCAAAGGAGCATTCCACAACAGAGTGAACCAATAAGAAGACACTACACCTGTTCGTAAATTGTCAGGAACATCTGGCTCTAGGGGTGGGAAATAAAAGAAAATTCTTTAAAGCATACAATGGAGAAAATAAAATGAGTTCAAAGTACCTGAGACGAAGGTTGTTTATGTTATGATTGCAAACCCGAAAGCCATTTAAGATGAATTGACTTTGTTATTGCCAAAGAATAAGCATTAGGCACCTTTACGGACAATGTCTAAAAGGCTGTTCATTGCTGGGTTTGACAATGACCCTCACAAGGATATATGAAAATATTATCTTCATTCTAATGGTAAAGGCCGATCATAAGTACGTATACAAATAGGCCTTTTCATAAATTATTTTAAGTGCAACGACTGCCTCGTTTTGAAACCATTACCAAGGTGATTATATCCCTTGAGACTTTAAGTGTTACTTTTTGAATAGAATGAACCTCCCATGAACTCCTCTGGGAATCAATTACCATAGTAATATTTTGAAAACGAGGTAAGCGGTGCTCGTGACGTAACTTATGAAAAGGTCTATTAGAGATATCATTCTTAAGGTCAGTCTCCACTTTCGCGCGAAATAGGCGACAGTTTTTTTCTTAACCTTCTTTGCCCGAAGAAAAGATTACGTCATAAAAAAGTTTTGCGCGAACAAAAAAAAGTTGAAGGAAGTTGCTTCAACAACTTGCCTGTTGATATCAAACGAATTGACAAAAAGGAAAGCTTTGCTGATAAATGCTGGAATTTTTATTTTGATAGGGCGCTAGCCAAATCTCTAAGCTAATTCAATTCAACCTCGAGTCACAAACTTAATCAACACAGTCGATCTAGTACCTGATACTTACGTGTAGTCTTTAGCATTTGCAGCCTAGTCTATTTTCTAAGGTCATTTATTTTCAATCACTTGCTATATATTTGGACTCACTCTTCTTGTGTTTTCTAGCCCACCAGCGATTCTAGCGTTCCCCTTTTGATATATTTAATTTATGTTAAGATTTATTTTATTTTATCTAAAACATTGTTCTAGCATTTTATATTCCTAAATGAGACCGAACCTATATTCTATTTTACCGCAGCCATTCCACAATCTTGCCATCACAATATCTACAAATTTAACCGAATGATTTTAGTTTTGATGTTAATTCGATGTTGCGCTATTACGTCTAGTCTATACTACATTCGAATTTTCTTCTCAGTTTGATCTCCTATGAATATATTAAAATATTATTATATTAGTAGTTTTTCTGCCTAATATTCAATATTTACTATTTCATTGCATAACTAGGACTTTGACAACCCACACAATTCGACCTAAGTGATTTTTTATCTATATCATCTTATCCGACGAACCTATCTTTCAGCG
Source organism: Clytia hemisphaerica (assembly GCF_902728285.1). NCBI lineage: Eukaryota > Metazoa > Cnidaria > Hydrozoa > Leptothecata > Clytiidae > Clytia > Clytia hemisphaerica. Next base: position 257,469 of record NW_027103388.1, read on the forward strand.
TCTTCTATATTAGGTTGCCCTTTGATTTACTATTTCAATACTATGTAGCCGACCAACCCACTAAGCTTACATCAATGATTTAGCTGTCCACTTCGTATCAGTTTGAATCGTAGAAATTTATATACATTTATATACATATCGCTCATGTCGCGCGAACGTGGAGACAGGCCTTTAAGAACCTGAAAACACTAATTACTGTTAGAGAATGGAAAAACGAATGGATCTCTTACTGCTTTCTTTCGTCATACAAGTCACTTCAGCGATGGTACCGTAACCGGCTGATGTCCTTGCTTGGATGGTAAAATTGTAAAGACGGTAAGGATCTGAAATTGTAATAAAAATTATTAGGTATTTTAAAAATAGCTCTCTACTTTCAATGAAATTTTATGCTTTCTCTCAAACCGGCTTTTTTCAATTAATTGTTTTTTTTAGTTTAAATTTGAAACTGTTGAAAAAACATTTGGACAGAGGCTTTAAGAAGCATCCTAAAGAAGTTCAACGAAATCAATTTCCCGTTGTAAAGATAATATATGAAGATCTAAATACGACTTACGCAACATGGTGAAAGTTTTTTCGGAGGTCTTTCCATCAAGTTCTTCTACTTCGCTCTCTTCTGAATCCGTTCTTGAAATCCGATAATTCTCGATTATTCCGTTTGGGTTATCCGGTTTAGCCCATGTTAACGTGATAGAGTTTTGTAATGTTTCAAAACACGTGAAATTGCGTACAATACTAGGAACTAGCAGAAGATAAGAAAAAAAAATTACTTCTGGAGATAAATCATACGCATAATCGGTTAAGATATTTAACACCACGAATTATATGCAACTTTCTAAAATAATAGGAAGTCTCAAAAGTTGCAAAGGCTGTATTAAACAGGCTGTCTTAAACTATCCTAAAATGACCAAAATATAATCTAGCCAAGTAAGTATAAAGATGGTAGGGGATAGAGCAGTTTTACAAAATCTCACTACCCTTAACAGACTTCGATAGTTTCCCCCTTGAGCTTAATTCCCCCTTGAGGTAAATTGAAAGAATGTGTCTATATAACCAGAACGGTATTTGTATCTACAGTTGACACTCTCTAATTCGACGTTCTACTTATTTGATACGCTCCATTATTCGATAATATTGAAAGCCGTTGTCAACAAGAAACTTAAACAACGCTTTACTATTCGATATGCTCTCTTATCCGGTAATCCAATTCCCATTGAAAATCGAATTATTGAGCACTTTAATTATTACAAAAACAAATCGTGGACTTACTATCAGGGAGTGTTTTAAAAGTCGCCTCAATTTCAGGACCTTCTCCTATTTCATTTTTAAGCCGAACTTCGAAAGTGTATTCTTTAAAAATGCTCAAATTTGTCACGTTGTAAAAGGTGTCGGTTGTATTCAAGAATTGTTCGATAGAACTTTCTGATTGCAAACGAACTCGGATGGTATACATCTCAAAGATTCCATTGATTGATTTTATAGGAGGTGCGATCCAGTGAATTTGAATGTTGGTAGATGAAAGTGCTTGTGCTGTGAGGTTGGTTGGTGCAGTGTCGGGTACTGTAAGTGCAAGTGGGAGAAACAGTGCAAATATGTGTAAGGAGCTATGAGCTATATATGACAAAATATATGACAAGATAATCCTTGATAAAGACCAAAAGTAGGATCGTATGGGCTAAATAATCACAGGACTATAAAAGATGATTTTTATTGTTAGAACATTTGATTTTAAAGAACTCTCAACGTTCCCGGGGAAGGAAACGTAGTCCTAAGAAATTTTCCATTCATTAATGCTCATTAATGCTGCAGCCTTTCAACTTCATTTAAGAAAGACTCGCTGGTTCGCACCAAAGAATAAACTTACAATCCGCCAAAGTATGTTCACTGACACTTGCTTTTGGAGACTCTCCAATTTGATTGAAAGCACTGACAACAAAGGTGTAGTTAGTAAATGCTTTCAGATTTATTATAGTATACATGTCTGTGTCAGTAGCGTTGAAACTCTCAACGAATGAGTCCCCGATTCGGACTTCAACTTTGTAGATATGGATGATTCCGTTTTGAAGTAATGTTGGGATGGGATCCCACGAGACTTGAATAGCGGTGGATGAAAGTGCTTTTGCAGTGAGGTTGGTAGGTGCAGATTCTGGGACTGTGTGAAGTGCAAGTGAATAGTGATTGTAAGTGTAATGCAAAGTGTGAAAGAATAACGAATTTTAACCAAAAAATATTACTCAATATTTAATTTCGTTTGAATTCGTTATTTGATTTTAAATTGGTAAACACTTTTTCGAGAGAAAGAATTTCGCTAAAAAGATGAAGACTTGCTGAAGTGAAGTTAAACTGATTAACGTGCTTTTTCCGAATGGTTTATTCGGAAACAGATTTATTATTTTATTCTTCAAGGGTTGTTTATAGGTGATTTAAACTTTCATAGACGTGAGGGTGCAAGAAAAGGCTTATATTTAAAAGCATCGATGAAAAAAATGTATGACACTAGAATAGCCCATCCAGTTCCATGTTTTTTCTAACAGTTGGACAACAGTTCTCAAGCCAATTACGGTTAGAAGATTGGTTCCCAGCATAAGCCAAGTATGTTTCCAGTTATCGAGAGTTCAAATAAAAATATAATTAAAATATAACTTACAATCTGGTAATGTTTGTTTGGTCGCCATGGCTGACGGACCTTCTCCAATTTCATTGGACGCACTCACCAAGAAAGTATAATTGGTGAACTTTCTCAGATTGGTCACGTCATAAAACTGTTCTGTAGTATTCAAGGATTTTTCTGTTTGATTATCACGTATAACTTGAATATTGTATGAAATGATTTGTCCGTTTTGTGATTCGAAAGGTGGTTCGTCCCATGAGAGATCGATTTGTGTTGATGAGCGTACGATAGCAGTAAGGTTCTCAGGTGAAGCACTTGGTACTAGAAATGGATAGTAATTCGACTATAATAATAAGGGCATAATAGCGAATTTATATATAGGAGGATATCAAGGACGACGGTAAGCAAAGTCGACGCAAAACGAAGTCGATAGTTGATATAAGGCTATATCGTCTTTGCTTGCCTAAACAAACAAAGGTATTTTGGTGTTTTTACCGTCGTCGATCAAAGTGGACAGCGATTGTGGAGGCTTTGCTTTATACCGTTTCCTTCGATTTGTCTCATAAAGTCGCTAATAATAAGGGCACAAGGAAACGCCTTATTCAAAATTAAAGATAAATCAATCGTTGATTTAAAAGGTTAAGAACGGCAAGAAGAAAATGATTGCCCTTGTTTCACTGCTGGAAAAATAGCAGTGGGGATGGGGGCTAAGATATCTTTTCTCCTGTAGAGATTTTGATTAATTAAAAAAACACATCGCAATCGCAAAACAAATCGTTAGAATCAATCAAAGAATTTCACGTTTAAAAAAGTAATACCTTGAGGTAGGATGAAGATACTTGACGATACAACCTCAGCTGAAATTGCAAGAAAGTAAATAGATTACTGTATAATACCTCCCCCTTGACTAACAGCTTATTCTTGGAGCCTTGAGCGATGAATTAAGTAAGTGAAGATATTAACTCAATATAAAAATGAGAAGAAAATATGCTTACAACTCATTGCACTACTGGGTGTGAGACTTGTGCTGACAGCTGAAGAAAGAATTGACCAGAACAATTACAATGGTGAAAAAGCAGAATGTAATGTTTCATTCAGTAGTGTAGACAGGAGGTGCGCAAAATTTGTGCAGGAGAGCAGATTCTTATGACACGGTAATTATCTTTTTACATCATGAATAGATAATTACTGTGACATAAAAATCTGCTCTCCTACACAAATTTTGCGCCCCTCTTGTCTACGCTACTGTCATTCATCCAACCAACATTGACGAACACACCCGGCTTTTTACCCGGTGGAAGCCAATGAAATAAGATGAAGAATAGTTATACTTATGTAAACAGGGGTGGGGAAATTATTTGTTGTTTTTTTTTGTTTACAGCCCAAAATGAAGTTTAAACTACCAAACAATTCACGTTTCCCTACACAAATGAAAGTAGGTGTTTTTTTCGATCGGGATGAAGTTTCAGGGTAATTCCATTATGGTGAAAGGTTTTGGTCATGTCTTCCCGTAGGTAAAAGGTATCTATGGGTCTGTGATCAGTGTTTAATAATCAAGATTTCGAATACTTACCAACGCTTTCATCGATCGAGGATGAGATACTGCTGCTTACGAATACTTGTGTTGACATTGAACTACTGTACGAAGCTTCCATTTCTAAAGACAAAGAAAGGAAATAAAAAATGAGACCGAATTTAACGAAGTAAAGAGCTTAAGAATACGGAATACACAAGTAGCCTAAAATGGAATCGGGAAAAATCAGACTGAAGTTTTTAATGCATTTTGGCTTTTGTTATTCAGTATTAACAAATGCATTAATTAAGGTAGCTTTTTAAGAAACTTTGGTACAAAAAAAGAGTCTTTTACCTGATGAAGATGAGAGGTAAATCGTGGATACAAATTGTGTCTCAAACAGACTCTTTATCGATGATATAAGTGAAGACGAGATGGATTGAGTTTCAAACAGACTATCTGATGATGCTGCTAGTGTAGAGATTGATTGAGTTTCAAACAGACTCTCTGATGATGCTGCTAGTGTGGAGATGGGTTGAGTTTCAAATAGACTATCTGATGATGCTGCTAGTGTGGAGATGGGTTGAGTTTCAAATAGACTTTCTGTTGAAATCTCCGGTGATGAGGTAAGGAAACTGCTGTAAGATAGGGAGGATGAAACAGATGATTCTTGGCCGACCGCAAAAGATGATGACGATTGAAATATACTCTGAGTCAATGGTGATACAGATTCAAAAAGACTTTCAATCAGTGAAATTGATGACTGAGAATCTAGAATGGATGTTGAAAAGGATTCAAAGATATTCTCGCTTGGTGACATTGATGCAGAAGATGATTCCATGATGCTGGTGAACGATTGGAGATTATCGCTCATCGAGAAGGATTCGAATGTTTTGGACATCAATGATGATGATTGGTGCATTTGAGATGATGCTGGTGACGAAGAGAAGCTTTCAGTTTGTTCTGGTAAAGAACTTGACGGTGATGAAAACATCTCTGGCGAGGATGATGAGAACATTTCTGATGCTTCTGGTAAGATTGAAGATGAAGATGAAATTATTTCAGATTCTCCCGGTAGAGCTGTTGAATAAGAATCTACCATTGATGAGAAGCTTTCTAGTTGCTGGTAGCTCGAGCTGACTGATGACATTGGTGGTTCAAGAAGGGTCGAAACACTGCTGGAGACGAAAACTGATGACGACTCTTGTTGATGGTCGATGGATGTAGAGAATATAGATTCTGATTGTTCTATGGACATTGTTGAGCTTGTGATTGATTGCATTTTAGACAGATTTGGTGTTTCAATATCAAGATTACTCGACGCCTGGCTGACAGAGGATGTTATGCTTGACGAATTTTCAAGTGCACTAATGCTTGCTATCATACCTATGGATTGACTTGGGGATGCCAGCAGTGAAGATACTGACATTTCATTGTCCACACTACTGCTTGCCAAAGCTGGTGTTGAAGCCAGATTAACAATGGAACTGTCAACATAGTTACTTGTCGAAGCCTCTACAGAATTCTCAATAGAAGTTTGTATAGCACTGTGAAGTCCTTGTGTTGGTGAAACATTACCAGTCTGTGTGGGAGTTATTGACTCCTTGATATCTGAGATGCTCACACTTGACGACCCCTCGTCCTGGGATACTGAAGTTTGTTGGACAACTAATGATAATGAACCATAACTTGAAGACTTGGCAAGAAAAGAGCTTTGAACTTGAACAAATTCGCTTGGGGAGACAGTCGCTACGTAAGATGACGGTTGAAATTCTTGCAGAGCTTCAGATTGATCTTCTGTTTCTTCATTTTCGTTTGGTTCTTCCCCACCTTCACATTTTGATGGACCAACTAAATTAAACGATATCGAAATACAACTCAAATTTAACTCAATTTTCCCTGCCTTATTTATTAGGCGAGGCCAATTTCATTCGTTGTTTTACGGGCAAAGCTACCCAAAAAAAGGGTCGGTCGGCGAAAAAATTAAAATAAAAGTAAAATTTCACCTTTAAAATCTCCTAAAAAGACACAAAAAGGTCAGTCATGGATAAAATGAAAAATTCTCAAAACCTTGGAAGAACTACCAAAATTTTGAAAATTTGGCAGTCTGTAAAGCAATGAAAATAAAAATGTACAACCAAAATCATGATTTTTGGAATGTCAGGGTCGGTTGGGCCCGTAAAACAACTAATCTTGCCTAAGATGAACTACAAACGCAAGAGTGTCAAACGTGAAAGTCAAGGGATGAAAAAAAATATCTAGGCCAGTTAAAATATCAACCCCGCCATAAAAGCTTTTGAGAACTACCTGAATATAAGGCTAACCAATCATACTAATCATTAGATAAAAAAATCAAAAGTGAAAGTAAACGAGAACAGAACCGTTACTTATAATTCAAAATAAATTCTAACTCAATAATCTTGACATCCTCCCCGATCAAAATATGAGTCACAAAGGAGCAAACAAGGAGGGGCAAAAGGTTAAAAAAATCATAAATACTTACTGATTAAGATACAAATTACAAAAACTGAAACCAAAGACTTCCATGCCAGCATGGTTATTAAAAGTTGGCCAGGCTTAAAAATGCCTGTTTCTTATTGTTAAATACAAATTTTCAGCCGAAAAAAAATAAATTCCACCCTCCAGTTATTAAGAAAAAGTGAAATATCATATGAAAAAAATGCTTTCTAATGAAGATACCACGCACTGTATGTTATTTTTCGAAAGACTAAACAAATTTGTGTCTTATATGAAGTGATATTATAACAGTGTCATGATTGCACATGAAATATTATTCCACTTTTTATAAGAAAGTAGTTTTTATAGATTGAGGAAGTAATGAGTTTTAAACCCTTTGTCATCATTGATAAAGGAAGATAACTGTAGAACAATAACAGAAAACCCGGTGTAAGATTCTTTATCATGAAGACTTTCAGGTAGTTTCCATACTTCAATCAATAAAATTCATTATGACCGCAGAAGTCTTGTTATCACTTGTTTTCTTATGTAAAAAATAAAGGTCTCAGATAACATAAATTTGATCAGCCATAGAAGTAAATAAAAGTAAAAAATGCCAAGATCTTTGTTTTTGTGTACACTTCTGATGAAAACTTCAAAATCAACATGAACGACAAGAGAACAATAATATGACCATTTTCTAATTATTCGTTTTGGTTTAAAACAAACAGGGAAAAGGGGTAACTTTCAGCTAAAGTCTTAATCCCTCTTTTTAATATCTATTTGATAAAGTAATACATGACTATTAAAAAATATGAAAAGAGGTTCTAGGAAATCTTAAACTTAACCTTAAAACACTGAGTCAGCAATTTATCTCCAAAAATCAAGCATTCCTTTCCTTTATTTGATAAAAGTTTTCAAATCTAATTTTTCTAATTTTCCGATCCTTATCATTGTCAAAGAAAAATATTGAAGATGGTAAATTGAATAAAATTAGTATTTCAGGGCTCTTCTCTTAAGGATGTTGAACTAATGCAAACACTTACACTTACTAGTTTAAACAGCCTACTTTAAAGTGAGTCTGTTATGACGTCATTAGGTTGTGGTTTATCACGTGATCATCCATTTGGAAATTAAATTTGAGGTTCTGTATGGAAAGTTAGATTATATTTAGCGACTTTTTCATAGATGAAAGGTTTCATTTTGACTCCTTGTTACTGATTGGAAGAATTACCTGACGTATCACTGCTCTACAATTTCAGTCCCACTGGGATATTGACTTAATGAAAAAATCCGTCCAAAACCATCCTCGCATAATTTTTTGAGTTTGGAAGAATAGAATTTCTATCCCCGTTGGGATCTCCATAAAACTTTTCATCTCCACTGTGGGAAAAAGCTCTGAGGGCACTGAGACATGGTCGAAGTACTTAATAGAGCTTTTCCGAGAAAGAATCGTACATTGTCAATCAGGCGTTAAGAGCGATTTTGCATTAAAATCTGAAAATTAACAATAATTTAACGCATGGTGGATTCTAAGAAATGTTGAGATTGATTACAGAAACCAACAAGTAAGGTCTGGAAAGTACCAAAATTTACCAGTGCAGTTCTTACAAAAATAAGAACTTGAGATTGGGAATAAGATTTTTGGATCAAAAGGTGTAATGATTGATGATAGAAAGTGATAAGATTTAATCCTTGCAAACGTGTTTTAAGGGCTTCACATTTTAAAAAGGGTTTGTATTGTCACGTGCTTTTGTCTTAAATCTGAGTCTTTTTATATGTTGGAGAAATCTTTGAAACGCGAATTCAACAGTGAATTTATTGTCACGACCTTCAATTTGACTACCACGTCATGACCTTTTTGAAAAAGTTCTTTTCGTAAAATTTAGCAGACAGGATGGGGTAAAAATTTTACGCTGCTCATCAGAAAAGTTTTGTAACTTTCGTTTTGACTCCTAAATCATTATATACCTTTACAAAAAAAATACAGTATCTCTAGGGGCTATTTTTCACTATTCTGGTTTTTATAGATAGAGAGTGTTATTCAAAAAGTCGCCAAAAGTATATGTTTCCTTCTAGTTATGCAAAAAGGTATCAAAAAACTCATAGAAAAGTTGTCAAATTTCTTTTTATAAGCTTTAACATCGTGAAAAAACTCAGCTCAAAATGTCACTTAGGATTTCGTTGAAAATCAAATTCAAATTTTGTTTGTGGAAAAAAGCCTCAACGATGGTGGACGTGTGACCCAGATTGAGTAACAAGATTACATAAACACCATCGCAGAGCTTTTTGGTATTGGATTACCAGTTTTTAGAAGGAACTATTATAAACAACCACTTCTAAAGTTCTAGAAAGATAGAAAGTGGAAAGGCTAAAACTTCAAATTTTGGTTCAAAAATGGTTAAAAGTTAAAAGTTAAATGAGAACGCGAACCTGTGCACAAATCAACTTATGTTTTCAGATGAAAAATGACAAAAACCAAGTAGACTTGCGCAATTTCTCAAAAAAACTTTCATTGAAAAAAGTAAGTTTATATTCAATTTGATAACCCCTTAATGACATATTCTTGAGATTTCTCAAAAGCGAATAATTTTAACTTTAAAAGCTTGATAGCTTTTGTTCCAATAAACTAATTCTGAATTCAAACTGCAAACAGGATTTAAGGCAAGAAGCTTGATAGGGTTCGAAGTTTGTTTTTACACGTCAATTGTTTCCAGATCATTTTAAGACGCCTCATAAATCTACGTCACACAAAAAGCTCAGATTTGACGTCAAAAGTCTTTTCTTTTGCTATAAATATACCTCTGACATTGAGCCCAATTCAAAATTGACGTGAAAAGCTTTGTCCGTCCAATTGTATAGATTTTTAATGGAACATCCCAATATAAAATAAATAACATTTACCTCATTTCCATTTTGTCACCAGTGAAGAAAGTACATGATTGACCATATTCTTGCATCGAGCATTTTCACATTTTATTAGTTGAGTTATTTTAGTTACTTAGTAGTCTAGAAAAGATAATTAGAATTACTGTAGCAATGTTTAGAATTAGATTATGATAAAAATGCCCTTTATTCATATTTTCTGGAGGGTCCAAGAAACCTCGTCAAGTAAGAAAACAACCCCTCCCAATATTGTTATTTTGAGAGCCTACTATGCAAAAATCACTAAATTATTGATTGGCCAAGATGATTTCAGTTGTCTAAACTTAACTGGTAGAAATTAGACGGTCAATTGTAGAATTAACAAAAAATCAAGAGTGTGAAAATTGGAAACAAATTATTTCCTCAGCGGTAAACGAATGAATGAACATACAACAGTGATACTATTTATTAAAAAAACTGCATTCATCAAGATATAACATTTTCTTCAAACTTGTGATATGGACTAATAATTTTCATAACATTAATCATTCTATACTAAGCAAACAATGAAATTTAATTTTTATTACAAATAAATTCAAAAAATAACTATAAATGATAAATGTGCATTATTAGTTTATGCAATAACCATAGTACAAGAGTTATGGTGTTTTTACTAAAAAACCAACATGGAAAGAGAAGAACTACAAGAAAATCACCGAAGAAATTTTCAATGATTTTGTCCAAGAACTAATAGTGTTGGTTTTAAGGTTTATCTATACCAAATGAGGGATGTAGGTTCTAATGTATTTACAAAGTGAATGTGAATGACAAAAGAAGTTGTTAAAAAGATTATTCTATGGTTGGATAAATCAAATATTCCAAAATAAACTAGCGTTAATGTTGAAGATGATAAAACTAACTCAAAAATAAAATGTTTTAAAAGGGATCGTACAAAGATTTGAGTTTTAAGATTACTACCTAACTTAAAAAAGGAGCACAAAAATTTAGCCTGCAGATCTGTGCAGATTCCATTGTACAGTTATATACAGTTTTTGGAGCTAAGTCTGTTCAGAACAAGGTGCAGTATCTTCATGTGCACACTGCAACGCTCTTTAAGAAAAGGTTTACAAAGCAAACAGGCAGTACAAACTTGCAAACTAACTAAAAGTACAAAACTTATAAAAATGAGAGACATTAAAAAAACGAAAATATTTCTAAAAATATTTATCACACACAATAATTACATCATATATAAGAATTTTATTTCATTATAATTATAAATTTTTCTTAAAAGTTTTTTGATTCGTCTAACACCGTTGCATATAGTGACAATCTTTTCCAGTGGAAAACAATTATTTATGATATGGAATATTTCTTCTTTCCACTCTCTGATATCACGCAAATATGCTAGAAAGGAATAAACAGTATTTTAATTAGTACCGTGCGGATAGCAATATTTCAGAAATATATTTTAAGCTTTATACAGTTTCTTCTTAAAGGTTTTCATGTCGACATTCAATTGGAAACTTTTATAAAAATATTCATTACTTTTCCAACTTAGAGAAGAACTTTTTTTAAAGAAGTATGGGAACCGTGGCCCTCACCCCCCCCCCACTTTTTTGCAGACCATGCCATACTTTTTCTTAAGTTACTATTTTAAGCCATTAAAACTTTTATTCTCCCCAATTAGATAACGTTTAAAGATGTTTTGAGGGTGTAAAAAGTTAAAAATTTTCTTCGTTGCCTGACCATGATGGCCGACATTTTTTCCAAAATATTTCCCCCCCCCCGCTCCAAAATGGGGCCCATGAGAAGAGATAGTACTTACGTTCAAATCACGGTAGAATTCGTTGTAATCCTAAAAGGGGAAGAATAAAAGAAAGGTTATATCATATCTCGTGAGAAACAAATCATTAAAATTATTACCTCCCCAGGTAGGTCCCAAAATACAAGACCTTACCAATGCATAACCGACGATGAATTTATCAGGAACTTGGAAGCCAATATCTACAGAAAAATGAGATTGAAAGAAAAATTGAATAACAAGGTATAAGAAGTTCTTAACAAACGATGTTTAGCTAGTTTTAAAAAATTCCACGAACTAAATTTCAGCAATATCTTTTAAAATTTTTAATCGAAGTTGAAAACACTGAACCCGTGGTCAACCAAGATAACTTTATAATATTGAGCACTTTAATGAAAAACTTACAGTCAGGTTTATATCCAGTGCCTCTGTTGTGATCTTTGATGAGTAGACTAGTAAGAAGAAAAAACAAAGCTTTATATTGTAGCTCAATATTTTGAAGATTTAACTTTGATATTATGACTATCTCAATATCGCTTTGAATAGATGAATAGATGAATAATAAAGAATCAAGCTAGAGATACACGATTTCAATTTAATAGTACAACAATTCTTAAAGTCCATAGCAAACCATGAAAGGTAATTTTTGATTCACACTTATGCCCTCATCTACATATTGAAAACTTACGCAGCAACTTTAACAGATTTTGGTTGATATTTTTCCAACGTTTTCAGCAATCTTTCCATTGTCCTTCCAGTGTCTACAATATCCTAAAAAGTTTGATATATATTATTGTAAATTGTAAATTGACAAAAATTGGCAATAACAAGGCCTTGAATCAATCTAGGTGTGAATGAGACACCCACCTACTAATAGCATTAAACCGCACTTGAAAAAATTAGTACTTTATTTTACGATGTCATGAATGGGGACGCCAAGTGGTTTTCAAAAAGATTGCGCGAATGCGTGAATTGAAAAACTTTACGTGAACCAAAATTGTTTGAATGGCGAAAAAAATCGTGAAAAAAAAATTGCGTGAATTGAAGGGCTGCTGGAGGGGGGGGGGGCAAATGTTAAAGAAACCCAAATGCTCATTCTTGTAGATAAAGTCTTACCTCCACAATGAGAACATTCTGAAAAAAAACAACAAAGAGTTAAAAGAAGTAGTATAAAATATGATAAATAAGAAAAAATTCGTTTTAAATTGTCATACTTTAATAAATTGTCCAAAGCTTAAACACTATTTTCACAATTACTACAAATCTGTTTAAAAAAAGTGATATTTCAATTTAATTCTTTCGTATCAGACTGGCACATCATACCTTATCTTTAAGATGAGTTAAGTCGTCACCACCGATGATATTGACTTCCCCAGAAGATTGATCATTCTATAAAGAGTTATGAAATATTTATGGTTGTGTCCAATGGAAGTGTTTCATGGATTCTTTCTACAGCATACCCCCGGTAATTGCAAACTCCAAGGGGGATAACTGAGATTTTGAATATAGCTGAGAGTTCAAATAACTGAAAAATTTGTTTTCTCGCCAGATTTTTAACTTGACCTTAATGGGATGAACTTTTCTGAAGTAATTGAGGCGCAAATAATTTTTACTTTTTCAAGAATGAATAAATTTGGACAAATCTTTAACATTTTTTAAATATGGAAGTTATAAAGGAAATGTTGAAGACTATTGAAATTGCTTGAATATTGAATTCTGATTTTTTTAAGACAAAAAGTGTTTTGAAAATCAATGTTCTCAATCAACGATCTCTTAAGAAGAATTTGACTGAGGGTGATTTAGCCTATATATGGTCCCGAGGTGAATAGCCATCTCTAATTGAAGAACAGCATTATTCCAATAAGTTCAGGTTCCAATAACTGGGAGTCTACTGTATTCTTGGTATGCACGGAACTTTATTATTGAAATAATGAAAATTATAAAGAACTTTGAAATTTGCTGAGAAAACACATTGTTTTGGCTAAATATCCATCTATTTGCACAGTATTACTTCCGTGTTTTCTTTAATTGGCTGTTTAAAACTCTTGATCAAGTTTGACAAAAATAATACATACTTTGTAACTTTTCACTCGAAGAAAGTCTATTCCCAGTTGGATTGATTTTCCTAATAATAAATTCCACAAGAAAGAATTGTTACACTGTCACAGTGTTGTTATAAATTTACTGAAATTGAAGAAGGGAAAGGGGAGGTACGTTATGCGGAAGCAGAGCACTTGTAATTGATCAAGAAACCTGACTATGGTTCAGTTTAGAATGGCCTGAAAACTAGTCCTGTATTGTCTTCTACCTATGAAATAGATTATAAACAATAAAATTCTGGTTAGTAGTGCAACAAACCTGATCCTCTGTTGAGTGCTTTTATGTAGTGTGTAAGGTCATTACAAAACTGATATCCTCCTTTCAAAATACATAAGATTTTCAATGACTCATCATTAAAACATTCATGAATATCCCTTGCCATTCTTTCAATCCTGCAAGATAGAAAGAAGTTTTTATTCTTAGAAAATTTTCAACCTTGCAAGAAAATTAACGCCTTCATAGCTTTACAAACGGAAATGTATAGGAGGATAGATATTAACCCTTGAAACAATCGTGCACTTTTCCTTTTCATAAAAATCTTTGAAGATACTAAACCTTTTGGAATGTCAAAGTTAGCATAAATGTTTTGTAACGTTAAAACAATTTCACAATCAAGGAACGTCACTTATTAGAAATGAATGAGGATTCCTGGTACCTGTTCATGATTAACCCATGGGGAAGAATCACAGATTCGACAGCTTCCTCATAATGTTTGGGAATAGTGAAATGCTGCAATGAATACATCGATTCTGTAATCTGAAATGATTATTTGAAAAACATGATTATCCCACTACCAACTTTATTTTGCCTGAGTGTCAGGCGTGATGTTAATTCAAAATTAATTTCTAAGACCAACTGCATTTATTAAATACTTAATTTAAAACTATCTGCCAGTTGTTACATCCAATCAAATTTGAGTAATTTTCTTGGAAATCAATTTTAATGACCTCAGCAATATTTTTTATAAACTGTTACAGTTATTTCATTTATGATGAAACAAAAGCTCACAATAAATATCGAAATGAAGAGTAATAAAAATAAAAATATAGAAAAAAACTTTAAAGCAACAAAACTTGGGGTTTTACCTTGATGTAGTTTTCTTCTGCCATAATAACCTTTATATACTTCTTTTTTTAACTGTCTAATTTGTTTTTATGTAGGTTAATTTATTTAAACTTGATACTAAGAGTGAAAAAAATTCATACAGAATATAATTGATTACTTTATAGAATTTAACAGTCTAGCTGTCAGCTGCCAGGAGGTATCATTAAAAGAACATGAGAGCTTTCCAAACGAAAACACAGATTTACTAAATTGTATAGGATTATTGTGTAGTGATTCTAATGCAAAAAATCTCCACTCTCTTATAACCATTGATTGAAATCCTATCCCAAATATTTTAAAGGCAACAAACTCAATGCTTGAACTTCCAAAAACAATATAATATGAGCTTTCAGTCTTGCTTGAACTTCAAGGCAATAGCTCTAATTTTCATAGTGTAAGGACAAAATCTTAATCAGGAGAATGTTTTGTCCCCTGACCCGAGAACAAGTTACAGTCAGTCACAAACGGGTTGGTCTAAAAAGCAGGGTAGCCCTATGGGGTTGCCCAAATATTATAAGCATAGTGCTTTAATTTGTGAAAATACAAGACTAGAACCTTTTACCAGTCATTTAAAGAAATCAGGGTGGGCCGAAAACCTCATCGCTCACCAGTTCAACCTGTACTACGGGAGCCAGGGGTGGTGTTTCGGTGAGGGAAAGTAAGCAGGGAAGGTTGACGCGTTACCACATAGCCTCTCACCTTCTCAGACTGCTGTGTGTGTGGTAGGAGCCACATCCTTCACGAGGTGCCCCTGTTTGGAACAGAACACAGCCGATCTAGAAGAAGGAAAACCTCGACAAAACAACCCCTCTCTCCCACCGCAGGATGAGTGTGTCCCTACAGATGCTGATACCGACCGATTACCGACTGGTCTATCGACATTTAGCGGTGAAGATATTGGAATGCAGGATGTCGGATGGTAACCAAGGCGATATCAAAGTTTGATTTTGGCTTGAAAACCTGTGGTGAGGCAATTTGACATGGAAACCTCTCCATGCAATTTGGTGAAGCACACCCGCTCCAAAACGGGGCACTGCTCTCTCTTGTAGGACTGACGCCCGCAAGTTATATCTAGTCATGAAAGCATTATGATGATTACCTCCGTCACTCGACAAGTCCCTAAGCATAACCTGCTGCTTATAGGTGGTGACTTTAACGCTCACCTCGGACAAGAAGACGGATATCATTTTGCCTATCACCATACAACGAATCGAAACGGAACCATGCTGAATAATTTCATCAAGGAACAAAACCTCTTAGCTCTTAACACATCCTTTCAGAAACGTGTTGGTCAAAGATGGACATTCACTGCACCAAACGGAACAAAGGCTCAACTCGATTATCTTCTAATCAACACTAAATGGCGAAATAGTGCAAAAGACTGCAGAGCTTTCAACTCATTTCAAGGAGTCAAAACAGATCATAGAATTGTTTCTGCTCATATCAAACTGACACTTAGAGCTAATAAAAGTAAATCCAAAAAATCTCCGACGTTTGATTGGTCTTCTCTCAAAAATGACCAAGATATATCAAATCGCTTTACAATATCCTTAAGAAACAGATTCGATGCCCTACAAAACACAAATGAAACCAATTCACCTAACCAAACCTTCAACAATTTTGTCATTGCCTGTGAAGAAGCAGCACATAATAGCATACCAATAAAAAAGAAAGCCAAAAGGCACATACCCTGGGACACAAACGACATATCCCTAAAAAGAGATAAGCTCCGCAAATGCTCAGAAGTAAAAAACTCAAACCCTTCCCAGACCAACATCATTAAATACCTATCTGCAAGGATTGACCTTGAAAATACATACAAATCGGAACAAACAAATTATCTAAACCAGAAAATTGATGACATTGCATCAAAATCTATTAACCAACAATCTTCTGAAGCCTGGAAAATAATCAATGAAATAACAGGCCGAAAAGCATCCAATAACTCCAAACTTAAAGCCCTAAATGACGAAGAAAGGCTAAAATTATGGAAAACTCACTTTGAGACACTTCTAGGTGAGACAACAGACACTGACGAATCTACCATAAACATTATCTCGCACGAATTACCAATAATTAAAGGTGATTTCACCATTGAAGAATTGGACATTGTTTTAAAAAGTATAAAAGACAAGAAAGCATGTGGCCTAGACAACATACCCGCTGAAATCTGGAAGTTAAGAAACTTCAATGATATCCTGTTATCACTTTGTAACTCTGTCTATCAAGGACAGCCAATTGACAAATGGAGAGAAGGATGTATTCTTCCTTTTCCCAAAAAAGGAGACCTTGGTGTTGCGTCCAACTATCGAGGAATCACCCTCACATCAATAGCAGCTAAAATTTACAATACCATGCTACTGAATAGGCTTCGACCACTCATTGATCCATTATTGCGAAAAAACCAAAATGGCTTCCGACAAAACAGATCAACTAACGGCCAGATCCTGACCATTCGTAGATTAATCGAAGGAGCAAAAGAAAAGAATCTCCCACTTGTCCTTCTATTTATCGATTTTTCTAAAGCATTCGATTCCATAAATAGAACCAAAATGAAACAGATCTTACTCTCCTATGGCACACCTGAAGAAACAGTTTCAGCAATAATGATGCTCTATAAGAATACAAAATCCATGGTCAGATCTCCAGACGGTGACACTGATTTTTTTAATATAACCAAAGGAGTATTGCAAGGTGACACGCTCGCACCATACCTCTTTGTAATTTGCCTTGATTATATAATGAGGAAAGCAACCGAAGATAATACGAATCTTGGCTTTACTCTAAAACAACAGACAAGCCGTAGACATCCCCCCGATATGATTACTGATGCTGATTATGCCGATGATCTTTGCATCACTTCTGACCTTCTCAATGATGCAACTGTCCTCCTACATCGTATTGAAGAAGCGTCCATCAAAATAGGTCTCTGTGTCAATGCAAAAAAGACAGAGTTCATGGTTTTCAACCAAGCGCATTCAGGTTCAATTAAATCCCGAACAAACCAAAACATCCAAGCTGTTCAAGAATTTACCTACCTTGGCAGTAACATTTCCTCTACAAAACGAGATATGGAAATCAGACTAGCAAAAGCCTGGTCAGCCCTCAACAAACTGGACAAAATATGGAAATCTAACCTATCAGCAAAATTAAAAAGGAATTTCTTCAGAGCTACAGTCGAGTCAGTTCTTCTATATGGAGCTACCTCGTGGACCCTAACTAAAACCCTCGAGAAAATGCTGGATGGCGCGTACACAAGAATGCTTCAGGCAGTTCTGAATATTTCGTGGAGAGAACATCCAACAAAGAGATTACTCTACGGAGATCTTCCACCAATAAGCCAAACATTGAAGGACAGACGTCTCAGGTTTGCTGGACATTGTTTTAGGAGCAAAGATGAGCTAGCTAGCGATCTTGTCCTTTGGCAACCAAATCACGGTTTCAAAACACGCGGTAGACCAGCAAAGACGTATCTTGACCAACTCTGTCAAGATCTAGGCTGCTTGAAAGAAGACCTCCCGGTGCTTATGAGAGATCGAACACGGTGGAAAGATCAAGTCATCAGATGCCGAGCTCGCTCGACCCGGTAAGGTAAGTAAAGAAATCAGGTCTAATTTTTCTCCGTAACTTTAGTTACTCATAGTTATTTTATATTATTTTTATATTCAAGACAATTGAATTGCAATTATTCGATTGCGTTCGATTGCGATTTTTGTTCAAAGTTGTTTGATTGACAATGTCTGGTTAAGTGCATATTTTAACTTCCTGAAAAAAGTAGAACGCTCTACTTGTCAGCCAATGTGGTACCGTCAACTGCTCTAACTTAGGACGATTGGTCGAAACATGGGACTGTTGATATCTGGCCTGTATTTTCACTTACTATTAAATCTCTTTGACAACAAATTTGTTTTGATAACTCCACCAAGTTTATCAATCATACTTTTTGTCATAACATGTCACGATAACTTTCACTGATTGCTCCCCCTTTTTAACTCGTTTGTTTTCATTCAAAATGAACGGATGCCGATTGGAGAATTAGAGAACACCTGCCACCTAACCTCCTAACGCCCGCTGGGATTAACAAATAGCAAGTGTGTAACTTGCCACACGAGTGACGTCAGACGCTCCATCGTTTTGCCACTAATTTGGTCTTCTTCGTTCCAGACATTCGCGATTTTTTTTCATATTTCGATTTAAAAGCCTACTAGGCGGGAAAGACAAAGCGTGTATTTTTAATGCCCGGTTCATTAACTCAAATCAATTTGGAGATTCGGTGAAATGGTGACCAAATTTCCGTCCCATGTTTTGTCCAATAATCCCAAATTAGAGCAGTTGACCGCACGTTTTGAAAGCTAAACTTTTTTCAAAAATCCTGCTTTTGTTACTGCCACAGGGGCGAACTTCTACCTCCCTACCTCATAGCTGTCAACTTCGCCTCACAAAAATGCGGGAGCTCCAAGTCGGGAAAATTTTCCCAGATAATCCAATATTTCCAAATCGGGGGAATTTTCCTGCAAAATCTGATTTTATCGGAAATTTTTTTCTCGGGAAATTGGGGAAATCGGAAAATTGGGAAAAATTGGGAAATTTGGCCATTCCGTTTTTTCAAAATCTGAATTTTCTTTCAAGAAATTGGAAAATTTTTAGAAATGCGAGAGAAAACCCTGAAAATGCGGGAGATTTGGCTGATTTTTTTCCTGCAGAAGAAAACGTTGGGTTGCCCAAAGAAATATCGAAGTTCCAGCCGCACTGTACAGGTCCGTGTTATACACAGCACAGAATGTAAATGCAACCGTGAGTGATCCTAAATCTGACAGACCTGCCTAAACCTGACCCCCCCTATAATAACTACTTTGAAAAAAAATTCTATGTTTACAAACATTCCTTCCCTCTCCAAGTTGAGCAATAAACAATAAACTACCTGCAAAGTCGAGTAACTTGTATCAGTGGAGGGAAACTTGCATAGCCATCAAATGAATGACCAATCAAAGCAGCAAAATTTTGAAACAAATGAACTACGCAGCTTGGCTCGCAGCTCTACTCTACCATTTTTATTTTTATTTAACTTTGTATTTTAATGACCTGACATGTCATTCATTTGAGGGCTATGCATAGTTTGCCTCCACTGATGCACATTACCCGATCGACTTCCAGGGGCATCAGGGTATATTGTATATTGCAAGAAATCTTGAAACAAAACATCTAACAAGATGACTAAGATCAGTAGATATGTCAATTAACAGTCCATCACAAACTGCCATATAAACAAAACTCAACATTCTCACAAAAGTTGTCTTTTTGATTTCCCAAACATTCGTCTAAAGCGTTCACTTCCGCAATAATTTATGTATAATTGCAATTTCGGTCACTCCACAGTCGGCTTCAACATATACACGTGTTTTTATTTACGTGACCGAAGTGCCTAGTAAAACAATCCGGGGGTAAGTGGCGAAAGAACACAGCAGATTATTTGTAAAGTAAAGAAATATCTTTTGGCATTGACGATCCAATATAATATTTATTATATTAGTATATTTACCTAATTCAAAAATCAAAAATTCATTTTTCATTCGGGAAAAATAAAAATAAGAAAATAATGAATTAATATTACATACTAAGACGCCCCGTCTTTTACTCTCGTTTAATTCTGGATCTCGGAACGTGCAAAACGCCTGTCCCCGCCCAATATCCACCCAATCAACTTAATTCACTTTAATTGTACTTTGACTTAAAAATTATGAATTTACAATAATAACAAAAACAAAAAAATTGATATATACTTCATTAGTGAAATATTCAATAAATTCCAAGTTTCAATTTTCAGTGGGCGTTTTTCTAGTGCTTTGTTGATTGCGCAATTTTTGCGTCACACAAACTTTTCGGCCGCTCGTAATAATTATGCATTGCCAAATTTGGTTCTCCATTATCAAGTCAGGATCGATGGTGATGTCACCTAAGCATAAAAAAGAAAGGATTTCGTCAGTTTTATGCATATATTAATTTGCGAGATATTCTATTCACCGCACGAGCGCACTTTTCGTAGACTAGTCGGAATACTTTCTTTTACTCGCAGGATTGATGATAACTTTTCATCTTCGTTATTTTTAAAATGAAGCACAACCGAAAAAAAACGAAACTTCAGAAAGTTGCGTATTTCCAGTGAGTAAATGATTCTGACAATTTACAAAATTGATGATGATGATTTTTTTTCGGTCAGCCAAATGTCTTGTATTGGGGTTCCAGTCTTGACCCCTAAGCCTACGCAAGATTGAAGCGTTTGGGTAAACGAGACAAAACTCCAAAAAAGCTGGTGTTTTGAAGCGCTTCCGTGCGATCGAAATATCGCTGTTTGTGACGGACTGATTAATGTGATAAAAAAAGTGTGACTTGTAAAAATAATTACGTCTATTAATCTGAATCCATTGTTTGTGTTTAAAACGTTAAAACACTTAAATTGTAATAAAAAATTATGTTTTGCATAAAAAGCAGTTAATGTTTTGGTTCAATACACTGTTTAACAGTCTCGCCATCTCATCCGTAGAGGCGGTAGGTAAAAATGCTCACTTTAGTACTGTGGAAGGTTAGAGAAATGTAAACATTGCCATTTTTTTCCTTCCTTAAAAAGAGAATGTTTTACATGTTTGAACATGATATTAATGACAATTTTATGTATCTCTCCTGAAAATTTCACAAAAATTCATCAAGAGGAAAAGAAGTTATGATTAAAAGGGGTTCTTTACAGTAACTTGGTCTAATGTCGACATCCCTCCTCTACCGTAGAGTCGTTTAATCTCGACATACGTCTTGCAATCTCGACACCGGATCTGTAAAATAATCAAAACAAACCTTGAATGAAATTCTTGGTATCATTCTTATCGAACAAGTTCATCCATCAAACTAGAATCTACCCCTTTCTCAGGTACTTGTGTCTCTCAAGTTAATATACGAGTTAACCTCACTTTTTATACCAAAATATAATTTTTCATGTTTAGTTGTTTTTGATAATAGGCTACTGTTTGTCTGATATCCAAAATTAGACTGAAATATCATTGTTAACCTCACAATTAGGGTGTTTTTGTGAAATAACCTCAAATTTTACACCCTACTTGAAATGCTAACCTCATTTTTTCTAGCCTACTTTGTTGCCCAATCATTAAATAGTAAAACCCAATCATTTATTTTTACTTTAACCTCACATTTCATACCGATTTTGGTCTATCTTTAAGGACCATTAGGTTAACCTCAGTGCAAGTTAACCTCATATTCTTAAACCTACTTTGACCAAGAATATCTCTTTAAATTCAACACTTAACCTCTATAATGTATATATCATTGTGAACCTGAATAAATTTTGAGTTAGCATGTAAAGTAGAAAATAAAAATAAGTTAACCTCATTTATTTATCCTTTGTTAAAGTCAAAAAAGTTCTTTTGAAAAAGTTAGGCGATTTTTGGGGGTTTTGACTTGAGATGGTTCATGTCGAGATTAAACGACTCTACGGTAATTCCGACACCCTTTTTATCAGCTGAAATTGATAGAAAGGTCAAAGCTATTTTTCTTTGCTTAGTGATAGTGGTCAGGGAGGAAATATACTTTTTCAATCAGAGATTCAAACTTTCATATTATTCCTGCCTCTAAAGAAGGGTGTCGGAATTAGATGAGGGATGTCGATATTAGACCAAGTCTAGTCAGAAAGTCTGCCGTATACTATCTTCGCTTTCTGATTTGAATGATGGCGCTGCGATAGGACGTCAGAGGGAACCCCTCGACCGTTTTTGGTCGACGCATGCGTCAACTTTTGAAAATAATTCTAAATTGCGCAATATCTGTGGTTGTTTGATTAAAAATAAAATGCCCGTATTGTTTGTCTTTAAATAATGTTTTTATCTTAGTGAGGAAAACCACAGCTTAATTATTGATTTTGACTAACTGCCTTCAAAACAAAATCTAATTCCGAGAATCTAAAAGTTTACGACGTTTACGAAGCAATTCTACAATGAAGATCTTAAAGAAGAAAACCAATCTAATCACATTGAGAAAGTAATGGAAGTCTTTCCTTTTGCCATTAAGAAAAAGTAATATTCGATGCTGTTGCTAATGTATACTCACTTTCTATTTCATACGGCTGTCCTCCTATAATTATCTACTTTATCCTTTATCTACGATGGAGTGCAATTTCTACGCTAATACGGCAGAAAGTATATTGAATAGAATGCTCTCTCATTCCCTGTGTTAAAAACAAAATAGAGAGAGTTTCGTGGTTGCACGGCTTTTTTAAAATACCCTCTCAATATCTTGATTTTGTTTGAGATATAGATCTTTAGTTGATACAACCAAGGGGATGTAAATAAACCTTCGAGAAGTCGAAGGCAAAATGGTAGATAAGATACGGTAGAAACGAACGAAGATCTGATCAGTGGGTGGTAAAAGATGCTTGTTTATTTTCAAATTGGGTGATTAATTTTACACTTTTTGAACAAAATCTTTTGGTTTTTACATCTGAAAACACAAGTGAGGAAGACATTGTTGTTCATTATGTTTTATATACAACAGGAAAAGAAAAAACACTTATAAAATAGTGATTTTTCTCTTCTCTTTTTAAAAATAAAAGTTCATGTTCAACTTTTATGTTTGTTTTTTTCTGCCATTTTAGAATGAATAATTATGGTGTCAGCCCCTCTAATTATGCGAAGACCTTAGTTATAAATTTAAAAAAGAGGGAATTCTGATTGGTTTTAAATTCAAATTTGGTGTGACAGTTAATAGTTTCAGTTACATAATTTGTGGGTTCCACTGGACTCTCTATTTTTTCCACCATCAGATTATCAAAGGCAAAAAATAGTTGAGCTCCAGACCCTGGACTAGACCAAGTCACGGTACCTACATTTCTCTGCTGGGTTTTCTTATGAGAACTGGATGTTTACCTACCATTTTTTTCGGGGGAGAGTGAAGTTTCCCGTGGCCAAATTCAAAACAATAGAAAATTGTTCATACGCGTGCGCAGTCGACACTGTTAAACGGTGTATTGGTTCAGTGTATCAAATCTCTCAGTTTTGTTGGTATCTTCATTGCATCACAGCAAAAGGTTTGTTTTTATTTCAGTTTGTATCTTTGAAAGACCCCATCGTCATCGAATTTAGGAGGACTTTGCCGACGCACCAGACTTAACGAACACCGGACACGCGAAAGTCCAGTGTAAAATGAGAATTTGTTTTACCATCGGACTATCTCTACACCGGACTTACGGAAGTCAGATGTCCGGTGTAGAGAAAGGATATTTTTTTCCACCGGACAATCAAAACACGGGACATGACCAGCTGGTGCGTCCTGTTTTTTTTAATTTTTTGTTTCATAAATGTCCGGCGTCCAAAATTCCCTGTATGCAACACCGCACCTGATTGACACCGGACTTATTGCGTCCGGTGTAGCGAAAGGATACTTTTTGCCACCGGACAAATACACCAGACAGTCCGGTGCGTCGCCAGCAGGGTCCTACTAATTATATTAATTTAGGCAGGGCTGTCAGAAATTTAGGACAACTTCACGGTACAAGATAGTGTTTTTCGAACATTTCCTTTATGTTTTACAGCAATTCATAAAGCTTATCCGCAGCACTAACCTGTGTCCTGCGTTGTTTTGAACCAACTATTCGTACTATTCATCAAACAAAATATCTTGAAAGCAAAATTGTCTAAAACTGTAAAAAACTCTACTTTTATATAAAATTTACCCTTTTCATGCGATACTTGAAATGGCATGCATGTTGCATGACAAGAGGCAAAGGATTTACACATTCTGATGTCAATTGAATTTCGAAACAACAATGTGCAAAAATAAGTGACAGGCGACAGACACTCTCCTCTCCTCTCACTTCTGTCTGTTTGTTGATCTGATTGGTACCATAGTCGGGTTCAACCTAATTTAGTAGCCCAAACAATGGGCTTTTTGCTTTTTCAGGTTGAGCTCGACTGAACACTTGAGCAATCGGGGAAGATAAGGATTAATTTCGGCGGGAAAATTGAAGAGCTGGCACAAATGTTGTCGTTTTGTGTGGGTTGTGGGTGGTGTTGTGGCCTGTCACCCCGGGGGGTACTAGGTACTAGGATTGCGAGTTGACGGGTATGTGCCACCCGACTTTCGACGATCGTCTACCCTCAGCGGGACGAAAAAGGAGAAAAAAGGAAAATTTTGGCGCTAGATTATGGCGCGCCACCAAAGCGGAAATAATATATTATCATTCATTTCGCGACACTATCTTTTCATTTCGCGACACTATCTTTCATTTCGCGACACTATCTTTCATTTCGCGACACTATTTTCCCAAAAAAACATTATTTTAATTCATCATGAAGGGTGCTAAGATGAAGGGTCGGCAAAAATCAGAAAATCAAATGTTAGCCCCACTGAAGGTCGGAGAAATAGGACAATTCAATTGTTTACCCCCGGAATATCAAAATTTGGTCAAAATTGGTAAAATTTGTCCCGGTAAGGGTCCAAGGGTCGAAAGTCGGTTGGCACCCCTTCCCGAAACTGAATTTGTTTTGGTGGTCTACATTTTGAATTTAGTTCTGACCTCTTGTTTAACGATTCCCCTTGTGGCTTTTGATGTAAAAAGAATTTAGGGGTAGGTTAGGTGAATTAAAGCTGCACAGACCTGACTGAATGCTGCGCTGGAAGCGTGCCTATCGGGGGGGGGGGGGTTGTACTTTTACGGTGTGATCGGATTGGCCCTTTTTTAGTACGGTTTTACGGGATTTGACGAAAAAAGAGACGGGAAAACGGTATTTTAAAATCAGACGGTGACGGTATTTAAGTACATTTTTGCCCTGTACAAGCCGGTGTGTGACGGTGTTATCATTTTTCAATTTTCGGGATTCCGGGATTCAGCAAAAATTTTGACGGGAAAACGGTATTTAAAACCCCTACAAACCCCCCTCCGCTATCGGTATAACTTCAAAATCAATTCGCTAAAGCACAAAATAAAGTAAAACAGGGCCAAATTTGGAGGTTCTTGGATCAATCGTTAACCAAAAATGGTCAAAAAACGTGGATTTTTGTCAAATTTTAGCATTTTTTTACTATAAGGCTTAAAATCTCGCTGGAAAGACTCAATTTTTTTTGCTTGATCATATAGCCCATGCCCCCCCCCCAATTCTACTAGACTAAGAGTTTGTGTGCTCGAAAGAATTCTTAAGGCAAAGAACACGGCTGTCCACTGATTGGTTTTAGATTGATCCGAAAGGGGATAGGTAGGATATAAGTAACACACAAATGATTAAATTTTACAGTGCAAAATTTTTGTCGATTTTACGTAAAAAGAAATGTTTCAGGTTTATTTACAAAGATTAAACTTCAATAATAAATCATAACCCATAACAAGAGCCTTCAAAGAGCTTCACAAGATTTCTTCCAAAGATTCGAAAATTTAATCTGTTGTAGATTATAAGAAATTGCTTATTAGGGATTTTTCTATTCGCAAAATTAATTCTAAAGTAGCTGATTGTAGGACTAATACAACTGAAGATTATCACGAAAAAAGTAAAGAAATGAATTGGAAAATATCATAAGAGTTTCGCAAAATTCACAATCTTGCAATCAAGAAGCCCAGTCAAAGCGGAAAACTTAATAAATGATTAGTATAAAATTAAAAAATACTCGCTTAAAAATAAATTCACTTTGAGAAAATCAATAATTTTACTTGAAAATGACACATTGAAAAGACGAAAAAACACAACACAGCAGTTTGTAGAAATTTTTAGTCAAGAGTCGTAAGTCGGAGAAATGTGAAATTTTAAGCTATTTCTGTTCATTATGTATGTTATTTTTGTGCATTTTTCATAATATGCATGTTAGCGCAGTTAATATAAACAATCCGACTCACTTCTGACTCGTGACTCTTGTTCTTCCAAAATCTACTTTTAAAAACATTTCCAACTCTAGGATTATGGTTCACGCTTACCTTTTTTAAATTTTAGACTACCACAGAAAAAAAGCTGCACAGTAAATTTTGTTTAATTTGCAAAGTGATAAGTATAGAATAAAGTGATGTAAAATAGTAAAATTAAATTTCTAACTTTTTAATATAAAATAATTGAATATTAAATGATAGTTTGAATTAATAGTTTGACCCGAAAAATTTGTCGATAGCATTGACTATAATACAAGAAATTTACTCGCAGGTTCGAAACGGGGTATTATAAAATCAGGCTATTTTGGGCAAAATAAGGATCTTTCTGTTTGAAAGTTGGAAATATTCTTAAAGACTAGTAAACGGGGGGGGTTGGGCCCTAATAAGGTAGCCACTAAGGTAGCAATGTAGCCTTTGCAGTATGAGCGACGGTGGACAATGTTTGTTGAGACGTTATTTAGTCTATTAAGTAGCAATTTAAAAATAGCTCAAGCCTCTTTAGATAATTAATGTAAAAATAACGAAAGAAAACATAAATTATCAAACTATACTTATCAAATGAATCAACCCTCGATTGCAGCAAGGTTTATTAATACAAGACACCCCCTTTTCACAGACCCAGTGGGTAAATAATCAAATCTTATTTTCTAACTTGAAAAGAGTGGAATTCAAATCCGCAGTCATAAAAAACATGGGAATATCAAAATCGAGTTTCATTCCGTTATTCTAATCCCATTGGCTAAAACCCTAATTGGCCTATGAGAAGGGGGTGATACAAGACGTTCGGGCGTAACAAAGAAATGTTTCAGTAAGACTTTTACTGATCTGTGAAATGCTCATTTACGTGATTACTTGCAGCGAGTTCTGAAAAACCCTCTGGGAATCGGTGTTCACAGACCGGACAAATGGATATTGGACTAGTAGAGACACACCCATCTCGCTGGTAACCATGGTGTTGACCAGCCCCTCGGCCTCGCCCGCGTCCGATCAAACCATTGGCCGGTACGACGGGTTGATGACCAACATTAGTAGCGACTTGACTGATAGTAGGAGCAGAGGGCTGAGGTAGTTCGCGGTTAGGAATCATTTGAATGCTTGGTGGTTCCTGAGGTGTTTTTGAGGGTAACCATCTCGCATGTTCACGCTTCTCGCGTTCGATTCTGACCATGCTTGGTGGATATGCTATTTCAGGTTTCTTGGCTTCTGTTTTGTGAGGAACGGTTGGATCAAATTTTCGTCGAATGGTTGCTGTGGCACCTTATGAGAAACATAAATGGAAATTATTAAGATGAACCAAGTATAGTTGGTAATCTAAAATGTGCAATGGTAACTTAAGTGTTGATATATACGAGAGAACATTCATTGAAAAAAGGGTTAAAATTGTATCTAGCACAGTAACGTTTCATTTTTGACCTCCATACAATCCTAGAATACACAAAATCATAGATTTTTTTGCTGGATTTCACCTCTTCTGGTAATCGATCGTCCTATTGCCGGATATCGGGTAACATAAACAGATTTTTGTATAAGCAACTCAAATTTTTTCGGGTCAGGGCTGGGGTTGCTTAGCATTCTAGCTCATTTTCTAAAAAAATTCTTTGATTGCCCTAATATTATACTATATTTATGCTCATGGGTCAAGGGCTCTATCTAAAAAGCTACCTTGCGAGATATTGAGAAAGAATTGGCTAATTTAAGGGCTTAAACCTTTGTATCCTGGTTACTTGTAAAAAGAAAATGTGTAATACTTTTCAGCCCACTAGCCTTGATGACCAATAAGAAAGAGTTCCTTACCTCCTTCTAGTAACGCTGATACTTGATGTTTCAATATGTCGTTTTCGATTTTCGCCAGTTTATATTTGTCTTCAAATTGTCGTACTCGATCGTTGCGATCTTGGAGTTGCGTGACAAGTTCCTCTTCGTTCTTTTCCTTAGTTGCCAGTTGTCCTTTGACGACAGTTAATTCCAATTCCAATGCTTCTTTCTTTTCCTTGACATCAACAAACTATGAAAGATATTGAAAGATGAATAAGTTACTTTCGTATTTGAAAAAAAACAACCAGTCTTTTTTGGACGATTCTCTTTTCTTATTGGGGGCCGTCCACATAGTACGTACGCACTAAAATGTCGAAAATCGAATACCCCCTCCCCCTGTACGCAAGCGTACGCAAATGGCTATACCCCCTCCTGGTAAAGTACGTACTTTTTCATTCACCCCCCCCCCCTCGGTTGAAGAAAATTTCGAATTCAAATCGTTTGGTTCGGACCTTTATCACATTCATGAAATTCGTACATGAAACTCGATGTTTATTAAGAAACTTTTCTTTTCTTTTCTTTGATGCGTATAAGAAGCGTAAAAGTCGACAAAAAGACAAGCAAAAAAGGACTATGAAATTTTTTTCTATGCGTACGTACAGTTTCCTTTGATCCCTCCCCTCCCCCTCTTAGTGCGTACGTACTATGTGGACGGCCCCTTGATAAGGATTTAAAAGGTATTGTGGGAAAAGTACTTCAACTTTATCAAGCATACAGCTTTGCTAAACAGTACTTCTTAAACAATAACGAAACATGAAACAAGGAAATATAATCCTACAAACCTCAAATTTGTTGAAAGATTCGGCTGAATCTTTTGTTGAAGTCGATCTTTTCAATGTTTTCAATTCTGATTTCAGTTTTGAATTCTCTTTAAACTGCGTTTCAAATGCCTTTTTACCAAATTGAAGTCGAAGCTTGAGCTCTGAATTTTCTTTCACTACAGCATCAGGATTATCACTGACTCCTACATCCTTGATATCACTGGGAAGATTCATGTGGTTCATTTTGCGGAGCTCCTCGTTTTCAGCTTTGAATTGTTTTAGTTGTTTTTGAATGAAATTGTAAGCAACTTGCAAGGCATAATAGGATCCTTCAGATTTAGTCATTGTTGAAGGTTTTGGTGATTTTGATTTGGTCTCCTCTATCTGGTTCTCTTGTAATTCCTCGACTTTTGATCTCAAATCTTCCATGATCAATTCAGTTTGCTCTTCTTTCTCCTTGAAATTCATCTCCAGTTCAAGCATTTGATTTGTTTTCTCGTCCATTTGCAACTGGATGTTGTGCAATTGAGAATTACTCTCATGGAGCAAATCAGCTTGTCTTTTGATTTCATCATTCAAACGCTCAATCTCCTCAGCTTTTAGCCTACAAATTTCTTCAATTTGAGGCTCCAGCTCTTTCATTCTTTCCTGTGATTCATTGTTGATCTGCTCAAGCTCTTGTTCCTTTTGTTTTGATTCTGCAAGCTCATTTGATAATTTGTCAATATGTTCCTGCATTTGGGTTGTCATCAATGCCAATTCCTCTCTCAAGCTATTTTTGATTTCTTGGAATTCTGCCTCCTTCTTTTCTGCAAGAGTTTTTAGTTGTTCATGAGATGCTGTCAGATTTTCAAAATCATTAAGGAGTGTGATATTCTTCTGTTTTTCAATCTTGATTTGTGACTCAACCTCAACAAGTTTGATTTGAATCAATTTTGCTTCCTCAAGATCCTTTCCATGTTCATTCTTGATTTCGCTGAATTTTTCAAGAACATTCTTATGCTCATCTTCTAGCAACTTGCACGAGTTTTTCTCGATTTCAAGGGTATTTTTCAGGTGAGCAATCTCATTTAAAAGTGATTCTTCTTTGTTTTTGAACTCTGATGTCATGATGTTATTTTCAAGCAAGGCCTTAGCTCGACCTGAATTGAGAGCTTCCATTTCCTTGCTAAGTTCAGCAACTTTGGCGTTGTGTTCAGCAATTAATTCTTCTTTCATATTTCTCATCTGCCCATTCAAATGGTTGATAACTTTCTCATTTTCTTTGACATTTTCCTCAAGAAGAGCAACCTTCTTTTCCCCAAGATCAATGTCCTGGTTCAATCTGTTAATCTCAGTAACAATATGCTTGCTTTGGGTTTTCATGCTTTCGTTTGATCTCAAGAGCTCTTCAGTTTGAAGTTTTGCTTTGGTCAAATCCTCTTTTAGATGAGCAGCTTTTTTTGTAACCATAACTGTTGTAAAGTCATCTTCGCTTTCAGTTATCTCGATGTTGTTTTCGTCAACCCATGTATTCATGCTGTTGCTTGTTTCAGTCTTACTGCTTCTGTCAGTTTCACTTCTTGGGCTTCCATTGCTACAGACAATGAACGGCTCAGAATCAGATCGGTTACAAATTTGGAAAGGACAACTTGCTCCATAGACAACTTCAGTTTTGATGTTATAAAAACAAAACTGATAAAACTCATCTGGATTATTTGCTGGGAGTTCATTCTCAAGAAATTCAATTTGGAATGATTTATCAGACACAGCTTCAATCAACGTAAAGTTCTTCCGTGTTATGTTTGCCTCTAAATTATCCCATCCTACTGGAAATATCGCAACAAAACAGTGCGGTTGTTCTTCGGTATCAATACTAACATTGTCCTTCATTGAAAAATAGCAAGCTACATTTTCAGTTGGTTTATACCATTCGACAACATTATGAAATATTACAGCACATCCTTCAAATGCTGATGTCCCCTCAGCCATTTTGAATTTTACAAACTAAATTTATCTGGCGATCAATGTTTGGTTCCTCAATGTTTAATATCTTTAAAAAAAATATTCTCTGTACTTTTATGATTTATAAGATTATGTCACCATTGCCAATTTCCCTGTGATATGTCATATGCATGAATATTCGTTTTTTTTTCAGTTCTTAAACACATCAGCAAAAAAAGTTCAATGTTCGTTCAGCACTCAATCGATTTTCTAGTGTAAATTCCCTTTCGAACATTTGTCGAATTCTAGAATCAAAACAAAGTGCGTGGCCTGACTTACCCGTTGCAAACATAGATGGAAATGTTTGAGTATGTGCGACCATGTGTTTGAGCAGAACACTCGGGAAACTCTGAATCTATGACTACTCTGATCAATGTCAGGCAATGTCAATTGAAATTCTTTTAAAGAAATTATTCTATTGATTATACTTAGGCAAAAATGGATGATGGGTATGTGCGGACGGTAAGGATCGTTTTTTTCACCTTTCAAAGTCTCTCTAAGGGTCACCTTTTCAGCAAAAATCAGTCACTCTAAGGGGCGGTTCTCTGAGGTCCCGTCCGCACATACCCCTCATTCGCCAACCCTAGTACCCCCCATCCGGATCAAACAATAAGGCAATGAACGTGACTCAGTACATACAAAGGACCTCTATCTCCCTTAACCCTATTATTATCAGGCTTTTTTGGATTTTGTATTCTCAAGGGGGGTGTTTTCCACCAGCCTTGCATAACTTTTGATCTAGAAAAGGTATGGACTTGAAGTTTGGCACAAATGTTCTCTACCATAAAAGGAGTCCATATAAAAAAATTTGGGTTGATGACGTCATCATAAAGATGATGACGTCATCACAAAGTTTCATAATTATCGCTTACCAATGAAAAAGTACTATTCAATAAAATAGCAGTTAAAGTTGAACGAATGGAGATTTTTCAATTCTGTTTTGAAATTCTAAAAGCCAAAAAGAATATCTTTAACATATTTGCCGGTTTTTAACATACGAATAAAATCGAGGTTTGAAATCCATGCAGAAAATGAGTAAATCTTTTCATAAAACAATGACGTCATTTTTGATGACGTCAGCAGTTTTTGAAGATTTTTAAAATATTTTTTAAAATTTATCATTGACACCTAGAACCTATCAAAATTTGAAGTCAGTTGGATGCCTAGATGTAAAGTTATGCTAAATTTAAGATTTTGGGATTTTACAGGGTTTTAGCTGGATTTAATGATATGCCTGCACAAAAAAGTCATAAAACCTGATCTGGTCGGTGTATAATTGTAAAATTTGGTATACATGCTGCTAATAGAATTATATTAAAAGTCAAAAACTTTCAGAGTGTTAAAAAAAATTTTCAGTGAGCTATTAGCAAAAGAGTGCCAGCCTGGTGGAAAACACCCCCCCCCCTGATAAAAATAGGGTTCATGACCAAATTTGGTACTACCTTTTAAAATTTCAAATTCAAAATTTATTGAGATTTCTTTTATTAACTTTAATGATAAGCCTGGGACTCAAGGTACACTAGGGTACACTGTAAGGGGTGTAAGGGTCGAACGAAATGAGTAAAAAGGAGAGAAAAGTGCTAGTAAGAGTGCAAAAGTGAAAAACGACGTTTTTCGGACAAAAATTTGGAAAATCTGACAATTCTTTGCCTTAAAAAGGACAAAAAATTTTCAAAAAATGCATCCGTAAGGATTGACTCTCGCCCAAATTTACTCAAATTTGCCAAAGTAAATTTTCTCTGCACTGTAAGGGTCTGATTTTTCAAAGGCCTAATTTTGGGCCGCACATACGGTCGTTTTTAAATCGAGTGTTTCCCGGATTGGAATGGTCTGTAAAAAAGCACGAAAATAAGAAGAGATTTATTTTTCTTATCAGGAGCAAAAAATGTGAGAACAGGAGTGAACAATAATTTAAAGTGCAAAATTTCATTATTTTAAATGAGTATTTGAAAAAGTTTTCCTTTAAAAATAATATAGTTGTTTTTTAAATTAAATAAACTAGCAATATTAAAACTTTTCTCTTCTTAAAAAAAATTGAAATTGTTAATTAAAAAATTTATAAACTGAGAAAAACAAGCATCCAGAGACCAGGGCCAGACGGTGAGCCTTAAAGTGGAGGAAATGCAGGCACGAAATGACTTGAAATTATCACAATAGAAAATGGATTACAGAAAGTAATAATTCTCTCAGAATATGATCACGGACTTCAAAAGATTTCAATGCAACTGGCCAGGAAAAAGCTTTGCATCAGTCAGTATCATTTTTGTTTTGGCCACGAAAGTTTCTCATAAAACGTTGTCTACTCGTGTTAAAGTAGGAAATATAGACAACGCCACAGGGAGTGTATTTTTTTACGTTCTCATGTTTCGTCCATGCTTTCCCTTTCATACAAAACATTATTGGATGCATTACGAACCCATGACAATGAGGTGCATTCTAAAAAAACAAAACAAAACAATTTTTAGAGAAACCGTCACAGGGAGTTGCACTAATTAAATTGTTGACCATGACAAAAATACACAGCAGCACAAGGCACAAAAGAAATTGCGCAATGATTATATCAAGAGAAAAATTTGCTGACAAAGCATCTCGTAATGTTAATGAAAGGTGAAGTAATGTTTATTAAAATTAGATTCTTAAAATCACGTTTTCTCTATCAAGTAATGCGAAACAAGAAGCTGCATTGTGCGTGGAAGTGGTGTAGCATTTCATCTGATTTAGTTTAAAGTTGTGATTTGAGTGAACTTTGGACTAAGCGTTCTAGTAATCAGAAATATTTCTGAGTTCTGTCATCTGATCTTAAAATACTTCAAACCCAAATAATTGCTTATGCTCTATTATTATGTTCGTCGACTGCTATTATGCTTGCCGATGCATAATTGCTCTTGATGATTAATCCTCTTATCACATTCTGCCTGAGTGAGGGGACAACATAAACAACTTACTTAGCAAAAGTCTGTTGACAGCTTGCATAGTAACATCAGTCCCGTCCAACGTCAATATACTCAATCGTGGTGCATTTAGATTGATAAGACCTTCATCGTCAATACGGGTGTGACTTAAGTTCAATTTGACGAGATTCAGACATAGAGAAAGTGACGTCAGGAGCTCGTTATCGATTTTCGTTCCCGTGAGATCGAGTGTGTGTAATAGTCTAAGCGCTAAAAAGATACAAGTAAAAACGATCGACCTAAATTTAGTAGCGAACCAATAAACTGATAACAGGAACAAGATTTGATCACGAATTTCGCATCACTTCACCGACTGAGGAAGGTCCTCAACGATTGCATGGATTTCGTTTCGAATACAACTGAATCTCGCTAATTCAAACTTGAACAAAGAATCGAATTTATTGAATTAGCTTGTCGTAAACCACAATAAACTTGAATTAAAAGAGCAAGCATCCACATTGAGCTGTTCCATTAAATTTCCATAAAAGGGCGAACCTTTCCAAGACAAAAAAATTCTTAAAAATGTGTTGATACTCCCTGGAAAATGGGCGACATTTGCAAAACAACTTTGGAGAAATTCTTTTCATACCTTAAAAATGAGGGTGGATGAACTAAAATCAGTCTTTTAGCCCCTGGAAATTTTGGAATAACCTTTTACAGCCTGGAAAACGAAACAAATATGGAAATTCTTCTCCGATTACCTCCTGAAAATGTTCGTCCACCCCCTGTATGGATATAAAATGGAATGACCCATTTACCGATGCATTCGGTAACTTACCTTCGAAGATTGGTGTAATGGATGAGGTGACATTTGTGTGGCGAAGATTCAATGTCTCCAAATCACGTAAAACTAAAAGAAAAACAGCGACATCTAGAAGTGTGTCCGAAAAAAAAGCGGACACGTTTTATATAAAGTTAAATCCTCAAAACTCATTATCTAAACTGAGCTTACAAAAATTGAAATAGGATTAAAATTCTCTGTTCAA
This sequence comes from Clytia hemisphaerica, assembly GCF_902728285.1. Taxonomy (NCBI): domain Eukaryota; kingdom Metazoa; phylum Cnidaria; class Hydrozoa; order Leptothecata; family Clytiidae; genus Clytia; species Clytia hemisphaerica. Next base: position 292,324 of record NW_027103388.1, read on the forward strand.
TCAATAGCTATTTAATTCCCAAGAAGATCGCATGGAATTTGGAGATTGAAATATTAAGTGTTACAAGTAATAAAATTTTGCATAAATCATGAAAGTGAACTAATTTTTATATAAAGTAAGATCTTTATATAAAAATTAGTTCACTTTTTTGATATTGTGACACACTGCATGAACACCAAATAACAAAAAAGTGTACCCTGGGTACCAGAGACCAAGTTTTCAAAGAGAAAATATTAACGATTATTCGAGCTGTGATACTTACGGTAACAAAAGTGTGTTTTATTGAAAAACAACTCAAGAAGCCTTGAGGCGTTAATGTTGAGCGCGGAGAGCCGAGAACTGAGTTATATAAAGGATTTTGAAAAGGAAGAGAAATACAAAGATTTATAAAGCCCGAAGGGCTAGATGGCGTACTTTTGCTGAAAAGTGTGCCATGGTTAGGTAGGAAATTCTACCTACAATCAGTGCCATAACATATTGGCACCTTTGGCTAATTTACCATTTTTCGAAAATTTCGGGCCTTCAACTTGATTTCATCGATTATTTCGATCTGGGAGGGATTTATTAGTTTCTAGGCTATATTTCAAGCCCTACTGGACCATTGTTGAACTTTTGGATCCTCAGATCCTAAGGTCGTGAGTCTCAGAGTTAAAACTCTACCCTTCCAACCTGCTTTAGAGCACTTGCAAATCGATTGTGGTTTCAAAACTTCCCGGTGGATTTCCCTTTTGTGCCAAGTATTTCGTCACCCATTGTAGGTCACCTGACATTACAATAGAATTTCAGCAACAATATTTTTTTCCGATATTCACTTTTTTTGCCTGCAATGGCTTAAAACACGACATCATCATATAAATCTATGGAGAAATGTTGACTTTACGTAGAAAGTCACAGGACCGATTTGGGGATCTGTTATTTGCAATTTCGGCACCCATTGAATCTTCCACTCGCTTTACGCGCAAGAGCAAGAAGATTGAACGCTTGTCTATAGTGTGGAGGTCGCAGTCAAAATTTCCAAAACCTTAAATATCTAACGGGTTAGGAAGGAAATAAAAAAAACCAACCTTTCAGCTGGATGACACCATTGTCGGTAATTTTGGATAGTTGCGTCAAATACAAGTGTTTCAAACTGGAAATGAAGAAAAAAGTGAAGCTTGAGTGGAATGCAAACAAGTCCGTCCTCACTCTCATTCTCGACCGCATGGAAAAAATTGCAGTTCTACGGAGTTCATTATACATAGTGGTTTTACCGAACTTTAGTCTATTGTTATAGTATTTTTCATCATAGCCTTTTAGTAGGGGACCAAAACTTAGGATCCGAAGCATCTTTCGCGGGACTCAACCGCATGTGATTGGTTTGATAGTAGATAGGATTTTGAGACTTTCTTGAGAGGTGGCCCGCGAATTAGGCCTGGCAAAAGTTTTTATGACCAAAAAATTGACGTCGTAGGCAAAACTCCTAACCCCCAAAATGAGTTAAATATTGAGTCGAATTAAACTAAAATGATTGATACCTTCAGATAAAACATGAAATTCTGAGCAAAAAAAGTATACTACAACAAGTCTTATACTCAAACCAACAAAATGTATGGCCATTTAAAGTTCGAAATCTTGTGAAATCTTTTATGTTTTAAACAAAATTTGTCTTCAATCGTACTCTAACTGAGAGAATTTCAAACTCCAAAAGCCTGTATTTCTATATGTTTGGGTACACGACTTCGGACCATCTTCGGTCATTACCGAAAGAGCTAACAAGAATGATAATTTTCATCTCTTTGCTTTGTACATAGTTAAGCCAAAATATTGTTGTATAATTCCTCAAATCAAACTTATTTTGAAAAAGTAAAAACTGTCATAAAAGTTGGATTGATGATCAAAACTAAAAATTGGCAATACTAAATGAGTCTGTTTTTATGTTTCTTCTTATAAAAGCAAGATTGGGCTCTTCCAGAAAATTTGCCTTGTTTTAGGGGCAAATTTTGCTCTGATTAGGGGTGATTTTGAATGTCCGGGGGGTCAACTGATGCTTGCCCGGGGGGGGGGGGGGGGTAAATTTCCCCAAAATGATATATCCTCCACCCCCCACATTCAATTTTTTTTCTGGAAGAGCCCTTTGCGTCATTAAGAAAGATATCTCGAGTTTCATGAAATCACAAATGAACAGGTCTAGATCGGTTGACATTCGAAGAGACGGAACGAGTGGAAAAAGTTTGCGTTCTGTCACGCTCAATCTCATATTTTTGTTTAGAACAACATCGGATCTTCTTGGTCACCAACGGGTTCAAAATAATATAAATCAAAGGGTCAGATGTGTATCCAAAACCGAACAGAAGTAAACTGATTTGTCTGGCGTATGTGATTTTAGAAGATGTTATCAAGTAATTTGTCATCGATAAAAATGAAGCAGTCACTTGGAAAAGTAAACTAGTCAAAATAATGAAAAAGGGAGCCATAAAGCGTGCTTTGTTTTTGGTTATGAAAGGGTTATTCTTGCGAGTTTTTGTTTTCATTTGACGGTATTTGACGTAAAGGTAGGTGTACACTACGATTGAATTTGCAAGGAATATAGCATCTGTGGCGAAGAAAAGGAAGAATGCGAATCGGTCAACATCATTGATATTTGAAGCAGTTTGAGATATAATCACAAGGGTTAAAGCAAACACTAAAGTGAAACCCCAACACACTATAATAATCATTTTATTAACTCGCGATGTGACCAGGGACTTGTATTTCAAGTGTAGATAGACCTCTAAGAAGCGGTCGAACGCGATATGATGCATCGTGAGTGTATACTGCAAAGCGACGGCGAATCGAAGCAGATGTTCAATAATGAGCGAAACGCTACCGAGCTGGATATGATGTAGAGCTAATGCAAACTTGAAAATCCAAATGATTAAAAATAAGGTCTCCGTGGCGCACAAACTAAACATGATGGTTCTCTGGTTGCCAGTATTCTTTTGTTTCCGTAGCAACCAGAGGTAATAGAAAGCGATCATTTGCATCCCAAGTGCTGTGGCGTATATGAAGAGTAGTATGGTATCGAAAGTGGTGTCCTCGAGCTCTGAATATTGTTCGTGTTGCCCATCTCCCATCATTCTTTGCGAAAAAGTTTCTCGGTTGTGTTTTAAGGTCAACGAACCTTTTGTGAATCGAGCAGTTTAATCTTTCGAGTTTGATATAATGACAAACCAAGAAAGTGTCCAAAAAAGCACATGTACAATTCCGTGCCCAAAATAACAAGTTTGAAGCCTTTTTAAATTCGATAAAAACTTGACAATTCCCTGACTCCAAAGGAGCATTAAAATTTTGTCTTGAGTAGTTTTAGAAGTAAAAAAAGACCTATTTGCTTTCTTCGTTCAAATTTTTGTTTAGAATTGATGTAAATTTTATTGTGAAAGTTCACTATTAAATAAAGAAATGGTTCTTTTAAGTTAACACAGTTTAGATGAGATTTTACTAAAGCTCACAGGAAGGGTACGAAAGCGATCGAATTAATTGGTTTACTATCGTATAGCTGTGTTGTATTTATAATAATCTCGTAAGCAAGTACACCGTGGATTTCTTATACAAGACACTTATTAAAAAAAATCATAATTAAAATTCGGCATCTTGTGATGACAGAGTAGGAAAAGAACTTTCTTATGATACCATGCAGAGAAAATAGAATGACAACTGAAGGAAATTTGATGTTTATCCATTTTGGGAATGGAAACTATTTGAAGATAAAAAAGGAGAAGATAAGAATCGAAAAGGAAATACAATGCGAAATTGAGACACCCGTATAGCATGTATAATCAATAGAAATCGAGGAAATAATTTACTGGACTTGGGAATTTGAGAAAGATGTTAAGTGATCATTTTACGATATTGGGTCAATAACTATTCACACTTTTCAAATTTCGACTTCAACAAAACACCCGCAAGACACTTTAAAATAGAGTCTACACGCTTTTTTTATAAGAATACACTTTATAAGAATGTCCATGATGAAAATAGCCAAAAAATTAAGAATAATGCTAAGAATTTCACCATCATGGAATTTTGCTACTCAACCTAAGAATGCCATTTTTAGAGCATTTTCAATTATAAATTGTCAATTACCCCCCCCAAGTAAGGTTCGCTCCTTTCACAAAAATGCCAGTTTATGCTTGAGACGTATTTACTAAATGTTTTAATCTGGTCTGAATTAGGATCCTAACCTAAGTATGCTGTAAGAATATTTTAGGATGATTTTCGCAAAGAAGTTAAGAATATCCATGATGAAATCGATTTACACCATTCTTATAAAAAATAGAGTCTACGGTGCTAAGCCTAGAGGTCTTGAAAATCAAAACAATCAACATTCCATCAAATTTCACTCTTTAAACACTCATCTACATTATGAAGAAGAATTAAAAAAACTAAAAGTGAAAGTTTGACGATTTAGTTATCACAAAAGAAAAACACCATTTTAGACTCGCAAACGTTACAAAACGAGGAAAAAATTAGACATACAACAAACATTAATTACTTCATTCCTGGGAGGTTCCAAAACAATCAAGCAAAATTTGAAGAAGTCAAAACAGAGGGATATATTAAGAAATCTCAAGTTTCTTCTTTGAATTCTTTTGTTTGCAAAATAAACGAGCAGAACAGCAGGATGTAAATTTTGTTCATAATTTCGAGATATTTTTTTGGTTTTCCTAATCAACTACTCTTCTCTGGCTTATTGTTATTGGTTTTTCTGATAACAAATTAATGCAGTTTCTAAATAAATCTGAAATCTCCTTTTTTATAAAGGAGATTCAAATTCAAGACTAGATTACAAATAAACCACTAATAAAACCAAAGATAGCGTCAGGTTGGAAGGAATCCTTATAGCTTATGGCTCTCCAAACCTTTTGAAAAAGGCTTTAGAGTTTCACTATAACGTTAAACAAATAAAAAACAAAGATTGAGGACCTGGTACGAAAAGAAATGATTAGTGACTTTACCTTAACTTCTAAATTAGACGGTGGCAAAACTTGTATTGTATCGAGCGCAACGAACGCTTAACGAGCTCCTCAAAGAAAAAATAGACAGAACATTGTACGAAAATATGTACCTTTTTACTTTACGTATGCTTGGTATACAGCCATCATCTAGATGAACGAAATTGGTCAAATCTAACGCTGTCAAAGGGAAGTCTTCAATAACTTTGATACTTTCATTAGTGACGTACATTCGATCAGGGAAACTGAATCGCACCAGTCTTTTTGCTAAACAAAGAAAATGAAAAATAGAATTAAGCTGAGCGAGATGTTGAAGTGGGACACATTTTATCTTTCAAGTAAAACCAACCTTTCCTATGAAAACTAAATTTCCACGTCTAGTGTTAAGCCTAGTGAGAATTACTTTATCAACTTTTAAGAATTACTTTATTAGAATTTTACTTTACCATAGATGATTGATGCACAGAACTAATGAGTAAATATAAAGATTCCCGGACAATTCCCCCCTGGTGAATTCCCCCCCCGGTGAATTCCCCCCCCAGTAAATCCCCCCTTGGTGAATCCCCCCCGGAAAATTCCCACCCGGTGAATTCCCCCCTGGTGAACTAAAAAATCATGTAATTTGAAATAAGCGATTTTACTATTTACTAGTCATAGCTTTCACTAAATGCCCACGCAGAAGATCATGTCATGCACTTATAAAGCTTTTAATGCTTTAAAGATTAAAGCATTAAAAATAATCAGGAATAATTGATTGATTTAATTATTGAATGATTGATTAATTGATTGAGGCATATGCTTGAAAAAAAAATTATATTCCATTAACACAATACTTGAAGAATTTATGCAGCTTGATAATTTGATGAAATTCAAGGAAAAGCTTCTCAACAATTTATTTTAAAACTTATGGTATCATTAGTTTACTGGTTTTCACATCTCCTGTTTGTTTTTTTCTCCCAGTTTCTTTCTTACAGCAATATATGTCATGATTATTATTCACAATAGACCTTTTCTGATAATGCCGCAGACATCTTAGATTGTAGGCAAAATATATAGCGGTGAATAGACCTTTTTTTAACAAGAGGCAGCCATTTTGAATAATTATGTACTCCAGCATAAAAACAATGATACAGCCATGCATAATTTTTAAAATATGCATAACACAGTAATTATGCATGGCTGTATCACTGTTTTTATGCTGGAGTACATAATTATTCAACATGGCTGCCTCTTTAAAAAAGGTCTATAAATCAACAAGGTAACCAATCAGAAATAGCCTGAAATAGCTTGCTTTTTTCATTGGCAGCTATATTTCAACACTTCTCTATTGCTACTTTGCCTATAAAACAATAGTCAAGAAAATACTACTTATAAAATTTATCAAAAAGTTCTGCGCCATCTTAAATTGGGTGAAATAGAAACCAATCCTAGTTAAGGCCCGGGCTCCTCTTGTGTACGCTGTGATTGCACTTCGCAAGCAAAATCTTCTATGTTGTTGGTCAAAAGAAAAATAAACGAATGCCATTGTGGTCTATTCAGACTTACAGTCGAGAAAAGTTGAAATGCGCTTTAGTTTTTTTTTCAAGTGCATAGTACTTTTTCATGATGTGATGCAATCTTTTCTCCAAGCTGAAAGGATCGAAGCCATTAAGATGATCGCAGCGCAGATAATGAAGAGACGTGCCTCCAGGAAGCTAGACTTTTTGAGTTTATAGCTATATACTTTCACTTTATTGTGTTTCCGAATGACTGTCTGTGTATCTAGTCTAACCACCGTTAAATGCCTTCGGGAAGGTCCCTCCTAACTTGGAAAGCCAGAATTGGAGCTATTTCACCAAACCACTGGAGCATATAGGTTATTTTAGAAAAAGTTAAATATGCGCATGTAAAGTTAAACGAATGTTAAAACAGTGAATACACTCTAAGTGAGGTAAATCCAAAAGAAAAAGTTTGTTTACATTGATTGACATTCAACATTCATTCAACCACTTTTGGATTCAACTTTACATATGGCCATATGCATACATTCAACATTTTTGAACTTTGCCGGTATCTTGTTTTACTAAGTTAAGAAGGACTTTCTTTCTCTTTGTTATCGCTCCCCCAGTCAGACTTCTGATGAGTTTGAGGTTTTCTCTCGTAAATGGGAGGAGACAATTATAAACATTAATAATTTTTCTCCGACTGCTACAATTTTTCTTGGGGATTTTAATGTCAAGAATTCTGACTGGTGGGGCGGTGACGTCACTGATCCTGGTGGTAGAGATATTCAAAATCTAGCTACCCAGCATGGTCTGCGTCAATTAATTGATGGACCTACTCACCTCCTACAAAATTCTTCTTCTTGCATCGATCTAATTTTCTCATCAGCAGATCATTTGGTCTTGGATTCTGGTATCCTTCCCTCTTTGCACCCTAAATGCCATCACCAGATAACCTTTTGCAAATTAAATTTTAAAATCCCTTTAGCTCCATCTTATGAACGTAAAATTTGGGACTTTTCCAGAGCAAACCCCATTCCTATTCGGAGGGCATTAGACATGGTAGACTGGGATGTATGTTTTGAGGGTCTTGATGTCGACGGGAAGGTTTCTCTTATGACTGAAACTATAATCAATATCATGTCAAATTTCGTGCCAAATAAGGTCATAACCGTCAGGAACAAGGATGCAGTATGGATGACGGCTGGGATAAAGAGAGCCCTACTTGAAAAATCTAAAGTCTATAAGCGGTATGTCAAAAATGGGAGGAGGGTAGAAGATCTTGAAACCCTCCATGAACATCAGTCTAGGTGTAGAAGGGTAGTCAGAGATGCAAAAAATTCTTATTTTTCTCGTTTAGCAACTAATTTTAGTGATCCAAATCTGGGAACGAAAAAATACTGGTCCATTTTAAATCAATTTCTTCATAAGAGGAAGACGCCAAGGATTCCCCCTGTTCGAGACTCCAGCAATAATCTCATTGCTGATGTTCCAACAAAAACAAATATGTTTAACAAATTTTTTGCTAATCAGTGCTCTCTCATAGACACTGATAGTGTTTTGCCACAACAAAGCTTTGCTACAAATCTTGAAATAAACAATATTGCTCTTGATGAAGCAAAAATTTTAGCCCTTATACGCGCACTTACATCTAACAAAGCGCATGGTTGGGATGACATCTCCATACAGATGATTAAGATCTGTGATGAATCCTTGGTTAAACCTCTTATGAAAGTTTATCAATTTTCCCTAGATTCTTGTGTTTTTCCATCGAATTGGAAAAAAGCAAATGTTGTCCCTGTTTATAAAAACAAAGGGGACAAGAGTGTGTTAAAAAACTACAGGCCAGTATCTCTTCTACCTATTTTTGGTAAAATCTTTGAAAAATGCATCTTTGACTCTGTTTACACCTATTTTGAAAACAACAATCTCTTTACTAATTCCCAGTCTGGTTTCCGCAAGGGTGACTCTTGTGTGTCCCAGCTTTTGTCCATAACGCACGACATCCTGGTAGGTTTCGATTCAAATCCACCTCTAGATACTCGCGGAGTATTTCTTGATATTTCCAAAGCTTTTGACAGAGTTTGGCATGATGGGCTGATTTTCAAACTTAAGTTGTATGGTGTGTCCGGCCCCCTTCTTTCATTACTTCAAAATTTTCTCTCAGGTAGGTTGCAGCGGGTGGTTCTTGATGGCCAAGCTTCCAATTGGACGGAGGTCTTGGCCGGTGTACCTCAAGGCTCTATTCTAGGACCGCTCTTCTTTCTGATATATATTAACGACCTCCCTGAAGGAATTATTTCCATGATCAAAATTTTTGCTGATGACTCGTCAATATTCTCCCTTATCCTTGATCATATTCGCTGTTCAAACGAATTGAACAGTGACATGCAGAAGGTTAGTGAGTGGGCTCATCAATGGAAAATGACCTTCAACCCTGATCCTTCTAAACAGGCTGTTGAAGTGTACTTCACTCGGAGGATAAATCTACCTGATCTTCCAGAAATTTATTTTAACAACGCAGCCATTGCTCGACAAGATCATCAAAAACATCTTGGTCTCATTCTTGATCATGAGCTGGCTTTTGACCGTCATCTTGATGAAAAAATTAAAAAAGCCAATCAAGGTATTGGTCTTATTCGTCGGCTTCGTGCATTCCTACCTAGGGATTCACTAGTCACGATATTTAAAACCCATATTAGACCACACCTAGATTATGGAGATGTCGTGTATGATCGTCCAGGTAATTCCACTTTTTCTGAAAAACTAGAATCAGTTCAATATGATGCTTGTCTTGCAATAACTGGATGTTTCAGAGGAACTTCCAGAGAAAAAATTTATCTTGAGTTAGGTCTTGAAAGCCTGTCAGACAGGCGACTAAGTCGAAGACTAATTTACTTTTATAAAATAATCAATGGCTTTGCACCTGCTTATCTCTCAAATGTTCTTCCTCCCCAAAGAGGGGAGGAGGAACGTAGGGCAGGGCGGAGGATACAACCACCATTTGAGGCACCATTTTGTAGGACTGAACGTTACCGTGCCTCCTTTTTCCCCTTTTGCATCAATGAATGGAATAACCTGGGCGAAAATATACGAAATCTTCCTTCTATTTCATTATTCAAACAAGCGATTCTTAAATTTCTCAGACCTTGCGCTAACTCAGTTTTCAAGGCTAGTGACAACGATGGCGTGGTTCTACTTAACCGATTAAGGGTTGGTTTCAGTCATCTTCGGGACCACAAATTTAGACATAACTTTGCAGACACAATCGACCCATTCTGCAACTGTCGAAGTAATTCTGTTGAAACAACACAACATTTCCTGATGCATTGCTCTGATTACTCCAATAACAGACTTGTTATGTTCGACAGCCTTCTTCAACTTGACATAACCTTGTTTCCATTTAATCCCAAAACATTGTGTAGAATACTTCTTTATGGCGACCCCGATTTTAGCATTATCCAAAATCATGATATATTGAGTATAACGATAAAATTTATCTGTGATACAAGCCGTTTTGGGGGACCGTTATTTTAGTCTACTCCAACTGCTCTCCTAGCTCTTTTAGTTTTTGTTTTTTATTTCTGTTAGTATTTATCCTCTGTAGTTTGTTTTCTTTTTTCCATTTATTAGTTAATTTAATAGTTTATTGTTAGCTTAGTAGGGTTCCTACCTCCTGGCGGTATGATCTGGTGGTCCTTTTGCGGGAGGTTAGGAACCTTTAGTTTTGTACTATTTGTTCGTGTTACCTATATATAGATAAAAAAAAAAAAAAAAAAAAAAAAAAAAAAAGGACTTTCTCGAGTTACGACCATATTATGGTATTTAAAGCTCAAGAAGCTCTATAAGCAATAAAGAATAAAGCTAGTTATTAATATAATAGCAGACAAAGATAAATTATAGTTTGAACAAAAAATATCAAATATCAAATGTACGTACATTAAAAAACTTGAGCAAATTTCTTTAAAGATTCCAGAAAAAGAATTGAAATCATTGCTGAAATGAACTTCTGACTAAATTACAGTATTTAGTATTCAGTTTCAAAGACAAGAAACAAAATTTGACATACAAAACACTTTTTCCAGTCACGAATGAATCAGCTCAACATCATAACCAGTCTGCCATTTTGTTTGTTTTGATTTGCACAAGTAATATTGTAATTCGTGTTATATCATACACTGTTATAAATAATTTGCATTTATAACACTCGCTTCAGCTTTTCAAAGCTAAATCAAAACTAATAATTTGTAATACGTAATAATGGTAATAGCATATAACGTAATATGAAAATACGCATACTACTAAAAACCGAACATTTACGGAAGAGACTAACTACGGGGATGCTTGCGCGACAAAACAAAAAAACAACAAAATTTCGAGATTCCAGTCCAATATCTATGCGTGAAACTATGAGTGCCTCCTCGTCGCTGCGCTCCTGCGGGGGCAATTATATAAAAATATGTGTAGACGACTATCATGTAAAAATCTTTAATTGTTTTCTCAGAATAAAAAAAAATGGGCGTTGTGATTCTTAAAACTTTGTAGACTATCATGTAAGAATCCTTGACCCTGAAATCGGAGGTTTGTTTTGAAAGTTTTAAATTAGTCTCTCTAAGGGTCGGAAAATTCAGGATTTTTAGGAAATTTTTTGATTTCCAGAGAAAAAATTGTAATAAAGTCTCTCTAAGGGTATGACTTTTTTCAAAAATCGAAAAAAAAATTCAAAAAGTCTCTCTAAGGGTCACCTTTTCAGCAAAAATCAGTCTCTCTAAGGGTCGGATTTCGGAGGTCCCGTCCGCACATACCTCTCATTTGCCAACCCTAGTACCCCCCGAGGTTACAGTCCATGATTTCGAAACTTAAAAGCACATATGAAAATATATGGGTGGGAATTCACCAGGGGGGAATTCACCGGGTGGGAATTTTCCGCGGGGGAATTCACCAGTGGGGAATTGTCCGGACACCAAATATAAACTTGACGTAAGTTTCAAATAGCAATAATGATACAGGTTTAAACAGGGGGTACACAGTTAGTGTACTGGACCAGTGCCCAAAATGTGCACTTTGACTCAGAAAATTTTTTTGGAACCACCACACCTTTGAAAACTTGTAATTTACGTTCAAAATAGGTTGACCACCCCTTACAGTCTGTTATACCACCCACCCAGCAGTGGTCCCTATAACTTACTACCGATCCCCCTCTTGGTTTAAAGACTAAAATCAAAATTAACTCAAATTAATTTGCTGTGGTTTAGAAAGGTTCAAAGAAGCTATATTTTACCATGTAGATGAGACAGCCCTTCATGTGTAATATGTGTCGAGTGAAGTTCCAAAGCGTGAAGATGTTTCAATGCAGCTACAAATGTCATATCGTTGTCACTGATGGAAGTCTTCTTGACGCTTAGAGATCGTAGGTTGCTCATCTTCTCCAGAAAGCTTAATGATGTTACCTAAGAAGTGAATGAAACAGTTGCCAGTATAAAATAGTCGTTGTTTGAAAAATGACGTAATTGCTGAAGTCAGCTAAAATTCAAGGACCACCCAAAAAAGTTTGTTTCTATCAAATTTAATAGAGGACCTTTCAATGACCTTTCAGCTCATTGGGGCTAAACAAATATCAAAATGTTTGAAGAAATGAAGAAATCACCAGGTATTCTACTAAGGGACCAGTAAGTGTGCAAAATTCAACTCAAACCCACAATTTATGGACGTGGCAAATGTGGCTAGTAATCAAATCTATTTTCAACATTATAAATCCTTCCCCAAATTGAGTGGGGGGGGGCGAGGGGTGACTAATGTGGGGGGGGGCGAGGGGTGACTAATGGGGCTTATTCTCATTACATTCTGTCCATTACTACCATGCTTGCGGCTAATATTTTCTGCCTTAAAATTCTAGCCTTGTTCAAGCTAAATACTCATCTCGGTCCATGAAAAAAATTACGCCCGGGTATTCACTAAAGTAGCACTTCATAGAAAAGGAAGAGAACTTCTTTTTTCATCACAAAAACCTTTACATAGATTACTCACCTTACTCTCGTCAACTGATAAAGCGGTAATCGACGGAAAATCTGCAAACAAAAAGAACGCATCAGCTTGATAGTATTTCATAGAAAAGAATCTAAATGGGTAACAAAAGACAGGAAAAACTAAACAAGGAATAAAAATAAATATGATAAAAAGCTAACCTTCTTCGAGATCGAGAGCAGCATTAGTGATGTTGCACCTGTTGAGCGATAGCTCTTCCAAGTCTTTGGCGATCGCCATACGAAGGAAGTTTCGAGTGTATTCATCTTTCAGCTATCGAAGGAAAAATGAAAGATTTAAAAATGAATTGTATACCACTAAAAGGCCAAAAAAAATCGGAGTGGTTTGAGTTTTGCTAAGTTAAACCATAAATTAAGAACTATCGAATAGATTTACCGTCTCAGCCTCTTTTTACTTAATATCATACATTTTTCTTGCGGTTTCGCCAAAATTCAGATTTTAAATTTTTCGAACCGACCAACTTTTGTGAACATGGCCAATCGCGAAAATCAATTCATGCGAAGAGTAATCTTAAGAAAATCGACTCCCTTTTCAGCAGCCACTTCAAAAGCAGATCCCGATTGACCGATGGCGTCAAATTTGTTAATACAAAATATGGACCGGTACAGTAGCGTAGACAAGAGGGGCGCAAAATTTGTGAAGTAGAACATATTTTTATAACACATTAATTATCTCTTCATATTACGAATAGATAATAATAGCATAATAGCCCTCCTACACAATTTTTGCGCCTCTCTTGTCTACGCTACTGCGGTAAAACAAGCGGTCGAGACCTATCAAAATATTTGAAGAATGAAGAATGATATGAAACAAAAATTGATCAATTCCAGACCACTTTGAAAACCATACTAAGATCAGTTCTAGTTACTAATGATTGTAAAAAGATCAACGTTCAACAGTGCCAATTCTCATGCCCCGGGGTTTCACTCAGGAAAAATAAAGCAAGGGGGCTGGTTAGGATTCTGTCAAAGCCTGAGCCCTTAGATTTTCGTGATTACTGTAAGAATAAAAAATCGTGCACGAATTTGTGTTTCAATAAAAAATGGATTGGAAGGGATGTGATGCAAAAAAGAAGAACTCGGTGAAATTTTCATCCGACACGCTAAAGCTCTGAAGGTCGGGAAAATTTTCAACATCTGGAAGGTTTACATTACGGAATTTTGCACGACTGCGTCAAGAATTTTTCAACGGAGGTCTGGTAACCCATCCTTCGTATTCGGGGATTGGCGGGTCCAACCGAAATATTTATAGGTTTACGCACAAGGGCTGTTGAACCTGACTGGGGGTGGGGCACATCAAAGGCCGACTATCATTTCTCTCCGATGGGAAATTGGTCCGCTCCTTTAGGGCTTTAGCGTGGGCGGCCGCCAATCCGCCATGCCATCGGAATATCAGATAACCATTAGGAAAGCGAACGTTCGATTTGCGTAAGGAACCGCCTCTACAGATTCAAATGTCTGCTAACATAATGATGGAAATTACGTAAATTAACAAAGTATGAAAAACAAGCACAATGCATACTGGACCTACCGAATGAAAAATATATAGAATGGAAATAGAAAAGGAATTAAAATAAGAAACGGCATATTTCCGGCATTTTCGGCCTGAAAGAATTTTTTCTCGAAAATCGGAATCGGCCTTATTTTGGACATCTTTTGATATCAAAGACATTAACTTGGACAAAGAAAAATGATAAAATTACATACCTTAGTCCGACTGAGGTTCAACGACTTTAACCTGGATAGACCTAGAAAAAGAATGCAAAAAGTATTTGAGACAAATTGATCAAACTTTTCAACATTGGAAAGTCAGGGGAAAAAAATTAACTTTTTGAGTTATGGAACTGACTGACTCGGTCGGTCAAAAGTTATGAAGTAAAATCAGAATAACACTCTTTCAAAAAAAGAAACAAAAAAGTCATGAATGGCCAATCGCCATTTTTAGCTTTCTCAAAAAGTCAATACAAAATCTGTACACTTTTCTATGAAACACCCGGTACAATGAACACCGTGCTTACCTATAATAACCCAAACAACCCAACAATTACTGTCGAACGTGCTAACCGCACTGGCTCAACTTCAGTATTTTTGAAATCATTCGTAGGCCCAATTGTAAACTTAATGGCTTAAGAAAAATTATAGCATTTTGGGTTTTAGCCTCGTTTAGGCTAAAAACTCGTCCCCAGGCCCCAAAAATCAAAATTTTGAAAAAATGAAAAAAACACCCCCAGGGATTTGCCCAAGGATCAAGTGTGCAAAATTTCAACCAAATCGGACAATTTTTGAAGTCTCCAGCCTGCCCCAAAGTTTTAGCCTCGTTTTGGCGAAAAACTCGTCCCCAGGCCCCAAAAATTAAAATTTTGAAAAAATGAAAAAAACACCCCCAGGGATTTGCCCAAGGATCAAGTGTGCAAAATTTCAGCCAAATCGGACCATTTTTGAAGTCTCCAGCCTGCCCCAAAGTTTTGAGGTGACAGACAGACAGACATTCTCAGATTCTAGCTCAACTGAAGTTGAGAAAACGTATCAAAATTACAAGAAATTATAGGATAGTGCTGCGGTTTTGCGCTCTATCCACGAAAGACTTCATGTAAAGCCTTTTTTTTAGCCGGCCAGTTTGGTTTGTCTCTCAAATCGGATGATTTTTCATGTATGAATTCCAAAAAAAGGGATAAAAACTAACGAAATTTCGAAGAAAAAATTCATGGATTCCCGATAACGAAACAATTTCAGAATTCCGAAATACCGAAGGAATTTTACCTGAGCTCCTAATTCCGAAGAAAAAAGGGTAGATTTCCGCTATTCCGAAAAGCCGTACGCCTCCACTAAATTGCTTGAAATTGAGTAATCGGATTTTTAGCGGATAAAGATAAATATACAAACCTCTAGTGGCGGTGAGAAAACTACCAACGATAGCTTCACAGTCTGATAAATTGAGGTACGTTATACGTGGAATATCTGAAAATGAAGGAAAATCAACATAAAGTTACCCTCAGGTGTATAATGGGACTTTTCAAATTCTGTTAGACGAAGGGTTAGGGTCCTCTTTTGCGTGGGGGTTTGCAAATGTTTTTCTATAGTTTGAAATAAGGCGATTGTGAGCAACATAAGGGCCCTATTTTATGGTAGTCGAACTATTTTCAAAAGTTTAATAAACGTTGTCTTTTCCTGGTCAAACGACGAAAATGATTCCTGACCTTGTACCAAAATCTTTTAATATCTGGAAGTTGTTTTGATCTTTTACATCAAAAGTACAATAAAAAAACACAATTCTCATTAATAGTTAAATTTCCCATGCAAAAGATTGAAAACCCTTACTTTTGACGAGAGTTTCAACGAGACGGTCAGAGACACAAGTCACCGACTTCAAGCTGATCCTTCGTAAATTTTGATGTGATCTAGAAAAAAAAACATACCGAGTTTCAAACAGTCACTCTAGACACTTGAAAGATACATTCTAAGAGGTCAGGTGTTTGGTTAAAGTCTTTTTGTTTGAAAATTGCTGCTTGCTTCCTTATAAAATATCGAAACACGAAGAACTTACCCACTCTCCGGGGGGGGGGGGGGTACTTAGGCAAAAATGGGTGCTGGGTATGTGCGGACGGTAAGGGTCGTTTTTTTCGTCTTCCAAAGTCTCTCCAAGGGTTGAAAAAATCAGTCTCTCTAAGGGTCGAAAATTCACGATTTTTAGGATTTTTTTTTCGATTTCGAGAGGGAAAATTGTAAAAACGTCTTTCTACTCTAAGAGTCACCTTTTAAGCAAAAATCCGTCTCTTTAAAGGCCAGTCTTCGGAGGTCCCGTCCGCACATACCCCAGTGCCCTCTTGGGCCCACTCTTCGTTTTCAAATCACTTTACTAATCACTTGGTGACTTTTCAATACTCATAATTTTATTAAGTTGTGTGATTGTTTTATGCATGGCATAGAAACGTCTCCATAACTCGACTCACGCAAAGGGAAAATAAAGTTTGTTAGAGTTATTGAAAATCTGTGTTATAAAGACTTTTTTTAGCATCTGAAGAACCAGAAGATTTCTTCGAGTTTTAAGGAGAGATTCGAGTTATGTCAGATTAATTGTAACAAGAAAGTAAAAAAATTGAGATACCTTACTTTAAAGCATATAACAAATCAACTGATGCCAATCGACAAAAATCCAAATTGATTTCTTTTAGCTTACTGGAAAACAGAAAATAAAGATTTTCAACGTAAAAACTTGATTTTCCAATGTAGGAGAATTTTCCTGGAAAAGTAAAGGGACGGAATCAAGAAAGAATACAATAGAAGAGAAAGGGTACCCAATCGAATTTCTACTATTGAACTCGCTATGTGTTTCGAGTTAGAAAATCAGAATTCTCCAATTATATTAAATCCTTCTCTATAAGGCAAAGAAAATATCACTTGGCCTCTCATTAATAAATAAATTAGGTAGAATAACTGCGAAATACCATGGCTGTAAAATATTCAACAGCTCTGTGGTAAGATTGTTGCTTCTTTGTAGCGCTTTAATGATCAAGTCCGCCGTGGTTGAGTTCAAGTATTGAATGTTTTCAACGATGTGTTTTTCTTTCTTTATGAGTTGTTGAGCGATAAAAACAGCTGAAGATTTTTGTAAGGACGTGATACGTCTTGATGAAGCGTGGTAATCGTGATTGCCTTCCTGCGCTTGTTCTGTAGAATAGAAGGGATTATTGAAGCCTGATTCGAAGACCTCTATACTTCCTAAATACTATTATGGTATTGTCATTCCCAGCGAAGTGGAATGGGCCATTTCTATTTTTTTTGACAAGTGAAAGAATTTGCTAAAAAAAGATGCAAGTTGAAAATGGCGTAAACAAAGAATATAAAGATGCTAATAAAGAGTGACTGAATTTTTGCTTCATTAATTTTTGCACATTCAATCGACTCTCGCTTATTTGAACTTTTATTATTTAAATCTTTCTATAAGTTGAAGTTACTCTCAGTTCCCGTCAGGGAGAAATCCTCTTAAAATACTCTCTGTTATTCGAACAAATAATACTCCCGGTTCGAGTTCGAATTAGCGAGAGTCAACTTTGCATTACAGTTAGTCCTTGGTGATTGAATATCAAACTGGGTTAACACTGGTAGAAACAATATCTAGTACTAGCCGGTACCCGGCGTCGCACGCCGGTTAAGCTTTAGCTGAACGCACTAAAAGTCCTTTGGATGTTGAAGCTGGCTTTAAAAAAACGATCAAATGAATAAAATGATATCTTCAAAGTTTGACTCTAACCCTCCCCCGGAGATCTTTTTCTCGCTTCGCTCGCATTAAATACGCCGTCCAGTTTTCGACAATTTGAGAAAATGTCATGGTAAAGAGGAGTGAAATGGTAAAATGACAATTCTTTATGAAGAAGCGGGAAAGCCACAAAGAATATAGTGCAACTTTGTTTTTATCAGATCTAAAAAGATAAATAAGTCAATTCTAAATTGTTTTTTTTAAACCCTTGTCATAACTTTTCGAATTTAAACATGTAAAATAGCGTACACAGTTAAAGAGATGGACTACTACTTTCTTCTCTTGCTTTTTATCGCCCTTTGAATGCTGTTATTGTTCGACAAACTTTTTAAATTTATGTTTTGATGGGTTGATTTACATTTGAAATGTTCTTTTCTATAAAAGAAACTTGTTTTGTTTTGAAAAGAATTCGAAAGTCATTAATAAATACGATCGTTAAATACATTCGAAAACATTTCAAACAAAAGAAAAGAGAAAAACAGGATCAGGCAAAGCTGGGCAGAAATTAAAATTACTAAATGTAGATGGGCTTTAAATTTCAAAACAAAGGCTGAATAAAGTCTAAACCAGGCCCTATCCGATCTGTCAATCAAAACAAACTTATCGAGAACAAAACATTGCTTGCGAAATCTTTTGCAAATGGCGCGAATCCAATAGAACAAATTTGTGAAGCAAGAGACTAAAAGTCATAATTCTAAAACACAAACAAAGCGAAAACGAAAGTGGTGACACACAGACACACAAAGCACCGCTATTAATATATAGAAATGACGATAAAAGCACTCTTACCTGTTAATCTCCGTTGAATGGCTTGTTGTATGAGATCGGGGTTTGCAATATCTTCATCTGGTTCTTCGTCATCACTAGGATTGCCAACATCCATCATTGCATCGTCCTCGATGTGATTGTCCAAATCACCTTCGGAGAAAGAATAAAATGTAAAGTTGCTCAATCGATCAATCTCAGTCAAAATGATTGTTATTTGAATTTAATTATAGAACATTTTTTGGCAAATTGCCCGTTTCAAATTCAGATTTAAAGCCTTGCCCTTCGAGAAAGAAATATAATAAACACTCACCCATGAGCACAGAATCTGGAAGTAAACTTTAACGAAAAAACATTGTTTGAGAATGACCCTAAAAGCGTACCTTGCAACAGCCTTGATCCTAGACATGGTCGTACAGCAGGAGTAGCCACCATAGGCTCCTCAGCTTGACCAACTGCTTGGCTTTCTGGTGATAAAAGTTCTATTGATGGTTCTTCAGGATTCGGTGATTGTTGATTTGGTGTCTCATTTAAACCCGATGCATTTTGTGGTTGTGAAGCTGTTATGTTTGGAGAATCTGAGTTTTGTTCATTTGATGAGGGTTGTTGATATGGTTGGAGAATCAGTCGACAAGAAGGACATAATCCTAGCTCTTGAAGTGTCTTTGTGTAATGATCTTCAGTAAATGTTTTCCTTGGAAATGTCTAATAAATGAGTGAAAATTGGGTTTTGCCAAATTTTCTGTATCTGTTGAGGATATCCATTTTTGTTCCACAGCCCCCTGGATTTCTGGCCTAAAAATATATAGTCTCTCTGGATATCCGACATTAAAAAAATCACCCCCTGGATGTCCAAGTGGATGGAAGGGTTGAGGATGCATTTTGTTCCGTACTGGATTTGGATTGTACTTGGATTTCCTCTCTAATCCATTTACCTGAGCCCCTGGATATCCTCTCTTATAAAGTTCTACCTCCTGGATATCCAGATAGTATTTAACCCCCTGGTCTTATCTTCAACTGGGGAGGCTCGGACTATGTCTGGAAAAGCCCACTGCAAAGAAAAATACCCGATGGAGTCCTAATTTTAGTATATATTTCTTAGAGAATGTAAAGTTAAAATGAGGTTACCTGAACGAACGAATATTTGACATTATCGCCGGTGGTTGAAAGGTGCTCAGAGCAAATGTGGTTTAGATTCTCTAAAGTACTATCGACAGGTAACGTGTAATTTTGACTGCTCCTGTCTGGAAAATTGACCTGAACGAAGAAAAAAGATTGAGTTATTGGAGGTTCTGAGAGTTAACAATAAAGGGTTTCTTTTGCTTGAAATTTTGCACCGCGCCAGATTAATGGCAGAAGAATTAAGGCAAAGCCAGGTAATTATCCAGGCTACCACAGAGCTTTACATTGAGTTTGAAGCCCGAAGGGCTAGAGACGGAACTTTAACCCTTCCCAGGCAAGAGAAATTGAAGCCACTTATTTCCCATCTAAAACGCGCCGTAATCATGACGACGGAATTTATCTAGCGGTTCCTTTGTTTTGGAGGACTACATTTTTGAAATCTAGCGATAGATTTTAGTTTCAATCCGGCGTTTGTGTAAAAACTACGCACGGGCGTTCTGGATGGGAAATAAGTGGTTTCATTTCCCATCCAGGAGTCTCGCCTCTAGCCCTTCGGGCTTGAAATCCAATGGGACTGTTTGGCCCAAATGAATGGAGTAATAGTCCTGTCACTTAATCCTGTTTTTACGAATAGAATTCTATATGGTCAATTGATTTATATAAAGTGAGCACGAATCACGAGATCTTAAAGTCATCAAATACTTGGTGGATTGAAACCCCCCTGGAATATTTCTCCTCGGTGATAGAAAATGTAATTCTTTCACATTTTTCAACAGAAATAATACCTGGATTCTGCATGTAGTTTTCTTTTCGGGGGATGTTTTAACATTGGAGCTTGTAGGTGTCTGTCCATCATCAACAGTAAGAGTACCATCACTGATCCCTTGGTGAGGAGGGGATGCAGCACGGTGTTTCTTGGACTGCTTGTCATTCTCAATTTGTGTTAACACACGCTGACGTTCCTGAATAAAATTCCATTGAGAAAATCAATAAATTTTCCCCTCGAATTTCTTATTAACCTACTCGAGATGTGTATAAATCGTTAGGCAACACTAAAATTAAATTAAGTGTATTAAGTTTTGGTGTGTACTTTTAATTTGACGCTTGGCAATAATGCGATTTTTGGCAGGTATTTGATTTGGCGAATGACAGAATTTGTATAATTTGGTAGGGATTTAATTTGGCCAAAGGGTAAATTTTAGACACTTGTAGATAAAAAATTACTTGGTATTTTGATTATAATCCCCACAAAATTAGGTAGATCTATACATTGAATACAAGAAAAGTTACGTCAAAAAGTTTAGGGGTGCGGTT
The DNA here is from genome assembly GCF_902728285.1 of Clytia hemisphaerica. Lineage (NCBI taxonomy): Eukaryota > Metazoa > Cnidaria > Hydrozoa > Leptothecata > Clytiidae > Clytia > Clytia hemisphaerica. Next base: position 313,277 of record NW_027103388.1, read on the forward strand.
TTTTTTTAATCACCCTGTAATAATAATTCTTAGAAATAATTACCATCTTACCTTTCGTTTTTCAGCTTGTACTCGTTTCCAATCCTCTGCACGTTTCTCTTTTTGTTTAGCTTCATATTCTTCTCTTTCTTTTCGTTTTCGATCTTTCTCTGATTGCTGCTACCGAAAAAAATCAAAAACTTAAATAAGTAATACGTATACGTAAAGTGTAGGAAGGGAAGAACACTATTTATACAAACGCATTGCAATGTTGTATGAGCACGGAAATTAGGTTACATGGTATCCTGCAGGTGGCGAATATGATATTCAAGGTAAAATCACTGCATCAAATTTTAATTGTAAGTGTGACATCCAGATGGTTCGAGAATGGCATGAAGTTCTATTGACGAAGTGGGAGATCTACAGGGTTCTAAGAAAACTTTCGAGGTTGAGGAGCGAAAGGATAATAAGCTAGCTGAGAGAGTCACTTCCTGAGGGATTTGTTTAAAAAAACTCTTCAAGTCCTTTACACCACCTTTTGACAATAAGCATGAAGAATGTGTGTTGTAAACCTCATTTTGTACCTGATCGTTGGAAGTACTGGAAGATTGGTTGTCATCTGTCAATTTAAAGTGTTGTTTTCGATCGCTCTTTATCTCCTTCAAAATATTCTGTTTCAGCTAAAATTCAAGATGAAAACTATCATTAAATAGAATCCAAATATACAAAGTTGGGGTAAAGAATATGATCAGGTTGTTGGTATCATTTTGCAAAATTAGAAATCAGAAAAAGGTTTTATAGTTTTATTGAACGAAGTTTGTCTGGACATTGAGTTTTGAGAGGAATTGACTTTAAAGTTACGAAACTTAAAATTTCTTTGAAATCAAAGTTATAAGGTAAGAGTCCTTTAGTGGAAGCCTCAATTATTTTTTGTGTGATCTACCTCAAATCAAATACAAGCCAACTTTGCAAAAAAAACTAATTAGTGGATAAAGGCTACATTTAAAAATGTATAAAATACCTTTCTGTCTTCAAGTCTTTGTTTCTTTCGAAGAAGCTCTGCTTGTTTGAATTCACTCTTTTCAAATTCCTCTTGCTCTTTTCGTTGACGTTCATAGCGACTCTTCACTTTACTGCTTTCTTCCTGGAAAAGAGGAACACAATTTTGATAAGAAAAAACGATATAAGAACACAAGGCTTCGATGACCAGAATATTCAGAACGGCTTCACTAACTGCAAAACAGCCAATTTTTTTAGGAAATCGTACAAAAACACTAATAAAATGGTGAAAATAAGATTTAATAAGAACATTTTTAGTCTGAAAACTCAAAAGGTTAAGAACATCCGAAAATTTTGGATATTCTTATCAAAAAAACTGTATCAAGAAAGACATTCTTCAGAACTGACCATCGTCTCATCGAACACGAGAAAAAGTCACACTCACTTTAATTGATGCAAGAGTGGTAAACATTTTAATTCAGACTCTTAGAAAGACGGTATCGTTTTTCGAGACACCCGGCATTAATTAGGTGAAACCTTTTTGACCGATTTTCTTTTATGGATTCCCCTCATTGCCAGAGAAACGAACTATATCATGTTTAAGCAGGTTAAAGACCGAAATCTTTCGAAAACTTAATTTTTTAGCTCAGTTTGGATTACCCCAAATAAAAATGACTACGGAAGCACGGAAAATGTTTTTGTCATACTCTTATTAAAAATATTTTCAAGAAACAGAAAACTACAACTCATTTGGATGGTTTGAAGAGATGGTTATTTTGTCAATTATACTAGCAATTATTTACTGTATATCTGAAATTTTCTAATTTCGATTGATAAAGATGATTTTATTGAAAAGACAAATATTTTATATACGTAGCTGAAAATACACAGAGATTGAAGTCAAACATGACTTGAATTTAAAAGACCAGTGTTTTATTTTCTCGATGAAGTCTCAAATTCCCTAGTTGCTAATATATATTTTGAAAAATCGTTTTTGTCCTTATCATTATTACAAAGATTTGTTCCAGCGCGGTGAAATGGTGCATCGACAATGTACATGGTGTCTGATAGTAATTTATGTTTTGAATATGAAAATTAACATTATTTCACTCATGGAACAAGGCTTATCAGTGCAGACCGTTGGTTTATATTCAGAATGCCGGGACCGAAAGGGTGGGAACGTAACAGAACACAATAAGCTTGCTCGAATCATGAAATGGAATGTGGAGATGATAAGTGGTTCAGAAAATCGGATATTAAGAGAATCTGAAATTCTCAACTTAACAGTGCATTCTTTTGATGTTTGTATGAACGTGACTTTGATGTTGGATATAATCACCACACTGACACTTGGTGAAAAATACGTCTTCAAAGAGGGTAACAAAATCTACAGGGCTTCATCAATTGCTGCAATTTTCACATATATGACACCAGGAATAACAAGTATTTTCAATTCGATAGTACATGGTTTACCCTTATTTTATTACAATTTGGGAAGCGTTTTCGATATTGAATTTGGACTGTATTGTTCGTTTTTATTACAAATAATCGAATCAAACAAATGGAGAAATCTAATGTTGATTTCAATCCGTTCAGATTTAGATTTTCTTTATCACGAATATCATACCAAGAGCATAGAGCTATTCAAGAAGAAAAGGTACTGCCTACACTTCAAAAGTGTTAACTCGACAAATTTGAGCATGAAAAATGATGTAAAGTTTACCAAAGCTTGGTTCGCGAGAAATAAACCTACAATTATTTTGTTTGGTGATCCAACTCGTCAATTACAGTTCATCGAGAGAAACATCGAATTCTTAGATGACTTAAACATTCAATTGCTGGTTCATGATCTGTTGAAGGATGAATACATACAGAGCATCTACGCCACGTACAAAAACTTTCCAAAGTGTATGACTTATATCGTATCATAATGAAAAGTTTAATTAGAAGATATTTGGCACAATCAAACTCTAAGAAGACTGCGTTCGAGTCAGGGTTTTTCTCTCATACGTTAACAAACTATGGTCGTTATATTCAACAGTTTACAAATGCAGATAAATTTGTTGAAAGACGTGAACAATATGCTAGTGAGAGAGGATTCTTCAAAGAGCGGTTAGTCTACATACAAGCTTTAACAACAACAGGGACCACCATGCTTTTCAGGAAAAATAGATATGACTACTCTGATATTACAAAAAATGTTCCCGAAAAAGTAATGGCCAACCATACAGCTCCGCCGACAGAATGTAACCTATCCATCACCTGTAGACCCGGTTTCCACTTAAGGTATGGTAACGTCTACAGTGGGACTACCTGGGGGTGTGAACCATGCCTAGAAAACTTCATTAAACCAGTGTACGGAAAAACTAGTTGCATCCCTTGTGTTGGTATATTAAGTATATCTAATACAGAGCGAACTCAATGTATTGATCCCTACACACGAATCTCAAGAACTGAATTAACAGGGGAAAAGATTTATGCATTGGTCATTTCTGGAATAGGCATGTTTACGACCTTATTAACAATGACCGTTTTTGTTGGAAAAAGAGAAACTCCAGTGATGAAGCTGTCAGATTTTAAGCTCTCTCTGTGTCATATGAGTTTGAATTGTTGCATCTTCACCACTTTATGTTTCTGGCTTATAAAACAAGAGCGAGGATCTGGTTACTGCATAACAAAGATATTAGTTTTGAGCATTGTTTATGTTCTCAGTGTTGGTATACTGTTCGTGAAGTCGCAAAAACTACTTGACGCGTTCCTTACTAAAGTTCGTGTCACTCCAGGGGAAATGAAGCGAGCCCTGGTGCAACAAATATTCACTGTAATCTTATTTGTTACCATAGTTAATGGATCCTTAACCGTTATTTTGATTCAGCATCCTATCAGAGTATTGGAAGTTAGAGACTCAGTAACTCTTACCAAACACCTCATCTGCAACACGCATAATCATATCACTATGGTCATTAGCATCACCATGATTCTACAATTAATGTGTTCATTTCAAGCGTTCAGAGGACGACATTTGCCAAGCGTTTTGAACGACGGGGTTGTTTTGACATTCACCACTTTCATATTAACTGTTGTTTTGTTATTGTGCACTTTCAAAAGACGGTGGAGCATGAAGTCTTCTACATGGGAGCTGTAGCCTCCAATACGTTGATTATAAGTAGCTTAATTTACGGTCTGAAGGCTGTTCGCATGGTCATGTATCCTTATCAAAATACAAGACATTATGTAAGAGAACAGACCTTGATTGAGCTTCAAGATTTGGCAAGATCGAAAGTGGATTCTTTTTCATGATTTATTAGGATGAACAAAAAATGGGCTTTCTTCTTTAAACTGACAGAAATTTATTGATTTTTTATGCAAATTTTCATGTCGTCCTTTTCACAAGAATGTCACCATGATTATGACTCATCGAAGTGGATAATCTCAAAAGTCAGGAAGTCACTACTCGGAGTCTCTAAAGGAAATTAACCTTGAACCGAGTATGATAAAGTAAGAAATTCTTATACGTTAGCAGAAAGATGCATAATAATTACTGAATGTTTGAGAAAATGTTCAGCATGTACACTTACAGAGGGTTGTTGCGAAAATTGTTGCGAGAATATGGAAGAAGATTGTGTTGGTTCAACGTTTGAAGGAGTTGTAACAGTTGTGGTTGCTTGTTGTGGCGATGGTTGCGACGATGGTTCTGAATCAGGATTCATCAATCTGAACACGAAAAATATAGGGATTTTGAATGAATTGAAATTATGATTGTGGTTTTTCAGTACTGTAGTAATAGCACATTATCACAGTAAAAATAAAACATTACAAGGTAAAATTTAGGATTAAAAAAATTCCGAACCGACGATGAGCCTGTCGAAAGTGCGGTATTGAAATAGAGAAATTTTGGGACAACTCTAAATGAAAATTGGTGTCCACATGGAAGATGAAATTTGAACAAGGGATAACCTTTGCACTGCATCTTCAAGCACAGTGATTCCACCATCAATAACTTTACGACAATTTTCATATTCGAATCCCATTGACATCAAAGCCAATAACAATTCCTCTTGGTCCGCAGATGAAGATGCCATTTTTCTTTCAAATTGATTTTCACTTTGTATTTTTTTCTTATTATTTTATTCGAATTTCACTAAAGATAAAATTGCACACAAGATACATTAAAATTATCGTAGTCATTATTAAAACTACATAACAAACGATGGTAACTTGAAAGTTTCAAACATCAAAATCTCTTGTATATACTTATTTCATGTCATCAAGACATAATTACTAAAAAGTAGTGGTCAAAAATCCAAAATCATTTCTATTTTCTGTTTATAAAAAATTTGAAAATATATCTATACAATAAATAATAATTATCTCCAAAATAAAACGAAATATGAAAAAAACTGTGCATTATAATCAAATAACCCTGGATTATAGAAAGGCCAAGACAGAAAGAAACAATTACCCTTAAAATGGGAATCTTTTCACTGACTATCATAAAAGATTTACAACGGAGCAACTGCTTTTATACTTCAAATCTTAAGTTAGGTCAAATCAAACCCTCAGTAGACCCTTATTGATCACTACAGTTGACACTCTCTAATTCGATATCTAATTAGAGAGCACCAACTGTATTGTATAATATGTTTAACAGATATTAAGTATAATGAACTTGTAGTAGCATCTCATTTTCCAATAACTTTTTTATGAGCTTGTACACAATCAATAGTGCAATATTTGAATTCAAATCTATCAAAGGCTTTCTTATCATCCAGCGGATTCTTACAATTTGAACACCTACAATCGAAAGAAAATTGAGTTAAAATTAGCCTCTCATCTTAGAAGCCAAAACGTAAAACATAAAAAAACATTTCCTTTTTTCAGAATTTTCTTGACCGTTCAAATCAAATATATTTATTCTGATAATAAACACATCTATCAGTACTTATACTAGGAAAATGGGAAAACCGGTTCAAGTTTAATAGGTTCGACGAATGACCACATAGTTCTGCTTCTATGACAATATCTTTAACACAATGACTCTCCTTCAAAAACGGAACACTTTCATACATTTACCGCAAAAACTTTAGTTTCACTGAAATAAGTAGATATAAATAAAAAAGGTATCTCAAAAAAGCTTACTTCAAGGAAGATGATAATTGCGATGCGAATCTTCTCTCAGCCATTACTGCTCTCTGTAGAGTACAAACATTAAAACATTACATGCATTAGACTAAAGTAACGGTTAACTATGGAAACCTCTCAATATTAGAAACTCTTTGGTCCAAGTTCAATTCTTAAAATCATCTTTGTGAAGGTTTGTTGCCGAGACAAAAAAACTCATTAGGGAGGGTGAGAGTGAAAGAGTCCTGTTGTAGCAGGTAGTTAACCTCATTCACTAACAAATAGCTTCGAGAAGAATACTTTTATTACCTTTTCTCTGTCCGACAAAGAGTCAAACGATTTCTGTTCTTTTTCCGCACGTTTTTCTTGACGTTCGATTGCTTTCTTTGCCTAAAAAGAAAGAAAGAAAAAAATTAGAGAAAAAAATTATATCATACAAATAACATTAAACAAAAGATTGATAGTGATATTTTAAATCTTCTCTAAAAACATTAATGGAAAATATTTTTTCAAGGAGAGAGGAGATTCCCACGCTGCACTACATCATAATGAATTAGATCTGTGTTCAAATCCAAGCACTTTGACAAAGGGTGCTAGGGGATGTGGAAATTGAAGAAAAAAGAAAAATTAAAGCAATATAGATATACTTTTTGTTTTTCTCGTCTCGCTTTCTGCTGTTGTTTCTTTTTCTCTGCAGCTTTTCGTTGTTGTTCTTGTTCAAGTTCAGCTGTCAGAGGACTTGGTATCTGTCAATATAATGGCAACAATTGAAAATACTGATTTTCTAAGCTAAAGGTTTGTGGGTTGGAGAACTATCGGCTAATACACTTTTGATTTTTAGAAAGGAGATCTAATTTTGTTTCGAAACTGTAAGTAATAGTTATCACACGGTACCGAGTACAATATGGGATATATATTTCGAGTTTAGATTTTTCGTCATATTTTCCGAGCCGAGATTTGTATCTCTTCTTTACGATGGCTCTGAGGGAGAAATTCTCTTTTCCTTTTAAAACAAACAATAGGTTCTATTGTTTAACAAAAGGAGAAGTGAATTTCAAAAGGAGAATTATTTTCACCTTTTGTCAAAAGGAGAATTTTTTTCACTTCACCTTTTGTCAAAAGGAGAATTTTTTTCACCTTTTGTCAAAAGGAGAATTATTTTCACCTTTTGTCAAATGGAGAATTATTTTCACCTTTTGTCAAAAGGAGAATTATTTTCACCTTTTGTCAAAAGGACAATTGTTTTTTTTAGACTAGTCGTCATGCATTTTAACCTTGAATTTTAACCTTAACCTTAATCGTGAGTTGATGAGGAAAAGCTTAGTATTTCCCGTTGTCTTCGGACCATCTTTAATCTGGCGTTTGTACGTTAAACCATGCGGGCCGCGCAACTTATGTAGAAAACAATTTCCTTCAAATTCTACATAGGAGATTCACTTCTATCATTCGGCTTCACTTCATTTTTCCCTCCTCACTCTAAATGCGGTCCGTTTTGTTTCTGGGAAATCTAATAAAGGTTATCATGTCATGGCCTGGCTATTAGCTAGTACTGCAGTTCATATTCAACACGGATGATTGTCCACACACGTGTGCATTCCCCTTAGAATTCCCATTTCCATTTTGTCAAAAGGTGAAGTGAAAACAATTCACCTTTTGTGTTAAATTCAAAAGGAGAAAAAAATTCACCTTTTGATTAAAAGGAGAAAAAATCACATTTTGTGTAAAAAGGAGAAAAAAATTCACCTTTTGTGTTAAAAGGAGAAAAAAGTTCAACGTTTATATTTCACTTCTCCTTTTCATTAAAAGGAACGGAGAAATTTTGAAAAAGAGAATAAAACCGCTTTCTACGATGGCCCCGAGGTTTCTCCACTTCTAAAAAAAGTTCTGAAAGTTTCAAGAAGAGAAGTAAAAATTTAAAGAAGGGAAGTAAATATTTCGAGAAGGGAAGTAAAAATTTTAAAAAGGGAAGTAAAATGTCTTTAAGTATCGAAATTGTGATTAAATTTCTACATTGGCGAGCTGCCAAAATGGTTTTAACCCTTTTTAAATTGTTTAAAGCACAAGACAACGTCTAAAACACGTGATCCTACAATAAAGATTATATAAATATAAGTACTCCAAAGTGTTTTTATAATTTATGAAAAGCTTTATAACTTTTGCTTAAGGGATAGCTTTAAACGTTTAATCACACTAATCAACATAATTGCCATTACAAACATCCTTTGGAGTCTGGTAAGGGGTCTCTCTGTAATAACAATAAACTTTCTACGTCAGGGGTTGTAATCAAAACCACGTGGTATTTTTGTCATTTTTTACTTCTCTTCTTCATTTTTCAAAGCTTGAAAGAGAAGTAAAAAAATCAAGAAGAAAAGTAAAATTTTCAGTGAAGTAATACAAACAAGACGACTTGAAGTCGAAAATTTCGCCTAGAATTTGAACTACATGGGAAAACAAGAAGTAGATGAAGCTAATCTGAAATCTACTTTACATCGAGCCTTGATGAAACAATTTTACAACAAGAACAACGAGGCTTAAAATCGCTAAAAAAATAAGACCAATTTAAGAACAATTGTCGTTTAATTTTTAAAAACTCTCATAAAGTATATGCTTATAAAAAATAGATATGCTCTTATTACACGCCATCTCTTGTTTACTTTGTAAGAACTAATTACCGAAAGGTTTATCACCATCTATCAAGAGTTATTGATTTGATTCTTATAAAGTAAATGCTTATAAGAAAAATAAAAATGCTCATATTGTACATCAACCCTTGTTTACTTTTTAAGAACTAATTACCGAAAGGTATATCACCATCTTTCAGGAGCTATTGATTTGATTCTTATAAAATAAATGCTTATAAGAAAAATAAATATGCTCATATTGTGCGCCGTCCCTTGTTTACTTTGTAAGAACTAATTACCGAAAGGTTTGTCACCGTATATCAAGAGTTATTGATTTGATTCTTATAAAGTATATGCTTATAAGAAAAATAAATATGCTCATATTGTACACCAACCCTTTTTTACTTTGTAAGAACTAATTACCGGAAGGTATATCAGCGTCTATCAAGAGTTATTGATTTGATTCTTATAAAGTAAATGCTTATAAGAAAAATAAATATGCTCATATTGTGCCCCATCTCTTGTTTACTTTGTAAGAACTAATTACCGAAAGGTATATCACCATCTTTCAGGAGCTATTGATTTGATTCTTATAAAGTATATGCTTATAAGAAAAATAAACATGCTCATATTGTGCCCCATCCCTTGTTTACTTTCTAAGAACTAATTACCGAAAGGTATATCACTGTCTATCAAGAGTTATTGATTTGATTCTTATAAAGTATATGCTTATAAGAAAATAAAGAAAAATCAAAACTGTGAAGCTAAAGAGACGCAAAGATATAATGACGTAATCCAAAGAAAACCTGCGAAGATCTTCCGTGGTTATACGAGCGTGTAATTTGTAAATTGATTTTAGTGAGTTTGTCCACCGTATCAAGTACTTTCGTTTTCTAAATTTTCGTCCGATATCACACCATGCCTATCGTAATACTTTCGCTAAGGCGAAATTAAAAAATTACTTCTCTTCTTAAAATTTTTACTTCCCTTCTTCATTTTTTACTTCTCTTCTTGAATTGTCTTTTTCTAGAAGTGGAGAAACCTCGGGGCCATCGTAGCTTTCAGAGCCATCGTACTTCTTCTTTGTTTTGTTTTTCTCTTCCAATATTTTTTTCTTTTACTTCTATTTAGATGAAATCAACATAAAAACATTCGAAAAAGAATCGAATGGTAATTAAAAAGATCAAAAGATCCTTTTCATAAACTCTTTTGATAAGTTGTTGTGTATTGGAAGCAAAGAGAAAACCTTTCTAATCATAAAATTGTACAAAATATGATTTCTCGCTTACCAGACCGTTTTTGAACACGGTCTTGTAATTGTACGGTACAATATGAAATACAGCATTTATGTACGGGTTTTTAGCCAATCAGATTGCTCATATTTTTCATGTTGATGATAAGTCTTTGTAAATTTCGTCAAAATGTACCTCCTTTTTTTTTGAAATCAACAGTTGGAATGTTATCTATTGTTTATGGAAATTAAAGCAATAACACAATTTCATCAGTATTTAAAACCTAGCTAAAACTTTCTGAATAAAATTTTACCTTCGCTTTTTGATAATCATATTTGTCAGGATGGTTGGCCATGTATTTTCGAAATTCATCCCTAGGCTTTTTCGTTGTTGCCAACTCATATGGTACTTTGCCTTGTTTGTTACTAAAGTAAAGAAGCCCAGAGGGCATGAAGGCCCAGCGAATAAAAGTATGAACTGAACAAGACTTGAGTAGCAGAGGGGAGTTGAACCTGGAGTCGCTAATACAAGCCATAGACGCCTTAGACCATTCGGCTTTCTCTTATTTACAACAATAAGAAATAATTCATAATATTTAAATCTTATATACAGAGATGTTTTTTTCCTAACACGTGAACAACTGAACTGTTCACATGATAGAGAAATGTAAAAACAACTTTTTAAAAGAACATCTTCCTAAAGAGAAGAAGGTTTGTTACGGTTTGTTAAATTGTTTTTCTTAAAACACACTACATCTGTTATGTTCTTATAGTTTTAATAGTTAATTGTATTTTCTCCTTTTATGTTTTTAACCAATAAAGACGATTTCAATTGTTTTTTATTCTGTCAATCATGTTCTAACAGCCAATCAAATCCTTCACAATCTGAATTAGCCTGTGCTTGAAAACGCCATATATGAAAACGCGTATCGCCTAGTAAATTGTTACACACTGACACCGGGCAGAATGCTAATGAAAGGCCCAGTACGCTAAAGCTAGCTGGGCCAATAAGAGTAAATAATATTAGATTTCTAATAATCTCTAATAATGTTGATAGAACTTTTAAATGTATAAAAGCTTGTGCTTTAAATCAGATATTGTAAGCTTATTTTCAACTAGTCAGCAACAAAGAGCTTTTAACAATATAGGGGTCACTTTCACCCCAAGCTGATAACTTCAAGTACACACAAGGAGTTAAAAAGAAATCACTTACCTTACACAGGGGTCTGCACCACATTCTAGTAGAAAGTGTATTGCTTCATTATCATTCTGTTTGGAAGCTGCATGTAAAAGAGTTTCTTCCAAATCTGGTGATATAAAATCTAAGTAACCATTGATGAGAAATGCGAATCTCAGCTTTCTTTCATCAGTATCAACATTATCAGAGTTATCGAGATCAGCAGGAAGGAGGAAGGTGGTCAATATTTCTTGTTTATCATCTATTATTGACTTGTGTAGTTTGTTCCATTGAATTTCAAATGCTATAAAATTGAAAGTTATTTCAGTGTTATTCATTATCCCATTTTAAGGAACTAATACCTAGCCAATAAGTAAAAGTTATCAGACGGTACAGAGTACAATATAGGAGGGGTATATTTTTTCGAGTTTAGAATTTTCGTCATAAATATAGAAAAGTCTGAACGAGAAAAATATATCCAATATTGTACGAGTGAAAGTGTGATATAATAACTGGTTTATCATCAACTTGAAAAATATCAACAAACTTTTCCTCTCCATTTTGTCTTTCTCTGTGTTTTGTTTTTTTCACTTCCTGTATTATGGTGAAATCAACATTTAACAATTCAAAACATTCTTAGTTGACCTGATTTGATAACTTTTTTGTGATTTGAGAGGAAAACGAAAACATTTCTGGGAATAAATTTCCGTAAAAGATACACCAAGAAAGTTCAAAATGCGATCTCTCGCTTACCAGACCCCTTTTTTGAACACGGTCTTGTATTTGTATGGTACAATATGAAATACAGCATTTGTGTACGCATTTTTAGCCAATCAGATTGCTTATATTTTTCATGTTGATGATAAGGGTATGGTAAGAATTGTTTTATTTGGCCAGTAGTGTTCAATATCTGTAATTTCTTACGCTCACTACAGAGATATTATCATGTGAAATATATTTCTTGAAAAAAATAAGTTGGAGACATTGATCATTAGACACTAAAAAAAGGCTTCCCTGAAGAATTTAATATCATATTACCGTTCAACACTCTAGGAGGCAGTTTTTCTTTTATTGGCTTCTTTTGATTTTCTTTTCTCTTTTTCAAATGATCTTGTTTCGGAGAGGCTGTTTCTTTGTCAGTGTTTTTATTTTGGTTTGTTTTGACCGGCAACCCCTTCTGTGTTTGTTTTTGAGGTGTTGAATTTTCTATCAAGTCTTCTAAATTTTTTTCAGTTATTGAGCATAGCCCTGAAAATAGAGTGACAGTACCTATGTGATTAGAAATATCCAATGACTATTGATGTTATTGTCAGTATTATGGGAATAGGACGTACAACTAATTGTGTTGTTAATCAACCAACATTATTACACATGTAAGATAGTTCAAATGTAAAAATTACCATAATGATCAAAGGTGGAGAACAGTTGGTGTATCCTTTGAACCTCCTTGAACGTTGGTCGATTTGTCTGCATTGAGATCTTAGAGACTCGTTCATCATCTAAGTGGAGACAAAGTATATTTTCAATAGCTCTCACTTGTTAATGAGGGGAAATCAATTAATCATTTTTAATAAAAACCCATCAAAAATGGACCAAATAAATAAAGAGAAATCTAAATTCATGGTGCGTAATTGATCTCAATCCTCAGAGACTTTAAGTTTGCTGAGACGTGCACGCCTCAAATGATGCAGCATGTACTAGTTTTGAAAAAATTGCAAAAACATGATGAGTTTTACCCAATTTCTCTAATAATAAATTTTTCCATCAAAATATTTTATGAGAGGTAGAATCATACTTACCTCGTTTAACAGGTGTTTTATCATTGAACAAGACATTCATATGATATGATGAGCATTTGTAAAATATTTTGTCAGATGTTTGTAATTCCTTTGTCCATCCTATCAGTAGGTTTTTGATATCCTGGTAGATAAAAAAAATAAATTTTGTGTGAAACTCTTCTTCAGGGAAAAGATTAGACAAAATACATTACTTTGTCAAGTTGACGTACCATTGTGTCTTCTTTTTACTTTGGTAATGTGTAAAGCTGTTTTAACCAAAGGAACGTTACAATGAAACCTCTTTTCTTTGGTGTGACACATAAACATTTTTTTCAATGATTTAAAACCAGAAAATAGGTACCTACAAGACACAGGTCGATTTCTTCTAAGAATGCTTTAAAAAGATGCTTAGCAAGGTATCCCTTACAATAGGTAAAGTCAGAGGTTAGGCTATCCAATGATATACTTTGATATAGGGGATGCTTACGGTGTATAAAATTCCCTTATTTTGGTAACATGTTTCAATTTTTTTTTAAAGGTTCAGAAATCCAATGATTGTTTCAACCTCTCTAGCCATTCAAACTTTTAACTCAAATTTAAAGAAATTTAGATTCAAGTTTCTACAACTGAAAAACAAAAAGAAATGGGGTTACTTTGGGAAGTTTATACACGATACACATCCCCTATATCAAAACATATCAAAGGGGATGTGTGTAGCCTAAAGAAAAATGAAAGAAGGTCTCTTACTTCTGCCAATGCAGCTTCATTATACCTCCTGATTTGACCACCTGCTGATCTACACACAAAAAAGAAGGACATATTATCAAAACAGATAGAAAGAAATATTGTATTGTTTTTGAAAGAAAAACATAGAACGTAGTGGTCTAAGAAAAAGGAAAAGAAACGATTATTCTTTTTTAGAATCAACCTTACAATCTAGTTTTTATATTTATAAAAACTAGATTGCTGACGTGTGGAAAGGAATGTCGGCGTGACTGATCCTTTTGTTTCGATAATAACATCAAAGCGGGAACTTTGATGTTATTATCAGTGTCAAATTTTCCAATTCTTGATTTTGTTTTCGTGCTCATCACTTTAATTCTGAATCACATTTCATGGGAGTGAAGAGATATCGACGCGTTATGTAATGTTATTTGCTATTAGTAATCACGTGTTCAATTCGAATCTATGATCTGTTCCCTCTGATGCCCTTATAACAACCGTATTTTATAAGCACTGAATACTGAAATTCAAATGACAACCACGCAAGAAAGATAAGCAAACGATTGGATCAAGGGTCAAACATTTTGACCCGGAAATCAATTATCATGCTCGCTCACTCGCCGGCTGAAAGTGAAAGTGAAAGTGAAAGTGAAAGTAGTGAAACTGAAACTGAAACTGTCAGTCACCAAACGCAGGCGCAAACGCCTATACCCGTTCTTCTATATCTCAGCCTTGAATAATCACTTGTGGTAAAAAAAAGATTGAAGAAAAAAAAAACTTAAAAAAGTTCTTATTAAGTGATGCTATCATAGCTTATCTAAACCTTACACAGAGAGCGGAGGTAATATATGCTAGTTACTTGTTTGATTGACCTTCATTTTAATAGAAAGAGAATTAAAATAAGAAATTTGAAGAATTGAAAAAATTGACACCCGGAGGGATCGAACTCGGAAACCCAAGCTTATGAGACAGATGCTCTAACCATTTGAGCTAACCACGCTTGGGAAAGTCTGAGGGAAAGCTTGAAGTTATGAGAAAGACAAAGGAAAGAAAGAAACGAGAAGAAAATTAGTTCCCGCTTTGATGTTATTATCGAAACAAAAGGATCATTCACGCCAACATTCCTTTTCACACGTCAGCAATCTAGTTTTTATAAATATAAAAATTAGATTGTAAGGTTGATTCTAAAAAAGAATAGTCGTTTCTTTAGACCACTACGTTCATAGTTAGGTGGGCTTTACTCTAATTTGAAATTATATGATCTTAAATAACAGCTACTATATTATACAAATTGGTTAAAAAACTTTTACCAAGCCCTAGTCATGTTGCTATATCATAAAGGTATTTCTTACTTTGCAACACCAGATTTTTTGTCTTGTACACCCTGAATTGTACCTCTTTTGGCACGCACTGTGTATCTGTGAAACGTTTTATGAGCAATAACTGTTTTCCTGAAAAAATGGTGAAAAAAATTTATTAACATTAGTAAGGGGCCATTCCTTAGGATCCGTGACAACAATTTCCGGAGTGGAATTTTAATCGCTGAGCTTAAAGTTGATTTACTGACCATTGACCATTTGCAGTTTTTCTACCAAGAGACTCCTAAAGCTCCATTTCTCCAATAAACTCGATCAAATACCTCTTTATATTGTCCACTTATATCTTTCCATTTTTTCGCGACTATTTCAAAATTACTCCATGTTTCGTCTGATGGATTTTTCTGTTTTTCCGTACACTTTCTTTCGCAAACAAAACAAACTTTGCTATGACCAGCGCTAAATTTCTTCATCCCAAACGAACTTGATGCACCCTCTTCGCATTTTTTGTCGCGGTTGTTAAAAAAAGAAAAGAAGCCATGGCATTGAAATGCAATGCATAGACTTCTTTTTTAAGACCTTGCTTGGACGAGTTACCGAAAAGATATACGCTGGTTTCAAGAGGACAGGAACAATTTTTTAAGTATAGCGGAATGTATTCATCATTAATATAGACTTCTTTTGACGTCAAATTTATAGGTTCGACCTATTTCACCTACCCTACTACGAATCGATATAACTCGTTGTAAGTTTATTTTCGAACCATAGTTGTGAGTTGATTTGAAACCAGGATAGAATTTCCAATCGAATGGTATATAATATGCTGATATTCCGAGATATCGCTCTTAAGTGAATTTTTGACTTGGGCCCAAAAGGGGTAATTTCCAATTTTGGCCCAAAAGGGGTAATTTCTGATTTTGGCCCATAAAGATTTTTGCTGGACCTAAAAAATTTACTCCCTCTCAAAAAAGTTTTGAAATAAATTGTTCTTTGAAATGAAATCATAAAATTCCACTCGGGAAATTGTTGTCACGGATCCTAAGGAATGGCCCCCTACTAGATGTGACTTTTCTAATAAAGAGAAAAGTTAGCAAGTGGAGTTCTGGACTATTAAACTGAAGGTCAAGAGTTTGGCTGCGGCTCTTTCAAAATATAATATTGAAAAATACTTACTTGTCAAACACAGCAGCTGCAAAATGACCACCAGATATCAAAAGATAGGTCCAGATACAACTACTCTTACATTGCTTGATGACAGAAAATGACTTTTGATATGCTTCTTCTGGCTAAAATAAAGAAAGCTTTCTCTGAGTTTTTTCTATAATTTGGAAAAATACTAGTTTGACTAAATAAAAACAGTAAATGTGACCACAAAAAAATATGACGAAACTTTATCTTTATATTTGTTTGACCTCATCCGGGGAGGGGAAGTTATTTCGGGTGGATTGAAATAAGAAGGAGTATGTTATAAACCTGATTTAGAACACCCCTGTGAAAGGATACAAGCATTAGATCTTGGGTGATATAAAACTTTTTGGTTGGGTGCATGGAAAATATTGACGTTTCTTCTTTAATTTCTACATCACTCATTTGTCGAGTGATGGCCGAAGTGGGTTCCAAATCTTCCTCTTCATCGTCATCGGTATCTGAACCAGAAATACTGGAAAGTTCCCCTGAAAAAAGTACATTATGTATAACGTAGTGGTCTAAGAAAACGGCTATTCTTTTTTAGAATCAACCTTACAATCTAGTTTTTATATTTATAAAAACTAGATTGCTGATGTGTGGAAAGGAATGTCGGCGTGACTGATCCTTTTGTTTCGATAATAACATCAAAGCGGGAACTAATTTTCTTCTCGTTTCTTTCTTTCCTTTTTCTTTCTCGTAAGTTCGCGCTTTCCCTCCAAGTCTTCAAGCGTGGTTAGCTCAATTGGTTAGAGCGTCTATCTCACAAGCATGGGCTTCCGAATTCGATCCCGCCGGGTGACAAATTTTCCAATTCTTGATTTTGTTTTTGTGCTCATCACTTTAATTTTGAATCACAATTCACGAGAGTGAAGAGATATCGACGCGTTATGTAATGTTAATTGCTATTAGTAATTACGCGTTCAATTCGAATTTATGATCTGTTCCCTCCTAGTGAGGAGTTTAATACCCTTATAACAACCGTTTTTTATTGAACTGAATGACGACACGCAGAAAGATAAGCAAACGATGGATCAAGTGCATTTGACCGGAATCAATTATCATTCTGTCTTTAAGTATAAAACGAGAATGATCGAGAAGAAGTTATTGACGATTCTCTTATCGCTCGCTCACTCGGCTGAAAGTGAAAGTAGTGAAATGAAACGGAAACTGTCAGTCCACCAAACGCAAGCGCACGCCTATTCCCGTTCTATATCTCAGCCTTGAATATCGCTTGTGGTAAAAAAACGATAGAAAAAAAAACTTCAAAATTCTTATTAAGTGAGCTCTCTCTATTAAACCTTACACAAGAGCGGAGGTAATATATGCTAGTACTTTGATTGACCTTCATATTTGGAAAAATTTGACACCCAGTGGGATCGAACTCGGAAGCCCATGCTTGTGAGATAGACGCTCTAACCGATTGAGCTAACCACGCTTGAAGACTTGGAGGGAAAGCGCGAACTTACGAGAAAGAAAAAGGAAAGAAAGAAACGAGAAGAAAATTAGTTCCCGCTTTGATGTTATTATCGAAACAAAAGGATCAGTCACGCCGACATTCCTTTCCACACGTCAGCAATCTAGTTTTTATAAATATAAAAACTAGATTGTAAGGTTGATTCTAAAAAAGAATAGCCGTTTTCTTAGACCACTACGTTGTATGTAAGATGGTTATATACTAATCACTTGGTAAACACAGGAATAAGCACGAAACCAGAAAACGAAAACCAGAAGATAGAATAAAATCTAAAAAAACTAACTTTCGAAACCCATATCATAGGCTTTTAAATACTTTTTTTTAAAGAGAAATTAATTTCTCTTGTCTTATCCACCTTTTTTGTTCAATTTAAAAAGTAAAGTCTGTCTCAAAATAATTTGCAGCTGAGAAAAAAATGGCTGTAACTTTTGATAGAATTCGATCAAGTTACGATTTTGTGCTCATTGAAAAGATATTTGGGAATAGAATATGATCAAGCAAAAAAAATTGGAAAAAAAGAAAAATGAAAATGAGAAATATAGAAGAAAAAAATCAACTTCTTCTAGAAATGTGGTATGATTACCATTTTCACAGGAGTGATTCTTTAATCTTAGATCATCATCACTGTGGAAAAATCTTTCAAAAATATTCATTCAATCAAAAGATATCAAACAAAATTATTACTGGTTGACTCTATAAAGTAGTAAAAAACAACAAAAAAACAGCCTTTTGTCGATCAACCAACAACAAACTTTCTTTGATATTTTTTGATTGAATAAATATTTTTGAAAGATTTTTCCACAGTGATGATGATCTAAGATTAAAGAATCACTCCTGTGAAAATGGTAATCATACCACATTTCTAGAAGAAGTTGATTCTTTAATCTTAGATCATCATCACTGTGGAAAAATCTTTCAAAAATATTCATTCAATCAAAAGATATCAAACAAAATTATTACTGGTTGACTCTATAAAGTAGTAAAAAACAACAAAAAAACAGCCTTTTGTCGATCAACCAACAACAAACTTTCTTTGATATTTTTTGATTGAATAAATATTTTTGAAAGATTTTTTTCTTCTTCATTTTTCATTTTCATTTTTCTTTATTTTTCAATTTTTTTTGCTTGATAATATTCCACTTACAAATATCTTTTCAACAAGCACAAAATCGCAACTTCATTCAAATTCTATCAAAAGTTACAGCCATTTTTTTGTCTCAGCTGCAAATTATTTTGAGACAGACTTTAATCACGCTTTATAAGTTACTCCAACAACACAATAAGTAGTTAGATTTGAAGTTGATCATTAGGGTAATTAGAATATCAACAGTTTGATAAAAATAAAAAACAGTTGTTCACTTCCTTTCAAATTACATTTAACCTCTTTTTTTATTTTGAGAAAATAAATACCTGAAACTTGTTCTTCGAATTCATCTTCAGTCAATAATGGCTTTCCAAGACACTTCTGTTTGATATTATATCTATGCCAATCAAGCTTGAAATGCTCTCTCTGAGAAGGAAAAAAAAAGATAGTGGTCCTTGTGGCTTTTTTCTCTCAGTTGCCACAAAAACTTAAGAAAATCTTAATCCATTAGATTGATCACGCTGGATTTTGACAGAGATGGAACAAAACAACATCTTGAACCTTGGAAATTTGAGACAATACCTGCAAGAATGGGGAATCAAACCAAACATCACAAGTGGTACATGATACTTTGAGTGGCACTTCTCCTTCTGAATTTTTGGAGCCTAAAAGAGTTTTATGTAAATGTAATATGGGAATATTAAGGAGGCCATGTCAAATCAAAATAATGTTTATTGTTTCATAAATAAAAATGAAAAAAATCTGTGTAGGTTATATTTTGAACTTGTGAACTTTGAGATAAGAAGATAGTAGAAAAATAACAAACAACAATGGATTACAGGCAGGTAAATAAATTGTGTCTTGACAAAGGCAAAAACAAAAATCATTTTCCAAAAGAATTCTCACACTTTTTTTGAACTAAAATATATAACATTTTATTAAAATGAACGTGAAAGGGTGTTGTGATGTGAAGAGAATTGATTTGAGAAGAAGTATTTATGTTTTTAGATGTTATATTTCATGAAACCACAGTTAACATGTTTCGGCCATTGGGCCTAGTCATCATTCAGGCTTTCATAACATTTTATTACATACCTGTAGACAAGAAAGCAAAACTTTTATGCTTTCTGGAAAAAACTTTTAGCTTTTCAAGCCTAGTTGTCTGAAATATTCAGTTAAAAAAAAAAATTCTCTGACAGCACGAAAAAAAAATTCTTTTTTGTGGTGACTTTCAACAAAGTTCACCTGGCTGATTTCCAGAAACAAGACATTCTATTGTCTATTTCATGAACAAACTTGACTTTTAGAAAATTATTAAAAAAGAAAAATATTTGAATCGCTGTGCATCGCTTGACTATTTACATAATTCATGTTTTGTTTTTGCCACTAGGAATATAATAAAACTAGCCGGTTGCACGCCGGTCAAGCTGTAGCTGAACGCACTAAAAGTCCTTTGTATGTTGAAGCTGGCTTAAAAAGAACAATCAAATGAAAGAAAAATCTCTTCAAATTTTGACTCTAGCCCTCCCCCAGAGATCTTTTTCTTGCTTCGCTCGCATTAAATACGCCGACCAGTTCTTGATAATTTGGAAAAATTGTATGTCATATTAAAGAGGAGTCAAATGTAGAAACGACAATTCTTCAGAAAAACCAGGGAAACCACAAGGAATAGTGCAACTCTTTGTTTTTATCTGATTTGAAAAAATAAATTAGTCAATTTTGAAAAACCCTTGTCATAACTTTTCAAATTTAAACATGTAAAATGACGAACACAGTTTTTAACAGTATCGACCACTTGAATGTTTTTATATGAAGAAAGAGGTGAACTAATTTTTTATTTTTTCTCTTGCTTTTCATCGCCCTTTGAATGCTGTTGTTGTTTGACAAACTTTTTGATTTTTATGTTTTGATTTACATTTGAAATGTTCTTTTCTATGAAAGAAACTTGTTTCGTTTTGAAAAGAATTTGAATGTCATTAATAAATACGATCGTTAAATAAATTCGAAAACATTTCAAACAAAAGAAAAGAGAAAAACAAAGGGACGGGCAAGCCTAGGCAAAAACTAAAATTACTAAATGTAGAGAAGCCTTAAATTTAAAAACAAAGACTGAATAGAGTCTAAACCAGGCTCTATCCGATCTATCAACCAACCCAAAGCTATCGAGAACAAAAACATTGCTTGCGAAAACAAAAGTGACACACAGAAAACAGACTACGGCTATTAACATATAGACATATATTCAATAGGTTTTCGTTAGTAATTGGATTTGTTAACCCTCGGTGATGTATTTAATCACATAATCATCGTACCTTTACATCACCTTGGGTTAATAAATCTCAATAACTAACTTTTACGTTATTGAACGTCTGCTTAATATCAACCCACCTGATAATTGAATATTGTTTGAATGTTGACTTGCCACTTCCTCTCCATCATCATCACCATAAGAGAAAATGAACTCATGTCCCACTTGCTCTGGGCTTTGAGGAGTGTTACTTTGTCCAGTATACACTTCAAGATCCTCTAAGATTCTATCTGATGTAGAGTTAAACAGGCTGAACTGCGTTGAACAAGGAAGAATTTTCTGAAAGGCTTTAACATTCATCTTTTGGCTGATTTCTGTCCTTTTTCTCAAAATAAAAAGTTAATAAAAGCATTTCATACATTCTAACCCAATATTTGGGTTCCTAACATCCAGAGAGAGAGGCCAAATGATTTCAAACCCTTGGAAAAAAATTGATTTTGTATTGGAAATATTTCTTTATACACCCTCCTCGTGATAACACCTGCTATTCTCATCCTGTGTTTGAAAATAAGCCTTTATTCAATTTGACAAAATGTTGGAAAAAACATCTGCATCTGTTATGAGCACTTTCAAGTTTCAGAAAGTAACTTTTTTATTCAATTGAGCATAACTAATGATTCCATATCTAATGAACCTTTTTGTGGTGCACCCGGTATAAACATTGCATGTGGAATACTTTTGTCAATGTGTATATTATGTGTCAACTATGTAAGAATTGTATTGTATTATTAAAAACTAAACACACAGTATTTCCTAAGCTGTATGTCAGCTTTGTAAATACCGCGTTACAGAAGCAACTGAGAAGAAAAGACCACTTTCGTCTTTAATGATATATAAAAATTGCATGGGGAATACTTCTGTCAATGTTTATGTGTCAACTATGTATGCATTTTATTGCTGGAAAAGAAAAGAGAAAAGAGGTAAGTTTAGCCTAGCTTAATTGTCAACTATCAGGGGGAATTAAAAGAATATGAGAGCTTATTTATATAAAAAACAAAACAAACAGTATTTCCTAAGCTGTATGTCAGGAGGCGTTTTTTACCAGAGCTTACTGCTAAGCAAATTTATGAGCAAAGCAGTTTTGGTACATTGTGTACGCAGGTACCTTTAAACTTCTATCCCAAGGGAAAATTATGGTACCCTAGGAGTGAACAACAAAATAGTTGCCGGAAGCCACTGACCTAGAATCTGAAGTTGGTCAAATTGCTGCACGGTTCTTCGGTTTTAATGTTTATTTGCTGTTAAATGGGAAAAAAATAGTTCGAACGGTGACAGACAGGATCTTCATCATTCCTTGACTTTTAAACAGCAAGTATCAAGTATCAATCAAGGTCAATGAATGAGAGGTTTTTGCAAGTCGCACGGGCCACGAACTAAACTTACCTTACAAAACCAAGTAGATATTCAATGATAAAGAGGTACCGTAAGTTGGTCTAATATCGACATCCCTCTTCTAATTCCGACACCCTTCTTTCTGTGTAAGTTTGAATCACTGATTGAAAAAGGATTATTCCTCCCTGACAACTGAGCAAAGAAAAATGGCTTTGACCTTTCTATCAATTTCAGCTGATAAAAAGATTGTCGGGATTAGATGAGGGATGTCGACATCAGACCAAGTTACAGTACGGAGGTAATCAAATTTTTTTCAAATTTGTCAAGAAAATAAATCAAAACTGGCCAAGAACCAACAAGCCAAAGAAAGAGCGTTGCGCGGGGGTGGCGCCGGGTGTTGTGCTGGCTGTGCTGCGCTGCCGTGGTTTGTGTGGTGTGTTTGGGGTATTATGAGGCTTAAGACCCTGTCTCTTTTGGGGTTTTATCAGAGTGGCTCTTATTTTGCTAGCAACTTGCGAATTGAGGTGAAGTCTGTATCGCTTCGCAACCCTTATACAATACGGCTAGTTTTGCTATCGCTAGTAGCAGCAACTCTTGCCAGTCGAGCACACTGTCATATTTTAAATGACAAAAAAATGAGTAATCACATCATTTAGCGCCACGCTAAACAAAAGAAAAAAAAGAAAGATCAAAGGCTTAAAACAAAAAGTACTTAAAACGTTCAATAACACGTCGTGGTGAAAACAAAAATACGATATTCGTTTAGCGGCTCTTATAAGGAACACATTGATATAAATCTCTGCTACCCCACAACTTGCAGTCGAAAAATTGAGCAAAATATTGAAAATATTTCTGCGGTGAAGTTTTTCAAATTTCCTTATAGAAATCTCATGTTTGGCACTCCTACACGGTAGAAAAAGTGAAGAGATGAGAAATATGACGTAAACACGATGCAAGTAGTAATTATATTCCCAAGTTATTACGAAAAGTTATTCTTTCAACAATGGTAAGTTTTTTATTACGTCTATTAGGATGACGTCTTTGCAGATTCTTGTGAGAGTTACTTTAAGAAGGTCATTGACATGCGAATGAGTTCAAGGATATTATCTAAGGCCCTCTTTATATCACAATCAATAGGGGATAAAAGCTTGCTTTTTTATGCTTTCTCACAAGCATTAATGTATATTAAGGCAACGTAAAAGCTCGGTAAAATAGTGGGAAGAAATATTATTTTATCAGATACGTATTATCCCTGTATCACGCGAGTGGTATTTTAGCTCTCCCGCCTCTCGCACCTCCCTGTGTCACAACAAAGGAAATATACCTTATTACATCCCTGTGTCATGCGAGTGTGCGAGTGATGTTTTGCTTTCCTATCTCCCTGTCTCACAACGAAGGAAATACACATCATGTCCTTGTCGGAATACACATTTACATCTCTGTCTTGTGCGAGTGGGATTTTTTACTTTCTCGTCACTTTTGTCTTATGAGCGACTTAGAATTACCGCTATTATTACCTAAGTCGATTAATTTTCGCATGTACTTTTTTTTAGAGAATTGAGAATTTTAAAAAATTCGCTGCGAAGCAGCCTCTTTTTCACTAGATTTCACCTAATTTCTTTAGTTTTAACGGATTTTCAATTTATAGCAAGAACTAAGTTTTGCGAAAAGGGCCAAAACTCATGAAAATTACGAATTTACCATTTTCATCGACCTCTAACGTTAGAGGTCTATGCCATTTTCAATTACTCCACGCGAAGTAAGAGGTCGATGCCATTTTCAATTACTCCACGTGAAGTTTAATCCACCTAAAGCGGCAGATACGTAAGGTATTTGAGTACAGAATTTCACCGGTTTGGGGACTGTAAAGATCTTCTAACGCCACATGATGGACATTTAAAAATGTTAGAAAGGTTTTGAAACACTGTTGTGTGTCAACTGTTTCATATTTGATTGGTATTAAGATGTGGTTTTGCCAGTTGAAGATTAAAATAATTTGAATATATTGCTTTTGTTTCTAGATATTCCAAATGGACTTGCCGAATAATGGTACAGCTATCAAGTATCCCGGATCGAGAAGTCAACGCATCGTCATTTCCGGGGGGGGGGGGTACTAGGGCAAGATGGGTCACGGGGATGCTCCGCTGGTCAGGGTACCTTTTCTAACCTCCATGAGTCCCAGGTAGGGTCGCAAAAACACCAAAATAGAAAAATCAGTCCCTCGTAGGGTGCCCTTTTTTGGAAAATTTGGGGAAAAAGTAGAGTATTTTTGAATTTCAGTCCCATTCAGGGTCACTTTTTTCGCAAATTTTGAGTCCCACGTAGGGTCCAATTTTCGGTCGACAAGGGTAGTACCCCCCCTGGGTCATATTGCACATACAACATTAATTAGGAAAAGATATTTCGTTCTCGAATGTTTCACCTGGTTTTATCATCATCCTTTATACCATTTTCAGCCCTCGAAATTCAAGTAAAAGTAAGTCGGCACGGAAAATTTTGCCGACCTAAGCTTGTTTTTAGGTCGGCAATGCCGATCTGAGCTATATTTTAGGTCGGCAAAGTTGTTTAAAGGCTACGGCAATGTTTGTTTTTTTATTTGAGTGCGATATGGTTCTTATTAGAGACTTTCATTTTACAGTTACAGGATAAGTTCCCTCTAAGACAAATAAAGATTGTTTTTCTCTTTTAATACTTTTTGCTGTTAAGGTCGGCTTTGCTGACCTAAAAGATAACTTATGGTCAGCTGCCGAGAGAATCAATGAATATGGTCGGCACACTCTTTGGTCGGCTTTTAGGTCGGCACTGCCGAATGCCGACCTGAAATTCGAGGGCTGCATTTTAATATGTATCTTTTCTTCTAGTAAAATAATTTTGTCATACACCCCTATTTAAGGTTGTTGACTTCTATCTAAAGATAAGCTCAATAATATAATGAAGCCCTGAATATACCGCAAAATTAGTTTCATGGCAATTTTTTTTAATTCATTTGTTGCCTTTTATAGGGACCACTGGGTGAACCGATAATCGAGATCGTTCTCAGGTAGACATGACTCTTAATTGTCAACTTGACTAAAACACGACAGAAAAATTGTTTGTTCACCATCGAAGTGCGAAGAACTATGCACCCGATTGTATCCACAGAGATTAGATATACAAATTCTTTTATTACACCCCTATATCAGTGACCCGGTCAGCTCCACTCAATGATGAATTACCCGATGAAAGAAATTGCATAGAACCCAAATCAAAGATCTTATTTATGGTCTTACCGTCTTACCCCGGTCAATCTCAGTTTTTTTAAGAATTCTTGAATATTAGTTGAAAGTCAATTTTTCCCTACCAGAGGAAGTTAAAGGTTATCACTTAGTGAGGTTTGGAGATCTAAGACCCGGTGGGTTTCA
Source organism: Clytia hemisphaerica (assembly GCF_902728285.1). Lineage (NCBI taxonomy): Eukaryota > Metazoa > Cnidaria > Hydrozoa > Leptothecata > Clytiidae > Clytia > Clytia hemisphaerica. The sequence continues at coordinate 339,009 of NW_027103388.1, forward strand.
AAACTTCACTGGGTCATTGAGAAAGGGGTGTTCTATTATATATGAAATATAGAAAATGTACGTCTATGCGTGTTAGTAAATGTCCCGGGACAATGTATATCATGCGTTATGAATTGGGGAGAGAAAACCCATGATAATTAGTCATCTGAGGGGTCAGATAGCCGATAGAACTTTCCAAAGGGGATAAACTTGGAAATTTGGGGAAATGATGAAACTAGAAGAGTTAACAAAGGTACACGCCGTCAATTTTTCCCGACCATTTAAAACCAAATTTCTTCCCCGTAAGATATTTTGCAATAGAAATTCCCGCTGTAGGTCCCACGGGTTCTGTGTACAGAGTATTGTGCAATTATTGTTCTTCTATTGCTTGCTTATCCTCTGACATATGATCTTCACAGCTTTGGTAAAAAAAAAACGCAAAGCAAATGTTTGATGAGTTTTTTTGTTCTTATAAAAAGTCTTCGTTTCTTGCTCCATCTTGATTCCAAAGAAGACAGGCCCTAAAAATGACCAGACGGTGTCAATCGAACGAATCGAACGCCAAATCAATCGAACGCAATTGAACGCAATCGCAATGCAATTCGATCGTCGAATCGCAATCGAATATTACCCAGGATACTGTCGATTGATTACGTTCGATGATTCAATGTATTAGATTTATTCGCTTTGTATGGTACTTAAGCACTCGGCCGCCTACGTTAAAAAGCTCTAAAGAGGATCATTGATTTAACGCAATCAAACTCATCGAATTAATCGTAATCGAAAAATCCAATGTAATTGACAATCAATCGAACCAATCGAACATAGTCAACTATCAATCGAACATTACTCGAACGCAATCGAACACAATCGAATATTACCTCTGAATCGGCCGTTCGATTAAGATTCGATTATGTTCGACAATCGAATCGTAATTATTCGATCGCGTTCGATTACGTTCGATTGGTTCGATTGCGATTTTTGTTCGAAGTTGTTTGATTGACACCATCTGGAAATGAAATCTGAAAAACGATCAAATTATATCTAATCTCACTAATTATGCCAATTAACTAAGTGTTAGTAACATTTTCAAGTTTCAATTTATACCGTTGCAAAATCAATTTGCTTGCGTGTTCTCGAGTTTTTGGATATCGTGGGATTTGAAGATTTCTAGTGTTTTAATTGCTTTGACAGTTACATCAATATGCCTTCTTACCTGTCTTTAAAAATATAAATAAAAGTAATCACGGAAAAAGGACGCAAAAAAAAAAGACATAAGTGTGAGAACAGAGTAATCAAACTCGTTAGAAAAAGTACCACTTGAAGTCATAAAAAATCAACCGAATAAAATGCAATCGAACTTCCGAGAACTGCTAATTCCCCCAAACAACATTACATTACTTGTCGACTCCCATCATAACTTACTTACTCAGTAGACTACGCTCGCCACCGAAGAGGGTTTTTTGGAAGGGAAGAATTTAGTGTTCGCTTCTTTTTAAAGATTCGCGGGTTGGAAAAATATGAATTTCTTGTAGTTTTATACCCAAATATTTAGGAGGCTGAGTTTAAAACGATTGTCAAGTGAAACGAACGAAAATCAAGGTCTGTTTTATTACCCCCTGACTTAACAAAAGAGACTTAATCGATGTACAATCCATTAGTGAAGTTTTCTCGGCCGTTTTATAATAGCGAGACATACGTTCTCTGATTACGCAATTTCATTGACCTTTCGAGGCATTTTGAGTAATTTTGATAGATTCAACACAATTATCTGCGGGGAACTTATGATGTCTCATTCGATAGGTTCTTTTTGCTTTTTTTTTGTATAGAGAGACTTAAAGAACGCTCAGTACTCGCGACTGCTTGCGAATTGAGAATCAGAAAAAAAAAAAACATGGTCTTTCCCAAGCACAATCACAAAAAATAACAGACAAAAATCAGTGCTTAAAAAATGTGGAAGAAAAAATATCAAACTTTCTCAAAGAGCAAAGAACAACCACTAACCTCTCTTGTTTAGTCAGTTGACTTTGGTCAAAGTTAGAATGGTCTTACACTTCATCCGGATAAGGATACCATTTT